>NC_081290.1:358333-704166 GCF_030435805.1 Mustela lutreola
TGCATGCGTACAGTCTGCCCATCTGCTTTAAAATACAGCATTCCATGGAGGCTTTCCTGAAGAGTCCTGTGAAACTATTTCCAGTCCATGCCTGGGCTCCTCCTACTGAAGGAGAGTGTTCATTTCTTGTCCTGGGGCACCTGCCTCTCAGTTCCTTAAAATCCACTGGGCTCACGCTGGGGCTTCTGCTGTCTACTGGGATGCTCCCCCACCGTCCCCCACCTCCTGCACCCATCGGCACCTGCTCTGCCTTTGGCTCTGCTTCAGGGAGGCCTTTCTCGCCGCCCCCCCCCCCCCCGCCCCGTCCAAGGTAAGACCTGCTTTTTACCACGCCCTTAGTCGGAAGCTCAGCCCCTTGACAATTCTGAGACCCTTAGAACAATGTGCAACATTTTGTGCCTGTGTGTGTTTACTTGGGTCTCATTTTGTTTGCATGGGTTTTTCTTTTGTTCTTCTCCTTTATCAGGATGAAACTGAATCGGCATCATGACCGCAGGCATCATGGTCGCTGCTCTCCTGCCGATAGCGTTTTCCATGGGCCTGATGCATACAACACACTGTCGATAGGTATTTGTTGGATAAACGGTAAAAGGAATGAGAGACCAGGGCATGGTTCCCAGTGGGGAGGCTGCTTCCACCCTCATCCCACAGGACCTGGTGTGGCTCTTTTAACCTGCTTGATTGGTATAGACGGACAAAATGGGAAAAATCCCCCAGACCTGGATCTTTCTCCACTTGATAGACGGATTCTCCTGTCCATGGGCGGCTAAGACATTCACCGCAAATTGTCGGGAAATATTTTTGTGTTACCCCACGAGACCCTGAATTTCATGCCCCTGCCTGGCTTGGCCCCAACTGTCGAGTCATGCTGATGACAAAACCCCACCTTCTTCAGAGGGCTCAGCGCCAGCCAGGCAGGTGGGCGGTCCTGCTGCCGATGGGAGGGGACGTAGGGGACAGAAGTGCCGTCTGAGGAAGAGTGGAGATGACAAGGGAACGGGAACATGGCGCTCTATTTACCGCACACCTTTCCAGTATCCACATTCTCTCCCATGTTATCCTGTTGGAGCTCAACAGTCAGCGCAGCTCTGGTTTTTACCACCATTTCATTGTTGAGGGTAGTGGCGGAACGTGGGCTTTTGGGTCGGATAGGCCTGGGCTCAAATTTCACCCTCCGAACTACCCACTCCTGAGCTTGGGCAAGGCACTTAGGGTTCTTCGTCTCTGGTAGGAGGATAAAGACAATTAGGATTGTTGTGAATATCAAGTGGTAAAGACAAATATTGATATATTCCTTGAAATGAAACAGTTTTGTGCTTGGCAAATACCAAGTCCTTGGTAAGTCACAACATTTTTTATGAAGAGATTTGCCCAAGAGCCACAGGGTCAGTGGCCGAGAACTCGCTGACCTCTCGCTTTGTAAGAGGTTAATGATATTTTCTATACCCGCCATACAGTTTGTCTCACTTCCTAGGCTGTGAGCTCCTCTGGGACGGGGCAGTGGCCTGTGTTTACTGTGGCTACTGCTCACACACAAGGGTCCTGAAATAAGGCGACATTTATTATAGCAGCACCTGGGTGGCCTAGTTGGTTATGCGTCCGACTCTTGATTTTGAGTCAGGTCACGATCTCAGCGTCCTCGGATGGAGCCTGCATCATACTCCCCCTCCCCTGCCCTTCCTCCTCTTCCTGTCAAATAAATAAATAAACTGTAAAAAAAAAAAAAAAGGTAGTATTTATTATACCAATAGTGGTTTTTCTACTTACTGGTACATGTGAATGTGAATAGTGTAGGCAAATGTCCCTTGGAGAGAAGTGAGCGCCCAAGAATCCGTTCTCACTTATCGTGTGCCTCCAGGAACAACTCTCTCTGTACACATCTCTAATCTGGGGGAACAGAAAACAGTTTGATGAGTCACTCGAGATTTCTGTTCAAACACCGTGAGAGAAAATACAACTTGCTAGGGTCACACTGATAGGAACGAAGGACATTTCAGCCTCTGATAAGCTAACACATTCTTAGTTAGCAACCTGGAAGCAGTTAAGGTTTCACATACAGTGTTGTGTATCTATGGGCTTATCTAACCATTCAGTGAGTAAGTCATCCCCTCTTCCGAGCCTCTGCCCAATTCTGGACAGCAATCATTTCCTATAGATTTCTGGTTAAGTCCCTCCTCCGGCCCTCAGTGTCTCTACTCACTATGAAAGTGCTCCCACCGTGGGCTCCTGGACGTCGTCTTGGCCTCGCAGAAGACCCTGCACACTGGCACCAGCAGGCGTCACCGAAATGCCACTGACCACACCCTGCTCTGCCCCCTGCCCTTCAGCATCCCCTCTTGTCCAGGCCACCCAGCTCCTTAGCTCAGGACCGAAGTCCCAGCTGCCTGGCCAGGGCAGGCACATTTCTGGGCATCATCTCTGTAGCATTTCCTCAGCCCAGCTGCCCAGGGCTTATTCTTAAACACATTTCATGCCCCTTAAGTGCCTTCGGGAGTGAATACATTAGAGAAACCCTAAATAAATACACAAGCCTCCAACCTTCATGAAGCGTGCCACTGCCTAATCATAAATAAATCTCGCTGTCCAAGGGAGCAGTGGCATCGGGCACATGTCACAGAAAATAAATATAATGAGATAAACTGCAGTGTCCATTTTCTTAAATGGAAGAACACTGGCAGGAGGGACGTTTGGATCCAGCCCCACGCCCTGACTTACCCCACCCCCAACCCCACCCTGGCCGACTGGAGGACTGGAGCCCAAGGCCGCCCGCGGAGCAGTTGCCGTCCTGAGCCTTCTCCTGTCAACCCCGGGCTGCCGCCTTCTCCGCAACCAGTGTGCGGTGAGTGTTCTGCGATACAAAATAACCCTTTCCGTTGTGTGACCTTTTCTCTTTCTTTCAAAAGCAAAACAAACTATTAAAGACATAAACCATAGAACCCTGAAAACCTTACCGTGTAATTAACACAAGTCAGGGCAGAATTGAATAGTAGGTGTTCTTCATTGGTCTCCTCGAATTAAAAACTACCTATATGTCTGCAGCACGCAGTTGTCTTTTGAATTAAATTTGGCAGCAGTGATTGTAAAGAGCCTCGGTGTATCATAGACTGTTAATTTTTTTTTTTTTTTAAAGATTTTATTTATTTATTTGACAGAGAGAAATCACAAGTAGATGGAGAGGCAGGCAGAGAGAGAGAGGGAAGCAGGCTCCCTGCTGAGCAGAGAGCCCGATGCGGGGCTCGATCCCAGGACCCTGGGATCATAACCCGAGCCGAAGGCAGCGGCTTAACCCACTGAGCCACCCAGGCGCCCATAGACTGTTAATTTAAAATGTGCTACTGGAGATACAATTTTAAGAGGAAAAAAATGTTCTTAATCATTACAGAAGAAATCATTGTATTACCATTAAGACTGGTGTGTTTAAACAATATTTTAAATTGCTTCTAGAAAGTTTCTTATCTTTTTTTTTAATTTTTTTTTTTAAGATTTTATTTATTTATTTGACAGAGAGAAATCACAAGTAGGCAGAGAGGCAGGCAGAGAGAAAGGGAAGCAGGCTCCCTGCTGAGCAGAGAGCCGGATGCGGAACTCGATCCCAGGACCCTGAGATCATGACCTGAGCTGAAGGCAGCGGCTTAACCCACTGAGCCACCCAGGCGCCCAAGTTTCTTATCTTTTAATTGGTTTTGGGAATTGCTATTGGAATTCGTTTTAATAGTAAGGAGGCGCAATTTCTGCTTTCATTTTGAGGTTTATTATTATTGTCAGAATTAAGTCTAACTGCCTCTGTTTTCATATAACAAAAACAAATTATTTGAAATCGTGATGCTCCGGCCACTTGTTACCTTTCCCGATGTGTAACATTGTTATCATCAGCAATAATTAAACTCTTTCTTAGGGGCACCTGGGTAGCTCAGTGGGTTAAAACCTCTGCCTGGGGCTCAGGTCATGATCTCAGGGTCCTGGGATCGAGCCCCACGTTGGGCTCTCTGCTCAGCGGGGAGCCTGCTTCCCCCTCTGTCTCAGCCTGCCTCTCTGCCTACTTGTGATCTCTGTCCATCAAATAGAAAAGTAAAATCTTTAAAAAAAAAAAAATGAAAATGAAAATGACTCCAAATAATTCTGAACCATAAAATTAACAAAGTTTAAAAAGTATGCAAAAATAAATAGGGCATGGTGAATGGTCAGCCTTAAATAGTTCAGTAAATTGATACTAACTACAAAGTGAGTTGACAATATCCTTATAAAGCTTTATGATATATCTTTTTGACTAAGCATTTTCCATTTTAAGAATCTACCATTGGGGCGCCTGGGTGACTCAGTGGGTTAAGCATCTGCCTTTGTCTCAGATCATGGTCCCAGGGTCCTTGGATCAAGCCCCACATCGGGCTCTCTGCTCTGCAGGAAGCCTGCTTCTCCCTCTCTCCCTGATTGTGTTCCCTCTCTCTCTGTCTCTCTCTCTCTGTCAAATAAGTAAATAAAATTTCAAAAAAAAAAAAAAACCAAAACGCTCCTTCTTAGAAAGAAAGACATTCTCTGCTCTTTTACACCAACTTGAACATCTTAGTAGGGGTCCTAACTAATCAGATGACAGTTCTGAGTTGGAGCCAATGACTGGCTGTCACTTCCCAGACAGACAAATCACAAGAGCAAGGGAGCAGCCGTCTCTACCTGGTAGGGGAAATGGCTTTATTGTCATGTTTCAGAGACTCTTCACTAAAACGTGGTCCTTTGCACGAATTATTTTCTTATGGACTAAACCTAAGGACATACACAACAAATTTCAATGAGGTTAACTTTGTATGGTGAATTTATGAGAGATTTTTTTCTTTTGTTATTTTGTGGCTTTTAGAGTATCTTCACTGAACATATTATTTTGGCTAAACTTTTATAACTGCACGTTTTTGCAGTAAAACTTTAAGTGTCAGGAGAAATTTGAACTGGGGGATGTGTGTTTTATTTTTGTGTAAAAGAGTTAACTCTGCTACTTCAGTTCTCAAATCATCATTTTGGCCAGACTTTCTTTAATACAGTGATTTTTCAAGCCTCACCACACTTTGGATTCACCTGGGAAGCATTAAACATACCTGCCCCAAGGCCACTAACCAGCTCGCCCAGACCAGGGGGTCAGAATCAGAGTGGGGCAAGTGCCACATCTGCAAGGCCAACCCCTCACGCTGTCTGTCTGCAACCCCGTGTTGCATTCTTTGATGTCTACAACACTGACCAGGAAGTTCCTTACTTAAAACTGGACTCCCAGGGTATTTTACTGTCCTTTTTTATTGTCGCAGTGGGTGGGTTTTGCTGATACCCACTGCAGATATAAGCATTTTCCAGGTTCTATGGTGCACGTCTTTGGGACTTTGATCATTCCAATGGTCACATGCAACTCATTAGTACATGCAGAAGGCGTACCTCTTAACAAAACACTATCTGCATCTTTTGAATCATCACTGAAATGTCAGGTGTATCCTGTACTGGCCATTTTCCTTTCTCGGTTTCCCTTCTAGTCACTTGCTAAAGCAGGGCCAGAACTGGTTTCTGGGGAAAACAGAGGTTTTCTCACAAATATGTGTTTAGCTTCTCTCCATGTTGAGTTAGACTGGCCGTTAGCTCACCCCCATGCTGCGCTAAGGTGCCTTCCATTCAGGTGGGTGGCCTGACGGCATCATTTGATTTTTATAACCATACATTTGGCTTATATGCCTTTCCTTCTACATACCTGTTCCTACACGTAATAAGCAGCCGTCGTGGGATTCTGACCTTGGGTTCTCACCAAAGACTTCTAATTCAGCCCATTGCTACCCATTTTTTATTATGCCCTGGCTAGTGGAAATACTACTCATGGAGGGTTGTCCAAGAATATATACCCATGTGTCTCTCTGAACAATCTACATTTTATTTTATTTTTTAAAAAAGATTTTATTTACTTATTTGACAGAGAAAGAGAGATAGCAAGTAGGTGAAGAGGCAGGTGGGGGGTGGGAAGCAGGCTCCCCACGGAGCAGAGAGCCCGATGTGGGGCTCGATCCCAGGACCCTGGGACCATGACCTGAGCCGAAGGCAGAGGCTTTAACCCAGCGAGCCACCAGGCACCCCAACAATCTACATTTTAAATCTGAATTTTAATCTTGAATCATCCCGATGATTAGAGAGATAAGCAGTTGGCTGGGATCATTTTAGCTGTTCATCGATCCCTCTGAGGGATTCTACTCCCCCATTGCACTTTAACAGTATAGTAGGAAATAAATTCTTGGAAGTCATGGTTCTGTTTATTGTGGAGATAAAGGCTTTGACCATCCCATGTCATATACTATATATCATCTCCCTTTTGAGGACTTTGATGAGAAATTTCTCTAGGTCTCAATCTGTTTTTATTTTATACACTTGGTCAGTTTCCCAAATGTTTGTGTTCCCTCTTTGCTTTGCCTGGCAGGAAGCCCAAAACCTCATAGACAGCCCATGTCCAGCACCGTAGAGGAAGCCTAAAGCTTGTGCTACTTTTGCCCCAGACTTTACTTTCCCTGTGACCAATTTCTTCATTTTTCATTTTGTATCTTGTTTTATATGGAGGTTTGTAAGCTGCTCAAATCTTAACAATAAGATGAAAGTATGAATCAGAGTTTCTCAGCATTGACACTGTTGGGGCAAATAATTTATTATTGGCAGGAATAGGGGATTAAACAGAGGATTCAGCTTAATAATATTCAATGTGCCAAGCCTCCGTAGTTTAGGGTAGTTTATCCTAAACCCCAATAATTAGCATTTTCTAGGCTATGTGCAAGTCACGGTTTTAGGGGGACCCAGACAACTAAACCCACTTTCACCCTCAGAAAAACCTGCAAAAAGAAAACAAAATAGAAATCTAAGGGCTCAGTTTGCACATCTCTGAAATTAGTGTAGCAAGGGCTTTCCTGATGACCTTGGGAAAAGGAAGTGGAGATACTGTTATTGGCATTTAGACAAAAGGGGCACAAAGATAGCCAAGTACCTAGTGTAGTTAGTGTCCAGTGTGCTGACCCCCACATCCAGGAGGCTCTCCACCACATCATGAGAGTGTTGAAGAAGTTGAGCAAGAAGACAAGCAAATCCAACATGGCTTCACAGAGGAGGTGGCATTTGAGATGAGATGTTAACAGGTAAGCAGGAAAACAAGGGGCAGGAGCTCCGGGCAGGAACAGGATGGAGGGAATTCCTGCAGACTGGTGAGCACTGCGGCCTGACTTGATACGGGATGGAAAAGGTGATCAAAGGACTGAAAAAAATAAGGTGGGTCCTCTTCTGGGGGATCCTGAGATGATTCAGAAGTGAACAGGCGTTCTTCCCCGAGAGCCGTGTATGCCGGGCAGCAGATAAACAAATTTTAAGGCAGAAGTGGAGCAGAAGCTGAATTCATTATATCACCCGAGAGACGAGTGAGGAGAGGGGACGACGGACCTGCGAGGATCCGATGTGTCCTGTGTTCCCGGCCCTCGCCCCGTTAAATGTTTCCGTGAGCAAAACCTTTACTTCTTTGATGAAAATAGGATAAAGGACTCTCTGGTGTCTGCAAAATTCCCGGTTGAGAACATCAAATACGCAAATACTCCGGAGAGAGCTCTGATTTAGGGGTGACCAAGCACGAGCATCATTTTTAACAAAAGGGGAAATGTTTTGGGGCAGCTTTTTGGTTATAGAAATTATTTAGCCTCAATTAGGAAATGCCATAACTTCAGTTACACACAATTGATTTTAAATTTACATATAACACAGTTTTCATTGTTTTGCTAAAATTTCACAAAATTATGTGATCGGTGGCACATTCGTCAGGAACCTATTGGGATACGGGCAAGCAGGGCTCTGTAGGTGACCCGGAAAACTGGCTCCAATGCAGATCAGAGCCGGGACCAGCAGCAGGCATGCTGTGGCGCTTCCGGGTGCTGGAGAAGCTCAAAGAGGGAGATTTGGGGGGGAAGAGCAGGATCCGAGTGTGTCTGGGGAGGAAGGGAAGCTTAGAAGCCAGATACCGGAAAGTGAGGAACCTCCTTTCCAATCTAAGTCTGTAAAGATTTTCTATAAAGACTTTTCTGTGGAGAAAAGGGATGCGTGGGCTCAGCTCAGCCCCACATGAGGGCGTCACTAAGTTGGGCAGAACGCCCCCCTCCTACTACTGCATCACTCTGGACAGTGACCAGAGGCTTTTTGTTTTCAGGTATTATTTAGTTTAAATGAAGAAATGTCATGCTTTCAACTATGCATAATCATTTTTAAATTTCCTTATAACTGAGAATTTTCATGGTTGGGCTAAATTTTCAGAAATGACTTGGAGGAGAGAAAAAAATAATTCACCCTCTACACTTTCAAGTTCTCACCTAGGGCCCCTGAGAGAAAAGACAGATTAAGAAGAGAAAAACAGAAGCTGATTACACATGTATCTCATACACATGGGAGATATGCAGGAAGAAGAGAAACTTTCAAAGGTGGCTGAGAATTCGGGCTTCAACGCCAGCTTCAGCTAAAGGCACTGGAGAGAATGTGTGGTGGGAGCCATGACTGGGGAGGAGAGCAGGGAATAAGGTTACGATCTGCAGGTTTAAGTCCGTGAGTTTTACACTGATTAGCGTCTCCCGTGGTATAGAGTCCTTCCTGTCTTCCTGATAGGAGAATGGAACACTTATGAATGGAAATTTTCCATTAAAGGGTAACTTTGACTCTGTTTTCAGAGCTTCTCCTGTGTGTGCTGCTTCTCAAAATAATGGACTCAAAAATAATTCTTATGCCAAAGAAGCCTCTCTTGGAACGGAGCTTTCTGGTCTGTATACAACAGGTACACCGAGAGCGTCCCTATGTGATGCAGAGAACGCAGAATTCAGCTTGAGAGGCAGGGCAGTGGGACAAATAGCCCCAGAAGCAGACGCAGACCCAGCACTGAAACATGGGCTGGGGACGCTTGGGTGATGGAGAAGCTCCAAGTGACTCGAAGCAAGGTCTGCCCAGTTGGCTTTATTCTCTCTACTTTTCCAGAAATGGGTGGCATATAGCCCGTGGGGTGCTCTGGTGGAAAACTGAAAGCCGGAAAGAGGTGGGCCGAGGACACAGGAGGGAAGGAAGTAGGGGAATAAGGAGTCTGGGGAGGCCCAAGGGCTGACATTCAAGAGCTTGGTAGATTGGTTGGCACAGCTGAGCCTGGCCGAGAGAATGGAGCCCATGCAGGCCCCAGGCGCATCAGTGGGACTCCTCCAAGGATAGGACTTGGAAGGTAGGACTTGGTAGAATGGAAGAATATGGACTTTGGCTTCAGCTCACCTGCCTGGGAACCTGGCTACACTGCTCTAGCTATTTGATTTCAAATTAGGAGAAAAGGTTGTTATGAGGCTAGAATCCCACCACATGCCTGAGATTGCTTAACGTGGAAACTGGCAGTAGAAAGTGTTCGAGAAATTTGAGTTTCCTTCCTTGATCCATGAATAAACAACTGCATTCCCAGAGGAAATGCTCTTCTAAGAATTTAGACAGAAATCATAAATCGTGGCCTCCATCAGTGTCTTTTGGCCTCTGTTCACTCCCTGAGGGGTGGGAGACAGCTTCCTGCACGGCCTAGGAAAGCTCCATAGTTTTGGCCTCCCCCACACCAGTCCCATTCCTGTAAGCTGGGAGGCAGAAAGTGCTCCACCCAACATGATACTCTCTGATTCCAAAGTTATTTCTAGAACCTTCCAGGTAAATAGAGAATGCCCAGTTAAATTTGAATTACAACTAAAGAATGGAAAGTGTTCTAATATAAGTATGTCTCAGATATCACTTGGGACTTACTTATTCCAATTTAAATCTCCTTTATTTTTTTACCCTAAATTCTATTTAATCATTTAACCATAATTTCTGTTTTTCTCAGTCTCAAGCATAGGCTTCCATTTCCCAGATTCTTGTAGCACCCTCTGGGTCAAAAGAAAAATGGTGGCATCACCAGGTATTGACAAGGACGTGAGGCAAGGACATGGAGCAAATGGAACTCTCATCCACTACTGATGGGAGTGTACACTGGCACCACCACTAGACAATAATGTCTGGCACTATCTGCCAACCCTAGGACCCAGCAGGTCTACTCCTGGCAGACACAGCAGGAACACGTGCCTCGTCCACCTAAAGATACGTGCAAGAATGTCCATAGCATGAGGTGACCATTCCTAATGGTCCAGACTGGAAACCGTACAATGGCAGCATGGGTAAATAAGTTGTACTTCATGTGTGTGATGATTTATTATATGTTAATGAGAATAAATGAAGTATTGCTGTGTGCTCCATGGTTGCATCTCACAGTCCTAACTTTGGACAAAAGAAACCAGACACAGAAGAACACAGAGTGCGCATAATTGAACAGACGTAAGGCTCAAACACAGCAGAGGCAGAGGGACTTCCTAAGACAGTGAGGAGAGCTTCTGTGGTGCTACTCATGTCCTTCTTGAGTCAGGCTGTGGTCACAAGGACAGAACAGTTCACGTTAAATTCACCGATCATGCTGATGAGTTCTGCACTTCACTAAATGTTTACTGGACTTCGGTGGGAGGTGTGCCAAAAGAGTTGAGGTCTATCCCGATGGTGCTCCTTCTGTAGACCCGTATGATTGGAAACACCTTCTGGAGTATATGCGTGGTTTCTTTTATTCACAGAACTTTGTGTTAAATCTGTGGGAAGGACCTGCTAAAACCATGTGAAGGACCTCATAGTCACATTTTTAGATCTTGGGTATTGGGGTATCCCAACAATCTGTACAAGTCTAGGATGTGATAGTTTAGGGGTAAGCAGGATTTGAATGCATTCGTGTTTAGAGGGTGTCTGAGAACCAGGCAGATCCCCCTACTCTGACCCTAAACATTGCCCTAAAGTAAAGAAGTTGGATCCCAAAGATTACAGGTAGGGAATTTTTGAACTATGTCCATATTCAAATGGAGATCGAAGACATCCCACTGAAGGAAAGAATTCTACCATATTGAACAAAAGTTCTTTTTAAAAGGGCTATTTTGAAGATTATGATTCTGATTTTGGAAGAACTACAGTGATTGGCATGGAAGGAATCACGTGTAAAATTTCTTAAATAAATATTTATTGACTTTAAATTAAAAAAAAAGAAGTTTATTGAAAGAGGGAAAAAAAAGTAGAACTGGAGAGCTCTGCTGTCCACATAGGAACAAGAAGCAGAAGAAAAAGAGACAGGTGGGCAGGATGGGAGAGACAAGCAGGACCTGCCACACAGGAGATGGATTTCAGAACAGGGTGTGAACAAATCCACGGGGAAACCGGGACATGCAACGATCACCGGGTTCTAGCCTTTGAAACATGTGTGACTAGGAAACAATGTGTTAGGTCCCATTCCTCACAAGGACGGCCTGTCTGGCTGCTGTGGACCCCGTTTCTACATCCCTGGGAAACTGAATCAGACGCCGTTAGAACCTTCCAGAAGCTCAGGCTTCCTGGTGCCCTTGATGTTTTTGAACCACGTTTTCTCATTGCAGCACTGTTGTTGACATTTGGAGACAGAACGTTAGTTGTTGTGGGGGCTGTCCTGTGCTTTGCAGAGTGTCTAGCAGCATCTCTGGCCTCCACCCACGAGAATGACCATGGCACCTCACCCCCAGTGGGGACAACCAAAAATAGCTCAAAGCATTGCCAAATGTCCCCTGGGGGCGGGGTGCAAAGCAATCCTGGTTGTGAACCAGTTACCTGAACACACATGGTGGAACTCTAGAGGAAGTTTCTGAGCGTCTGGGTTCAAGACCCTAAAAATACTTACCTAGATAAACACACACAAGCACATACATGCCGACTGACAGGCAGACTTAAGAAAGCGAAGTCAGTCTCAAACTGTCAACCTTTGGCACACCCTACGAAGTGCTCACTTTCCTTCCCGAGCGGGTCTGCTCGCTCTAGCTGGCCGAGATTCATAATCCAGGTGGACAGACTCTGTGGAAACAAGCTTAAGAGCCTTGGAGTCCCCAAAACTGAATTCAAATCCCAGCCCTGCCACTCTGTCTCCCTGGACATGTGACTTACTTTCTGTTTCTCTCCCCTTCCTCTGCGGCTTTGTGGAAGACGTGCCTGTGCTCCACAGTGTATGGAGCGTGTGAGGGAAGGCCATGGATTTTACCAATTTCCCTCAAGGGCCTTTTTGTAACTGCTGCTCATGAAGAATTTACCCCATGCCAGACATCCCTCTAATCACTCAAATCACTCAAATATTGTTCAGTGACCCTGACGGCTTCATAAGCTACCATTGCGCACATCCCCACTTCACAGGTGAGGACAGAGTCACAGGGTCGTTCATTAGCTAGTGACTGGAAGGCTGGGAGTCTGTGGCCAGTGTCCACAATGGAAACCACTGGATCATGCCGCCTGGTCCACTTTTTTATCTTCGGGTTTTATAATGTGATATATATATATATAATTTCCCCCCGCCCGACGAGACCGGGAAGAGGGTGCCGGCCAACACTCAGTCTTCGTCCTCATGTCCTTATTATAAATTAAGGTGTTGGACTGGCGACCGTGACTTTCCCTTGGCCCTGGCGTATCACTCTGCCTCAGTTTCCATGTGTGCAATAGGAAGCGTCTTATCAGCCCCCTTCCCCGCATGCTGCAGTCTGCTGGGAGTACGAACGGGATGGACATTAACCAGAGTGCAGACGGGAGCACGTTTAGAAAGTAGAGTGCTCCCGGCCACTGTCACGTCGGCAACAGATCACACTCAGGCTTTCCACCTGCTGTCCTGGCACTTAGACACTCTGTAGACTCTCTCTTCCACATATATGGTGATTGGCAGTTTTCTTTTTTCTTTTAAATATTTTATTTATTTATTTGACAGAAAGAGACACAGCAAGGGAGGAAACACAAGCAGGGGGAGTGGGAGAGGAAGAAGCAGGCTTCCCGCTGAGCAGGGAGCCGGATGCAGGGATCGATCCCAGGACCCTGAGGTCATGACCCGAACTGAAGGCAGGTGCTTCATGACTGAGCTCCAGACTGACAGTTTTCAAACTGTCTTCACGTAATGGGATCTTCCTGGGTCTTGCCAGATCAAAGCAATGGCGTCAGTCCAAGGTTTCAGATCCACACCCATTGCACACCGCAGCCCCGCTATGTTAGCTTTCGGGAGCTGTGATTCCAGGCATGGCCCCGCACTATGAAACAGTCACAGGACCCGCTACTTAACGACCTTTAGTCTCAAATAGACACGGGGTGCCTATGTCAGCTCACCGACATACAAGAAACAGTGTTGAGCAGACATGGTCTGCCGACCTACTCTCATCACAGTAACACAACAAACCATGAGAAGAATGCTACTGCACTCATTTTAAAGTTGTCAAAACTGAGGCACAGAGAAGTTAGGTTATTTGTCCAAGAACACAGCGGGTGGAAAATAGATTGGAACCCAGTTTCTAATCACAGTCTAGACCCTGAGGAGTCAAAGTGCGGGCCAGATACCAGCAGAACTGGCACACGCCCAGAGTTTGTTAAAAAGCAAGGCTCAGGGGGCACCTAGGTGGCTCAGTGGGTCAAAGCCTCTGTTTTCGGCCCAGGTCATGTTCTCAAGGTTCTGGGATCAAGCCCTACATCGGGCTCTCTGCTCAGCGGGGAGCCTGCTTCCCCCTCTTTCTCTGCCTGCCTCTCTGCCTACTTGTGATCTCTGTCTGCCAAATAAATAAATAAAATCTTTTAAAAGCAAAGACAAGCCTCAGGTCCCATTCTGGACCCATTGAATTAGGTTCCACACGCTAAAGGATCCTAAGTGAGTCCTGTGCATGGTGTAACGTAAGAACCACCGCTGCTTAGTGTACATCCAGCCACATAGAGAAGCACAAAATGTACAAATAGCTCTACAACACGTGCATACAGTACAGAGTGTTTTTAAAATGTGCTTCTTTTTTTTTAAGGTTTTATTTATTTGACAGATAGCAATCACAAGTAGGCAGAGAGGCAGGCAGAGAGAGAGGAGGAAGCAGGCTCCCCACTGAGCAGAGAGCCCAGTGTCGGGCTTGATCCCAGAACCTGAGGCCATGACCCAAGCTGAAGGCAGAAGCCCAAATCACTGCACCACCCAGGCGCCCCTTAAAATGTACTTCTAAACACCTTACTTCAAGGAAGGGAATTCAGAGTTTGCAGAACAAGCGGCAGGAGTCCCTGCGTTAGATTAGGAATTTAGTTAATCGAATTAACACACACAGTACAATCTAGGGTAGATGTGATTTGCAGATGGGACAATCACAACAGATGCCTGTTTTAGGATCCCTATCAGAACTGATTTTCCAGCCGGTTTTTCTGTTTTTGTTTTTTAAGATTTTATTTATTTATTTGACAGACAGAGATCCCAAGTAGGCAGAGAGGCAGGCAGAGAGAGCAGGAGGAAGCAGGCTCCCCGCTGAGCAGAGAGCCTGATGTGGGCTCGATCCCAGGACCCCGGGATCATGACCTGAGCTGAAGGTAAAGGCCCAACCCACTGAGCCACCCAGTGAGGCCCTGATCCCTGGCATTTTGTTTTTACACCAAACACAGCCAACTGTAAACCACTGACCACAGCAAGTAGACGTTCCCAGGCTGCACAAAGGGCAAGGAAGCGCTGGAAGAATTGTTGAGATCAAGTCTCTGCCCGGGAACAGTTGTTAGGATTGGGTCTTGAACTTTCACATAGTTTTCCATTTCGATACGTTGGCTAGACTGATTGGTTCGGTTATGTGACTCTTTTCATCCCAAGCATTGATTCTTGCAAGAAGTAATTTTCTACTAAGAATACAGCCTTACTGGCATATTTTTTTCTTGAATGATACACCCGCAGCAGCAACAGCTATGTGTACCTTTTGTGTTATGCTTTTCCCAGTAAGTATTTTGAAGGTATTGGGTCATTCATCCTTGAGGCCAAAGGTGTATCTCTAACACTCAGTGTTGAACAACATATTACCTGTGCAATTTATTCAACTTCTGTAACTATTCCGCAGATAGTAGATCGAATTCACATCATGTGCCCACTATGATTACATGAGAGTAAGAAAGCTATCGCAGTCCTCCTAAATCATCAGAGAGAAGGACCTTTGGACTCCAACGAAATGTTTACCCAGCTGTAGAGTTTCAACCGTAGTTCCTGGAGCGAGGTGACAGTAATCACAGAGCCTTCTCGGTCGGCTGGTTTTCCCTCCGTGTGGTAAAGCAGATGCTTGATGATAAATGCTAGAGGCAGCCTTCGAGGGTGGTCGGAGTGCCCTGCTCTTATTGTTCCAGAACACCTCCACCCCTTTTGTGAGGACTCATCTGGTGGGGAATCAAGTGATCACAGCCACGATCTCAGTGGAGACAAAATCCATCCGGAGAAAGAGCAGGGCAGGGAAGAGCTAAGAAGACCAGCCAGGAAGGGCTGAGCGAGACTGAAATGACCTGTACTCAGAGTTCGCAGAACCGTCTGCATCACAAGAATTTTACTTACCGAGGGTCCACCCCAGCTACTGAGTCGGAATCAAGTAACTGTGTTTTCAACCGTGCACAGTCCAGACTGAGAAGTGCTCTGGGAACACCTTTGATTGGGCCTTCCCGGCGACAGGGAAGAGAGGGGATGGGTAATGGGGCTGGATGTCCTTGCACCTGGCTAAGGGGAGTGTGAGAGGCGAGCCAGGGTGAGGACCGCAGAGCATGGCGCAGGGTCAGATGTGAAGTAGTGAAGAAGAAAGTTTTACATTAGCCGTTGTGAGGCCAGATGCATCCTCTCCCCTAGGAGTCCCGACTGGGTAGAGCCCAGGAGACTTCGCTTGATCGCTGGATGAAGTCTGAGATGCATGTAGGCACCACTTTGTTCAAGGGACACTGTTTTTAGTGGTTTTGCCACTACTGGATTTTTCTGTGGAAGCTTGAAGTCCAGCCCCCGCCCCCCCACCCCCAGATTCTGGCCTGATGATTTCACAAAAAGAAGTTAATTGGTTTTGGGTTTTTTTTGACTTTTGACTTTTTTTTAAGTAACCAGGGACATCTGTTAAAACTCCAGCTACCAGGATATGACTAGCAATTATGCAATGAGGACTGGTGTTATCTAGAAGCATCGGTGTGACGAGAACTTTCTTGCACAAGTAAAGAACTCTGTCTCACAAGGCTCGATTGAGGGACAATTGAGGTGATGCCTGTGCAATAGCGTCGTAAAAGTTATTACAATCGCTGTTAAATAGAACACTGCATGTGCAAGAGAGACTTTGTTTAGGAAGGTTGTCTTGAAATAGAAGGAAAAAAATCATCCTGCTGATAAAAAGGATCAGAGGAAGGGGCAATAAACCCCCAGAAAACCTGTGGAAGGAACCCCCACCCCGTGTCCCTGACGTCTCTCATTACCGAGCACAGACGATAGTCTAGAAACGTCTTGCTGAGTGAGTGGAGGGCGGCCACCGTGATCAGGAGAGGTGGTTTGAGAGGTCTGCTCAGCCGGCTTCACGATACCCTCCCAGAGCAGGTGGGTGTCTCACACGGCGCTGGTTTGTTTTCACAGGCAGTGCCCTCTGGAACTCGCCGTAGAAATGAATCCAGTTGTTTCGCAGCCGGGATACGGCGCGGGATACGGCGCGGGGGGGGTGATGAACAGTGACTGGCAGACCGGCGTATTTGACTGCTGCGACGACCTGGGGATTTGTAAGTAATCACTCTCCTCCCCGGCTCCCAGAACGCAGGCTCCTGACCTAATAAAACTTGTCTGCTTCTCCTGTCACCGAGCTCCCACTCTGTGGCCAACTCAGAGTCACAAGTTGCAAGCCCATGGGTGGGTTTAGCCACCAGATGTGTTTTGTTTGTCCTGTACATGATGAACTTGCTTCATGTGGTAATTTTAAAATACCAGGAAACACCTCAAAATCAGATTTCACGCATACAGAAAGATCTGGCTTTCCAATCTAGATTTCCAACTTCTCTCAAAAATTGGAAAATTTGGCAAGATGAGCCTTCATCACACAGGGCAGAGTTCAGCTGCTTCTTAACATGAGCCAATCCCATTAAAAGAGAGTCTCACTCTCTAGTTGGCCGTATTTGCTCATGCCTGCTATTGGCTATTTTGTGGGGTTTTTCCAGTCTATTCCACTCACTTTACCTGCATGACCTTGAGTCGGTGACCCTTGTTGAGATCCTTCGCCGTCTGCCATTTTTCAGCTCTTGGGCTCACCGCCCTCTGGACGCGTTGCTCCGTCTTCTGCTTCCCTCTCGCTGCTCCGTGCGCTCTGGCTCTCAAGGCCGACTCCTGTCACTGCCTCACTTCAGAAAGCACCACAGGCTTTTAGCTTTCCCGACTTCTACTTCTTTCCCACCACAAAGCACACTTTGGAGTGAGAAGACTTTTTCCGGAGCCATCGGGTTGCAGACGTTCTCTGTGGGGCTCCTCCTGACCTCAGGCGTGAGGAACAGCCTCCTTTTTCCGGGGGTGATGGAAGTTCCCAGATCTTTGGTTTTTTGCTTAAAAACAGTCATCAAAGAACTGCTGACTCTCTCATCGCATCTAGGGTACCGCACACCACAACTCCACCCCGGCACTTTTCAAAATAGACTTTCACTCAAAGCATATCTGAGAACAGTTTCCTGTTTGTTGTCACTTTCTCGAGCCCTTTCTGGGCCTTGCAGGGCGTCTCTAAAGCGGAGCCGCACTCAAGTCTGTAAACGGCCCGAGAGCAAAATCCCGTCCGTTCTGGGCGTGTCCGTCCTCCTAACAGTGATGGGGTCCTTTTGCCCGAATGACCTTCTAGAATCTGTTTTGGCTCATTGTCCCTAATGATTTGTTCACTCGGTGTTTTGACACTCAACACACCCCCCATGGCTTTAGAGGGCTTCTCAGACATCCTGACGCCACAGATTTCCTCCCCAGGCGGGACCCTATGTCACAGGGCAGGGCAGAAGGATCATGCGAAGGAGCTTCTGCAGTTAAATCAGACCCGGTGCAGTGACTCACGAGTCACCCCCAGTTGCTGGACGGAGGGCCCCAGAAGCCAGGCAGAAAAAGCCAGACGACAAACGCTGCTTTCTCCGGGGCCCATTAGAGCCGTCTCCGGAGCCAGCATCTTTCGGAAAAACGTGATTTCGTTGCCAGCGAGACGACTCTCACTAACTCCTCTTTGTGGCTTCCCCTTGCACGCAGGCCTCTGCGGCACTTTCTGCCCCCTGTGCCTCTCGTGTCAGATCGCCTCCGACATGGACGAGTGCTGCCTGTGCGGGGCCAGCGTGGCTATGAGGACCTTGTACAGGACGCGCTACGGCATCCCGGTGAGTCCCCGTGCCCCGCTGCACGAGCCACACCCGAGGGCTCCCTGCGGGCGGACCGCAGCTGCGACTGCCCTCCTCGCCTCCTGGGCTTGACCCTAATCTTCGCTCCACTCCCATCCTAAATTTTTTAAATGATGGACAGGGACCGCGCCGCTGTTCATACCAGGGAACATGTTTGTAATAAAATCTTGCGTTCCCGTAGATGCGTCCCTGAGACAGTGGCCGCAGGTGAGGGACGGAGAGCTCTCACCCTCTCCCCTTTTCTCCGTCAGACCCAGGACCCCGCAGATCTGTAGGCTGGATGACGGTGTGTTAGGAAGCCGGGGGTGGGGGGGAAACGCGCCTGCGGTAGATCCCTCGCAAGCCAGCACGTCTGTCTCATAAGCCAGTGCTCACTCCTTCAACGAAGATGTGTCCTGCGCATGGAACACGCCTGGTCCTTTCCAGATGCTGGAGGCACCTCAGTGCATGTGGCTTACATCCTGTTTCTTTTTATTTTTTCAGACCTCTATTTTAACATAGTTTCAAACTTGAAGAGAAGCCGCAGAAATCATAAATGGGAAAAAAAGGAGAAACGATACTAGGGCTTCCTGAGTACCCCCACCCCCACGCCCCGAATCCTGAAACCCTGCCTCTCCTTTCATTTCCTCGCCTCCACCTGTTTGTCTAGTCTCTGTTCGGGAACATCGAGAGGAAACGACAGACTTGACGTCCGATAGCATCTCTATGGCACTACGCATTTCTTAGTGACAAGGGTCTTCATTTCTGTAACCATAATGCAATGATCGAAATCAGGAATTTAACACGGATATGGTACTATTCGCTAATTTGTGGGTCTTATTTAAACTTTACCAATTAACCCAACAACATTCTGTGGATGAAAAGAAAACCAATCCGAAACCACAAGTTCTGTTCGATTGTCATTCCTCTTTAGTCTACTACAATAGGGAATAGTTTCTCAGTCTTTCCTTGCCTTTTTCCCCCCCAAGTGTAGACCATTTATTTTGTAGACTGTCCCTCAATTTGGTGTGTCAAATATGTCCTCGTGGATATATTTAGGGTTTACGCTTTGACAGAACCTCCACAGAACTGATGTAATAGTCACTGTGCTTCCTATCAAGATGCACACGCCATCACTGTATCCCATTATGGTTGTTTCCTTTGATTACTTAGTTAAGGGAGTGTCGCCGTAAGGTTCTCCACCTTCTGGTGAAGTTCTCCACCGAAGGTTGCCATTTTCCCCTTCGTAACGAGTAAGGACCTGGTAGAGAGACGTGAACACCCTGTTCCTCATAGTCCTTCAGTCACTGGGACTAATGTCCACTGAAGCTTCTCGCCTGAATCAATGATTACTATGATGGCTGTCCACGGCAGAGCTCGTGCTCTACTGGGAGAAGATTGCTACACTGTGACTCATTAAAAACCTTATAGGATGCTAATAAGTGGCACAGAAAAAAATAAAACAAAGAAGAGGAATAAAGAATGTTGAAGCATTCTAATTCTATTTTATTTTTTTCAGCATTACAAAATTTATTTTTATCCAAGCAAGGTTTATCCCAGGAATGCAAAGACGGCTTAGTATCAGAATACTGTCGTTACAGATTCAAAAAGAAAAACCATCATCATCATTTCAACTGATGCAGGAAAAACAGTCAACAAAATTCAATGTCCATCCACATTTTTAGAAAGGGAGTTCCAGTGTTAAATAGGGCGATGAGGGAAGGCTTTCTTACAAACGTGAAAGGGTGAGGAAGAAGTTACCCATCGGGGGAAGAGCTGGGCAGGAAACAGAGTATCGCCCAAGGCTTTAAAGTAGAGTTTATCTGGAAAGTTCCAGAAACTGGAAAGGGCCAGAGAGGCTGGAATCGAATGAGTGAGACGGTTGGGGCAGGATGTCACAGAAAAAGGTGACATTCGAGCAAGATTTAGAAACTCTAGGGCCTTGAGAACCATTGTAAGAACCTCAGCTTTACTCCGAGTGAGCAGGGAAGTCCCTGAAAACGGTTTAAACAAACGGGTGATACGACGGATTCTGTTCCTAGAAATGTAGCCTCTGCCCCACTCACTGCTCCCACTGGACCGGGAGCAAGTTGCTCGTCTCCCTAAGCCTCAACCCCCTCATTGATAAATGGTCACACCGATCCTCCCCTTTAATGGGGTAGCAAGAGTCATGGGAGATAATGTACGGAAAGGGCTTAAACAGGACCTGGCACGTAATACGTGCTCAGTAAACAATTACTTCTCTTTTTGTTCTTTTCTCTGAGAATTGCTCAGCTATTTCTCAGGGCAGAGGTGTGTGCAGGGCCCTGGCCTCATTTCTCCTGCGTGCTCGCTCAGGTCCCTGATGTCGCAGCACTCGAGGCTGCCCTCATTCATGCTAACCCTAACGTAGCCCAACACACATGGGCTCTTAACTCCATGCCTGGACTGGGACTTCCTGAATCGTGTGCGAGGTGTCACGCATGTGCACTTCCGTACGTGATGTGATGGTAACGTTCTCAACGCAGCCCAAGACCCAGACACGGTATGTAGGAAGGGGTCCTTAGCTGGATCCTGGAGATGAGGCTTTGGGAACAGCTCGGCATGTTCTCTGATAAATCACATGGTGGCATCAGTTTTCTCATCTGTCATAAGGAAGTTGTGCAAGGTGATTTCTAGGTCTAGGATTCTAGCTATAGGTTTCCTCAACATACAATGAAGCAGAGTATTTATAGACAGTGTATCTCTATTTCCTCCTTTGAACAGACCTAAAAATAATTCCTAGGACTGGTTTATATTGTTCAGGCTCTCTGCTTTGTTTCCCTTTCATATCTATGCAAATCTTTGTGGGGCTGCGACAGTACACCTCTCTTATCTACCCCTTCTTTTGTGGACGCAGCCAGGAGAGCATCCCTTCGCCAGGCACAACCTGTGCAGGAGAGAAGGAGGAAGAAAAGAGACAACCACTGTTTGTCCTACCGTGAGCTGAATATTATTCTGACGTGCAGTTGCTCATGTACTGCCTGCAAACTCTTGTGCTGTGGGAAGTGTTACCTCCTTTTATAGACATGGGTGGGCTCTTTGCCCCAAATGCTTACACTGTAAGATGGTGATCAAAGCACTGTAGCAATAGAAAAAATTTCTTTTCATGAAAAATAAAATCACTCATAGTCTCACTGTTTAGAAGCTCCTATGTACACACTGCTGCCCCCCACCCCACCACACGAGCTCACACTATAAATTGGGAATTATATTAAACTCAAACCTTAAGAACATAAGTGCTATCAAATAATGGATTCAAAATTCTTTCAGTCTGTCAAGACACGCAGTAATAACACTGGGTTATCAGACTAGAACTCCCCAGTTCACTCGGGCCTCCTGCGCCAGAATAGGGATCCCTTCAAGGGCACGTCACCCGGAAGGTCATTGAGGACCCGGTTGGACACTTCCATTGAGAGGGCCCTCAAATCTTTGTGAAGTCCCCCATCCCACGGCTTTCCAAACAAATTCTTCCTCTTCTTTCTTCCTTCCCCCATAATTTGTGTATCTACCCTTTGCTCCAAAGTTCTTCCATTGCAGAACTTGAGAGATGTCCATGAAAATGGCTAGAGGGATACAATGTGGGGCCCCATCTGGCTCTGCTCACAAACTACAGAAAAATTGGTGCATTTTATAACTGGCTTTAAAGGGAAGCCATCTCAGAATTGATGGTAGAGGATGAGGGCTGTAGTCATACCCTGCAGGTCAGCTGAAGTCATGTCATATACGGTTAAGGGCACAGGCTTCAGAAAAGAAAGACCAAGTGCCGCTACCAATTTGTTATGGGATCTGAACAAGTTATTTACCTTCATGTGGGTCATCAGAAAAATGGAGATAATGAAAATCCTCATGCTAAACCAGTGACATAAAATGTACCTTTTAAAGAGTTTTTGAAAAGCTACGAATGCAAGGACTTGTGTGACTCTATTTATAGCCTATGTGTGGACCCGCTGTTGGTTTTTTAACAGGGATCTATTTGTGGTGATTTCCTATGGCTGGGATGTTTTCCTCTGTGCACCCTTTGTCAACTCAAGCGAGATATTGAAAAAAGAAAAGCAATGAATGCTTTCTAAAAGGTGCTTGGTAAGTTGTTGGAAATTCTTTGATTTAGTTGTATCAAAACAAACGCTCAATAACACCCTTTACTTCCTTGGTCCTCTCTCACAAATACACGAAACATCGCTTACAAAATGGAGGACAAAGGATTTTTCATTGCCAGCCGACACCAGCAGGCGGTAGTCAGCATGCATAGGTTGAGAGCGGGAAACCTGGAAGGAGAGGAGAGAGTCCCGAGGCTTGTGGGGTTGTCTGCCGTGTGCCGTACCCGCGAACAGGTCCCAGGCCACGCTGCATATCTTCACCAGACCATGATTGGAGGTAGCTGAGGTGTACGTGTTACCATTCATTTCCCCAAGTCTAGTTCCTAGGTGTGCCGCTACCACACTAACCGATGAGCTGATATACTAAGTATGACTGTGTGATGTGCCTACTTCTGTGTTCTTGGCAACACCAGAATATAAGAATCCCTCCTCCAAAGCTATGGGAAGCTACTTTAGTTTCTATAAATTCAGCATGGATATTTCACCCAGTTATCCAAAATTCCCAAAGCCACTTCCCACTATGAGAAGTTACGGATGTTTCGGTGGCAGTGTTGTCAGAGTTGGGTAGCTGCTCATTTCCCTGCTTCCTAGCTCCCCTAGTCACATTTTTCATCTTCTGAGCAGCTATTTCTCTCAAACAGGTGCGTAATAGTTTACGTGTCCTATCTTTTGATCTCTTATTGCCAGTCCGCATGGAATTTGCAATCAAAGCTTAGTTTTCCCCAGGAATGACTATTATCTGTACAGTCCTTTCCCGCCCAGAGGTCTTTGTGCGTGTTTGATCAAGGGGGAACATTCAAGAGTGTAAGTTGTCACTGGCCCAATCTCTCTCTTTCCTAGTTACTTCTTTGCCACATACCCCACAAAATGATGTCTTCTTCACGAACATATTGGTTCGTCTCATGTTGCATTTTTGTATCCTAGCATTTGTCTTCTGATTGTTTCAATGGCTTCCTGAAATGACTAACATGCATCAGTTTCAGGCAGAGTCATGATAGGGAGTTTTCTTATTATTCCTTTTCCTCCTTATTCTACCTCCAGAGAATTGGCTGTTGTCTCTCTTTTCAAGCAGTGACATTTGTTAAAAGTCCTATATTAACAACTTGGCTCAGAATTTGATGCCTAAGTAGCCCTGAGGGAAGGAAGATGTGACAGTGCTGGTACAGTCCATGAAAAAGACTGTTTGTGTTCTCTGCCTTTTGGAGACCCTTACCTTGACATGGTGGATGATCCACTGACATTTGACAACAGAAGTCGACTCAGGCGATCTACGGAGCGCTCCATTGTTTCCCTCAACCACATAGCAACAATGCTTGATACCTAGCAGGCACTTAACAAATATTGTGGGAGAATAAATCAGTGCAACTTTCAAGCAAGGAAGCATAATGAGGGCCTAACCTAGGAGACTTGAGTGACTCTTACCTGGAGATGGTGACTTTCTAATGGATTATACTGAACCAGGGGCCATGATTTGGTATAGATCTCAAAACAGGCCAAAACACGGTGGTAGGGGATGGGTGGAATGAAAGTTTTGATACTTAGAACAAGATACTGTGAAGACAGATGAAACTGATAAATCCTAATTTGTTCATTCATTTATTCTCTCCTTTTTCCTTCTGGTTTCTACAGGTCACATTCACAATGTGGTGAAAGAAATGCTAGAATCACATACTGCATCTGTTGAGTGCTATCTCACCCCACATCTTAGAAACTAATTCAACCAATCATATGGTTTCCAATGGCTTCAAGGCACTTTTAATTTCTAGTTTATTTCAAAAGAAATACATTTCCAGTGCTGTTCTCTAAAATGACTGCTAATAAAAAATTAATATCCTCAACATTTCTTGTGTCTTTATTTTTTTTACTTAAATTCCATGAGCCAACATATAGCACATCATCAGCTTCAGATGTAGTGTTCAATGATTCATCAGTGTCTTTGGATATAGCTTTATGAAAAACTATAACTTTTTAAAAACAAACCCAAATTTGTGAAAATATTAAAGCTGAATGATGGGCACATGGAGAATCTTTTTTTTTATTATTATTTTGAAAGGTTTTTTTTGAAGGATGATTGACACATAAAGACGATTCCACTTTCCTATCTTTATATATGTTTGGAAATGTCCAGAATAAAAAGTGTTTAAATGTTGTCAAGACTTTTCTAATTTTAGACTTTTCCACCACTGGTAGGCAAGGAATCACTCTGGGCATTCCCTCACTCCCAAAAAGGGTGGTACTTTGACCTACCTTGGGCCTCCTTTTGGGAGCCAGGATGACCTTCGACACTCCTTACAGCCCCGCTCAAGGCTAAAATAACTCCACTCGACGAGGAATACTGGCTGAGCGATGTGGAGTTTACTACAGATTCTATGGACAAAGGAGAGGATTTCTGTCGTAAGCCACACAGCAAGACTCCTAACTGAAACTGGCATTAGGCATTTCCATCCTCCCTAAAGCCATCGGCAGCGAGCCAGCCACAGGAGCTCCACATACCTTTCTTTCTCCACTCCCCCTCCTTCCCTGCACCAAGGTTAATGTGGCATTTTCAAATATTGAGATATAATTGAGTTATTGGGGTACAATATTATGATACGACCCATGTACATATTGGAAAATGATCACCACAATAAGTTTAACTATCCCTGAACATAGTTATAATTTTTTCTCATGTTGAGAAGTTTTAAGATTACTCTCTTCTCAACTTTCCGATATATAATACTTTACAATGTATACTACCATGCCGTACACTACATCCCCATAACATATTTATTTTATAACTGGAAGCTTGGACCTTCGGCTCCCTTCACCGTTTCACCTACCCCACCATGCCCACCTCTGGCAACCAACAATCCAACTGTCTATGAGTTCAGGTAGTTTATTTCTCTATCTTAGATTTCCACATAAGCAACACGATGCAGTGTTTGTCTTTCACAGTCTGACTTCTTTCACTTAGCTTAATCCCTTCAAGGTCTGTCCATTCCCATCCCAAATAACAGAACTGCCTTCTTTTTTAATGGCTGGGGAATGTTCCATTGTGTATATAGACCACATCTTCCTCACCCATCCGTCCTTCGATGGACACTTAGACCGTTTCCATGTCAGCCATGCAAATAACGCTGCAGTGGACATGGGGCCGGTCCACAGGCCTTTCCTGTGCAGAGCAGTTTGGTTCTACCTCAACTTCCCAGTCCAGGAACCACACCTCCAAAGGTGCAGGATGGGGGTGAAATTCTGCTGTTAAATAAAAACCAAAAAATGTTTTCCAGATCGCTTACTTAAAAGTCACAACATATTTTATGCATATTTGCACATAAAATTCATGGCAAATAGGAGTTTTCTTATAATGTTTGATCTAACTGAGATGTTTTATTATTCAGACTCATTCTCCCACTCTCAACATCATGTCTCTTCTGGGCATGAGAAATGCCTACGGTCTCCTGGTACCAGGCTAGTTGCCTTAATTAAATCAAACCCTCTTAAATGCTACCACAAGCTAAAGGTCAATTGCTAGAGCCAAGAAGCAGCGACTCCTGTGAGGAAGGTGAGGCTAGAAAGGGAGATGTGTAGGTGATTTACAAATTTCCAAAGCAAAGAGCAGCAGAAGAGAATTCATCTCACCTTCCAGGGAAGGAAAGATTATCTGTGGATCCTGCTTCAGACTTACCTGTGGCTGCTTCGTGGCTACAGTCATTTCTTCTACTCAAAGGTCAACAATTCAGGCGGAATCCCCCATCTTTGTTCATGCTGTGTGGAACCGGGCGGCTCACCTCGGGCTGGAGGAGAGCCTTCGGGATGGCACCCTCACGGCCACCTGCTGCTGCCCCTTGGTTAGTGGTTCATCCCAGGCTGGGGCCTTGGACTGCAGTCCGTATTAGCGACAAAGCTGCTTGGTCGGCCTCACAGATGGTTGTGGATGGTCCGGGGGAAGCAACATGGAAATGCACAGCATCTCAATGACCTGGCTTCGGAGGTCGCAGAGCATCCCTTCTGCCGAACTCTCTCGGTTGAGGCAGTGGCAAAGGTCCACCCAGGGGCGAAGCAAGGAGACATGGAAACTCACTTTCCCTGTGCTGTGGCAACGTCCCTGAAGAGTCTAACCGACATGGAATCCTGCTGCCGCCCTCTTCTGAGAGTCCAACCAGTCACCACTGCTGGAGCGGCTCCGTGTTGTGTTGTCGGCCTGTAATCGGGTCTGTGCCCACCTGTCCCCAGGGAAGCCACTCTTGCGTTGTCGCGGCGCAGTGACGGTCGCCTGCCCTGCTCAGGCTACCGGGGACAGCGGCGTCCCTGCTGTGACACCGGCTTCATCTCTCTGGTGACTCAGAAACATTTTTGATCACCAACGTAGTTGAAGCTTGTCACAAGAGCCCACTCACCTCGAGGCTCCGATTCACACCTGTGCTGGATCCAGAGGTCCAAACTCCACGATTTATTCTACAGAAGCTGCTTTCCTCTCTAGAGTTTTCGGGTCTCTCGCTGTGGAAGAGGATGCTGTAGGTCCTCTTCCTGGGCAGCGCCCCTCCGACCCTCCTGCCTGGAGGTCGTTGCCGAGGTCATCTTAAAGCCTTTTGCAACTGCTCCCTTAGCCTGCCTTTACTCGGTTCTGGCTCTGGTTTTCGTGTAACGTCTAGAGGCAGTAGATAAATTCCATTCTGCCCCAAATTTCCATGCAGCAGCAGGTTCTAAGTCTGCTCCTACTGTTTCTTTTTCCACAGTGTTTTCTTTTGGTAAAATACACATAAAATAGAATTTGTCACTTTTGAGTGTACAGCTCAGGGGCTTGAGCTACTTTTATATCGTGCAGCCCTCGTGCTGTCCACCCTTGTCATCCATCTTGTAAAACTGAAACTCTGGCCCATTAAACACTAACTCCCCATCCCAGCCCCTGAAAGTTGCCATAATACTTCCCGTCCTCAGGATTCATCCGTGTTGTGCATATTCAGAATTTTCTTCCTTTTTAAGGTTGCATGATACTCCATTGTATGCATACACCACATTCTCCTTATCCTTTCTTAGGTTGATGGACACTGGAGTTGCTTCCACATTTTAGCTACTTTGAATAATACTTATACGAACATGGGTGTCCAAGAATCTCTTCAAAACCCTGTTTTCAGTTCTTTGGGGTATGTACCCAGATGAGGCTGTGCTAGATCATATGTAATTCTATGCTTAATTCTTTGAGAAACTGCCCTTTTATTTTCCATGGTGACTATACCATTTCACAATCCCACCAACAACACAAAGGGTTTTAATTTCTTCAGATACTCACCAACACTTGCTATTTTCTCTTTCTTTGATTATAGCCAACCTAATGGGCGTGAAGCACTAGTTTCAATGTGCCTTTCCGTAAGGATCAGCGATGTGGAACATCTTTTCCTGGGCTTATTGGCCATTTATATCTCTTCTTTGGAGAAATGTATTCAAGTTCTTTGTCCATTTTTAAATCATGTTGCTTATTCTTTTAATGTTGAGTTTTTGTAGTTCCCTGTATATTCTGGATATTGACCTCTTAGCGGATATGATTTGCACATATGTTCTCCTATTCTGTCGGTTACCTTTTTCTGCCAATGTAACCTTTGTCTGGGTGGGAAAACAGATTCCTGGTGCTTCCTACCCTGGCTCACCTGAGTTTAGTAACAAATACTGTGAATGGGGAAAGGAACTATGCTCCATAATCCAGTGCTTACAACACAACACCCCTAAAACACCACTGAGAAGTGGCCTTATTCATTGGCCAAGAGGGGAGAGAAGACAACAGTAACAGAGCCATGTATGTAGCCAGAAATCTGTTTATCATTTGGAATAAAAGTCATAAAAAAGAATGTCTTCAGGAGTGGTGGAGCCCGGCAGCATAGTGGGCTTGGCCTGCAAAGTAATCCCTTGGGTTATTTCCTCTATTGGTTTCAGAATTTTTGGTTGGTGATAGAGAAGAAAATTAAATTGCATAGGATGTCGGAGCGAGGACTGAATATTTGCATCTGGAGGTGAATTCAGGCTGATCCTTTTGTCACAAAACCACAACACTCAGAGAGGGCATTGCAGAATAATCATACACACATGAGCTGGTACGTGAGCAGGTGGACGGCCATGTAGTTTCCCAGAAGCAGCCAGTGGTGGAGCACGTGCTCTGAAGGCCACACAACACATAGGACAAGCTTATGGATAAGCAAGGACACCAAAGGCTAAGTCATCCAGTGTCACTTCTTGTCTTCAGAAATAACCTCAACACGGAACTGTTTAATGGAGAAAAAAGCAGGCCCCCAGCAACCCTATCCTTTTCTTGGAGCCTTTTTTCCCATCTGCTCTTCTCTCTCAACTCGGTACCTCCAAAATATGTCTTTCTCTCTCCCTTTGCCTCATGCCATCTTATGAAAAATATCTGCTTCCTTCCCCTGTCCACCATGTCTCCCACACCACCACCAGGGAACCAACTTCTAGATATTACGCAATATTATTATTATGACATACTAATCTGATCTATTTGCCTTTGGACAGCTTCATCAAAGTCCAGATATTCCCAAGATAGTGGTGGCAGAGGGTGGCTATCAAAGGAGAAGACAGCAAAGGGGGACACTGGCAGAAGACTGGTCTTCATTAGTATGCCCCCAAATAGTCACCTCATTGTTCATCGTTTTGTTTTTATTGATTAACACAAAATAGAGAGATATTTATCTGAGTACCTGAATCTGATGAATCTCTAGTTTCAAATTTGAGGAAAGAAACCCATGTGCTTTCCCATAAATGATTACCCTTTTATGATCCTTTAGTCCCTTTCCCCACGCTATCCCAGTCTGCCCACTCTCAGGATACAGGGCATATCAAGTCTTTCCAGTCTGTTCCATACCAATCCAGGAATGGCTGATGAAGGGAAGTACTTCCTGTTTTGTTCGCTCAGGTTCAAATATGACTACTGAGTTATTTACATTTAGAACCAAACTCTTTTCCTGGAGTCAAGAGTATCGTCTGATTTGTCTCCCTCTCTGATTTCTTCCTATTCAGTTTTCCCCTGCACCCCTCTTGTTCTCTGCACTAGTCCTTATATTCTAATTATATTCTAATATAATTGTGTCTCTCTGATTGTCTTGACTCTGGGAAACAAACTGAGGGTTGCAGAAAGAGAGGGGCATAGGGAGATGGGGTAACTGGGTGATGGGCATTAAAGAGGGCATGTGATATGATAAGTGCTGTGTGATATATTCAACTAACGAATCACTGAACATTATATCAAAAATTATGATGTACTATACCTTGGCTAATTGAATAAAAAAACCTCATTAGGTGCTTCTAATCAGTCTAGACCTGCATGTTAAAGATAGGCTTTTAAAACACATGATGATTAGTTCAAATCGAGAAACGACCTCTTCTTTCTAAAACTGAAAACAAAATTGTTTCTCCCAGAACAAAAGAAGAATGTTTCCTACAAATTTGTAATTTTCACTGAGTGAAAAATATACAAATTTCTGGCAGTTAAAGGATAGCTATTTTTTAAATGTTTCTAGCCTTCAAGAGTACATAAGTCAAAATTCTGAGAGACACAATCAAGAAAACTATACAATAATGAATTAGTTTAGGGGTGAGAGGAAACTTTTCCCTTCTTGGCTAGACTAATAATTAAATTGACATAGGTTAACAGAAGAAAAACAAAATTTTATATATACAGGAGTTCTTAAAAATGTGAGATTCAAAGAACTGGCCAATAGCAGACAGATTCTATACTTTTTAGACAAAACAGTAGTAGCAGTAGTAGTAGTAGTAGTAGTAGTAGTAGTAGTAATACATTTCTGAAGAATCGACAAGACTGATATACACCCCTAGACTTTTGGTTAAAAAAAAAAAATCTACTTGGACTGGAACCTTAGCAGAGGGGAAGGCTTCAGGTTTACCATATGTTGAGTCACTACAGAAGTGCTCTCAGGGAGTACAGGCCGAGGGAATGCCATTTTGGAGCACTCACCTGGCTTTACTATAGCTTCTCCCAGAAAGGAGCTTACTTTTCTGGAGCCCCAAATTCTGCAGTTGTCACTAAGGGGACACTTCTAGATCATTTGTTTGGTAAACCAGCATGGTCTACAATCATAGTGTCACAGCTATATATATTTGCATACTTTAAGGCTCTAGCTTCCAATCAGCCTAAAACTAGGTGCTGACTGAAATGCTTTCCTCTGAAACACTCACAGGTTTCAGCACATTCTCAACAACTGGAATTTATCGAGAATAAATCAGACTGCTTAGGCAATCGCAAAAGATTAAGAGACATCTAAGAGGGAGGGCAAGGTTAAACTGGTTTATCTCCTACATACGACCACTCCTGCAAGACTAGAAGAAAGAGCTGTTTTGCCTACTACACAGAAGCAACATGAGAGTCAAGCAAAATAAGGAAGAAAAAAAATATGTTCCAAATGAAATAAAATCCCAGGGGAAAAAACTTAATGAAAGAGAAATAATGAATTACCTGATAAAGCATTCAAAGTCATGGTCATAAGCATGTTCACCAAATGCAGGAGAAGAATGGATGAACACAGCAAGAATTTGAACAAAGAGATAGAAAATATAAGAAGGTATCAAACAGAAGTCACAGAACTGAAGAATACCATAGCCAAACTGAAAAGTACAGTATAGAAGTTCAACAGCAGGCTAAATGAAGCAGGAGATAGAATCAGTAAGCCAGAAGACAGGGTAATGGAACTCACCCATTAGAGCAAAAACAACAACAACAAAAGAATTTTTAAAAGTGAAGATAGTTTAAGGGACTTATAGGACAATATCAAGCAGAATCACATTTTCATTATAGAGATTTCAGAAGGAGAGGAGAGAAAGGAAGAGGCAGAAAATGTATTTGAAGAAATAATGGCTGAAAATTTCCCCAACCTAAGAAAGGAAACAGATCTCCAGATCCAGGAAACCCACAAAGTCCAAAGAGACCCACAGCAAGACACACTATAGTTAAAATGTTGAAAGTTAAAGATAAAGAGAGAATCTTAAAAGCAGCAAGGGGGAAAAAACTTGTTAGATACAAGGGAAACCCCTTAAGGTTACCAGATTTCCCAACCAAAACCTTGTGAGCCAGAAGGAAATAGATGATCTATTCAAAGTGCTGAAATGAAAAAATTTCCAATCAAGAATATTCTACCTAGCAAGGTTATCCTTCAGATTTGTAGGAGAGATAAAGAGCTTTCAAGACAAATGAAAGGCTTTCAATACAAATGAAAGATAATGGAGTTCCCCTAGGGTTTCCAGGGTGGCTCAGTCAGGTAGGTGTCTGCCTTCAGCTCAGGTCATGTTCCCAAGCTCCTGAGATCAAGTTTCACATCGGGCTCCCTCCTCAACAAGGAGCCTGCTTCTCCCTCTGCCTGCTGTTCCCCCTACTTTCACTCTCTCTCTCTCTTTATCTGACAAATAATTAAATAAATAAACCTTAAAAAAATAAAAATAAAGGAGCTATACAGGGACGCCTGGGTGGCTCAGTTGGTTTGACGACTGCCTTCGGCTCAGGTCATGATCCCGGAGTCCTGGGATCGAGTCCCGCATCAGGCTCCCAGCTCCACAGGGAGTCTGCTTCTCCCTCTGACCTTCTCCTCGCTCATGCTCTCTCTCACTGCCTCTCTCTCAGATAAATAAATAAAAATCTTTAAAAAAAAAAAAAAAAGAAAGAAAGAAAGGAGCTATACAACACTCAACTAGCCTTACAAGAAATATTAAGGGACTTCTTCAACCCGAAAAGCAAGGGTAGAGATTAGTAATCAGAAAAAAATATGAAAGTATAACTCTTACTCGTAAAGGTAAATATGTATTAAAGGAAGCAGATTAATCACTTCATAAAGGTTAAAAGAAAAAGATAGTAAAAATAACTATAACTATAATAGTTAGTTAAAAGATACACAAAATAGGGGCACCTGGGTGGCTCAGTTAGTCAACATCTGACTTTTAATTTTGGCTCAGGTCGTGACTTCAGGGTCAGGAGACTGAGCCCCATGTTGGTCCCCATGCTGAATGTGGAGCCTGTTCAAGATTGAAGGAGTACAAATGACTCACCTTCCTAGGGAGTCCTCAAGCCTTGGTTGAGGATGTTTTAATCAAATATTCTTCCCCCCTCCCCAGATTGAGAGCTTCACATGTTCATTAGTTTTCTAATGCCTCTATAAGCTTCCACCATAGCTACAATTTCTCACATACACCTTAGTTTTCTTTCCTATTGGAATGGGGAGCAGGCTGAGAGGAATTAGGAGGCCTTCTTAATATTGGGGAAGAAGTTGAAGATCTCTTAAGGGTCTGTGGGCACAATAAGAGAGCTGAGCTAAAAGCTCTTAGAATACTGTGATCCCCATGAACCCAGAAAGACACAGCTAAGATCCTAGGTTCCTACCAAGCCATTACCCAGGGAGTAAGAGACACACTGGAGCACCGGTGCCTTCCCCTTGCTTCTCCCAAGTGCCAGATAATCCTGAGCCGCCACTGTTGCAATCTTCACAGTTTCTGCTCCAGCCTTCATTGAGGAATCCCACTTTTTTTTTAAAGATGTATTTATCTGTTTTTAAAGAGAGGGAGAGAGAGAGAGAGAGAGAGCACAAACAGGAGGGCAGAAGGAGAGCGAGAGAGAATCCCAAGCAGAATCTGTGCAGAGTGCAGAGCCCAGTGCCGCGCCCAGTCTCACACCCTGAGATCATGACCTGAGCTGAAATCAAGAGGCGGCCACTTGACCAACTGCTCCCCCAGCGCCCCAAGGAGTTCCATCTGTTTCATACGATTTCTGTCTACCCAGAGCCTTGTGACCACTCACTATTTCAGAAAATACCAGCTTGCATAAAAAAGAACAAAAATGACAAATAGAAAGAGATCTCAACCTTGTTCAGTTCCTTGGTTCTGGCTATTTCTAAGGACTATTTATATCCCTACCCTCAGGTTCTTCTTTCTTTTCTATTTTGCTTTGTTATATTTGGGGATGAGGGGCAGGTAAGAGGGTTCCTTCCGTTACCTGTAGCCTATACGTGGTCCCTCCCTAATAAGAATTACCAAATTTCGTGAAGAAAGCTGGCCTTATTTACAAGTCCATAGCTACTCAGTATGGAGCCTGTGCCCCCAAGCAATGGAGAGTCCTTTATCCAGATACAGAACAGGAGTCTGCAGGAGGAGCCCCACAATAAAGATATGGCTTTTTGAGGGAAACAAATCTCACAACCTTTCCACAATACCAACTTTTCATTGTAAAACCTTCTTCTGGGTTATAACCTTCTGGGACTGTATTTCCACCAGACATAAGTTGACTTTAGTTGCTGGCATAAGCCTCAAGTCAAAGAGGCTCCCACCACAGAAATATATTTCCGCAGACACTAGTTTATGATACTTGTCTTCTCCTTTAACAAATGAACCATTTGGTCTTTGTTCATTTCATGTTCCTTCCCACTGGGAGAATGTTTGGTCAGGGAAATCACTAGAGAACTTGTCTTCTCTGCACTCTGCTTATTGTTAACGCTGGTTCCTTGACATTCAGAGGGTGTAGACTCTTCAGCCTTCCATTTCCCGTAAGCTTTATGATTTGTATGTAGTTTGCATGCCTCAACTAAAACACAAGGGACATAAGCCAAAATGAGCTTTGCCATCAGTTCTTTTAGTATGTTACTTCATCTGGGGAAATGCCATGATTTCCAACAACGTTTACAGCAAGGGCCCCAGAGTATAAGCAAACAAAATTAGCATTCATTTACGCAAGACTTGATAAAAACCTATCAATGAATATGAATGCTTTGTCCTCATTCACATCTGGAAATATTTACTTTTTCTATGAAAATACTTATGTAATGGCCAACTTCCTATTTAGAAGAATATTAACAATTTCACAGGAATATTAATTTTACAAGCAACTGGCCATCTATTTGATATGAATGATAGATCTCGTTTTTCCAGATACTGATTAGAAAAATGTGTTGAACAAAGAGTTTAGCTCCATCTGTTAACTTTCTTGTAATACAGGAAAAGAAGAGATGAGGGGCTCCTGGCTGGCTCAGTTGACAGAGCATGCAACTCTTGATCTTGGAGTTGTAAATTTGAGCCCCACATTGGGTGTAGAGATTTTTTTTTTAATTTAAAAATAAATGTAAATAAATAAATAAATTTAAACTTGGAAAGAAAAGGATTTCCAACTCACAGCTTTCAAAATGTTGACATATATACTGTTTGGGTGGCTGTCGTTAGGCATATGCCTTCAGTTCAGGTCATAATCCCAGGGTCCAGGCATTGAGTCCTGCATTGGATTCTGTGCTCAGTTTTCTCTCTGCCCCTCCCCAACTCATTCTCTCTCTGTTTCTCTCTCTCTGTCTCTCTCTCAAAAACAAATAAATAAAATCTTTAAAATTTTGACTTACAATTCACATACCATAAAATCGTTTCCTTTAAAGTACCATTCAGTAGCTTTTGGTATAATCATAAAATTATGCAACCATCACCACTATCTGATTCCAGAATGTTTTCTTTTTTTTAGAAAACCTGTACTCGTTAGCAGTCATTTCCCATCTTCCTTTTCCCCAACCTCTGCCGACCACTGATCTACCTTCTGTCTCAACTCACAGTTTTTTGTTTGAATTATCTTCTGATCTATATAAGCTACCAAATTAAGCATTACCTGTTTGTGTGTGTGTAGATTACAAACCAAGAGATTAAATAAATTGCTGAAAAACTGAAAAAAACAGCATCCATACATAATATTTACTCATTTATGCATTCATCATTTAACAAACATTTATTAAATCCCCTTTCTCAAGAAAAGGGCATACTATTTGTGGGGGCACATATGAAGACATGCATTGGAGAAAAGAAGTCAATAAATTAAAATATAATGAAAACAGTACATTAGAAAAAAGCATAGAAATATAGCAGCCACCTACTCACCAAACCCCTTTGCACACAATCTACTACTCAGGGATAAACTCTTATTAATAATTCGTTGATTTTAGGGAAAGCTAGGTGAAAGATATATGAGAATTCTACCCTAGCTGCAACTTTTCTGCGAAGTCAAAAATTATTTCAAAACTTAATTTATAGCAATACAATCAATACCTCAAAAAGAAAGAAAAATCTCAAATAAACAACCTAACTTTATACCTGAAGGAGTTAGAAAAAGAAGAAAAAACAAAACTCAAAACCAGTAGAAGGAAGGAAATAATAAAGATTGAGCAGAAATAACCAAATAGAAACAAAAACAATAGAACATATCAAAGAAATGAGCCAAAAACCAGGAGCTGGTTCTTTGAAAAGTTCAGCAAAATTGATAAAGTTTTATTCAGATTCATAAAAAAAGAGAGAGGGATGGAGAGAGGACTCAAATAAATAAAATCAGTAAAGAAAGAGGAGAAATAGGGGCACCAGGTGGCTCAGTGGGTTGAGCCGCTGCCTTCGGCTCGGGTCATGATCTCAGGGTCCTGGGATCGAGTCCCACATCGGGTTCTTTGCTCGGCAGGGAGCCTGCTTCCTCCTCTCTCTCTCTCTGCCTGCCTCTCTGTCTACTTGTGATCTCTCTCTGTCAAATAAATAAATAAAATCTTAAAAAAAAAAAAAAGAAAGAAAGAGGAGAAATAACAATGGACACCACAGAAATACAAAGGATCATAAGAGAATATTATGAAAAATTATATGCCAAAAACTTGGACAACCTAAGAGAAATGCATAAATTCCTAAAAACATATAACCTCCCAAAACTGAGTCAAGAAGAAAAGAAAATTTGAACAGACCAATTACCAACAATGTAATTGAATTAATCATCAAAAAACTCCCAACAAACAAAAGTTCAGGACCAGATGGCTTCACAGGTGAATTCTACCAAACATTTAAGGAGGAGTTAATACACATTCTTCTCAAACTATTTCAAAAAATAGAAGAGGAAGGAAAGCTTCCAAATTCATTCCATGAGGTCAGTATACTCTGATACCAAAACCAAATAAAGACCTACCAAAAAAGAGAGAGAGAGATCAGCCCTCAGGCCAATACCTTTGATGAATATAGATGCAAAAATCAACAAAATATTAGCAAACTGAATATAATAACACGTTAAAAAAATCATTCACCATGATCAAGTGGGATTTATTCCTGAGTTGCAAGGATGGTTCAATATTCACAAATCCATCAACATGATCCATTAGATCCGCAAGAGAAAGAATAAAAACCATATGATCATTTCAGTAGTTGCAGAGAAAGCATTTGACATAACAAAACATCCATAAATAATAAAAAATTCTCAATGAAGTAGGTTTAGAGGGAACATACCTCAACATATTAAAGACCATATGTAAAAGGCCCACAGCTAACATCTTACTCAATAGTGAAAAACTGAAAGCATTTCCCCTATGTCTACTCTCACCACTTTTATTCAGCATAATACTGGAAGTCCTAGCCACAGCAATCAGACAAGAAAAAGCAATAAAGCACATTCAAATTGGTAAGGAAGAAGTCAAACTTTCACTATTTGCAGATAACACTATACTATATAGAGAACCCTGAAGACTCCACCAAAAAACTACTAAAACTGATAAATGAATTCATTAACTTTTCAGGATACATATATAGAGAAATCTCTTGTATTTCTATACACTTATACTGAAGCAGTAGAAAGAGAAATTAAGAAAACAATCTCATTTACAATTTCACCAAAAATAATAAAATACCCAGGAATACACTTAACCAAGGAGGTGAAAGACCTGTACTCTGAAAACTATAAAACATCGATGAGAAAAATTGGAGACAACACAAAGAAATGGGAAGATATTCCATACCCATGAATTAGAAGAACAAATATTATTAAAATGTCCATACTACCCAAAGCAATCTACCGACTTAATGTAATCCCTATTAATAACATTTTCCACAGAGCTAGGACAAACAATCTTGAAATTTGTATGGAACCATAAAGACTCTGAATAGCCAAAGCAATCCTGAAAAATAAAAACAAAACCGAAGGTATCACAATTCCAGACTTCAAGTTATATTAAAAGATGTAGTAATCAAAATAGTATGGTACTGGCTGAGGGCGCCTGGGTGGCTCAGTGGGTTAAGCCACTGCCTTTGGCTCAGGTCATGATCTCAGGGTCCTGGGATCGAGTCCCGTATCGGGCTCTCTGCTCAGCAGGGAGTCTGCTTCCTCCTCTCTCTCTCTCTGCCTGCCTTTCTGCCTACTTGTGATCTCTCTCTATCAAATAAATAAATAAAATAGTATGGTACTGGCATAAAAATAGATATATAGAACAATGGAACAGAATAGAAAACCCAGAAATAAGCCCATGATTAAATGGCCATTAAATTAATCTATGACAAAGGAGGAAAGAGTACACAGTGGAAAAAAGTCTCTTCAACAAATGGTGTTGGGAAAATGGAACATCAACATGCAAAAGAATGAAACTGAATGACTGTGTTACACCATACACAAAGATAAAATCAGAATGGATTGAAGACCTAAATGTGAGACCTGCAACCATAGAAATACTTGGAGAAAACACAGGCAGTAATTTCTCTGACATCAGCTGTAGCAACAATTTTCTAGATATGGTTCCTGAAGGAAGAGGAAGAAAAGCAAAAATGAATTATTGGGACAACATCAAAATTTTAAAAACTTCTGTACAGCAAAGGGAACAATCAACAGTATTAAGTGGGAAAAGATATTTGCAAATGAAGATAAAGGATTAGTACCCATTATATAAAGAACTTATATAACTCAATACAAAAAAAAATAACAAAAACAAATAATCCAATCAAAAATGGGCAGAGGACATGAACAGACATTTCTTCAAAGAAGACATCCAGATGGGGACACCTGTGGGTTAAATCCTCTGCCTTTGGCTTGGGTCATGATCCCAAGGTCCTGGGATCGAGCCCCACATTGGGTGCTCTGCTCAGTAGGGAGCCTGCTTCCTCCTCTCTCTCTGCTTGCCTCTCTGCTTACTTGTGATCTCTGTCTGTCAAATAAATAAATAAAATCTTTTAAAAAAAGAAGAACAAGAAGAAGACATCCAGATGACCGACAAACATATGAGAAGATGCTCAACATCACTCATCATCAAGGAAATAAAAATCAAAACCACAGTTAAATATTACCTCACACTTGTTAGAATGGCTAAAATCAAAACTCCAAGAACAATAACTGTTGACAAGGTTGTGGAAAAAAAGGAATCACCCTACACTGCTGGTAGGAATGCAAACTGTTGCAACCACTATGAAAAACAGTATGGCAATTCCTCAAAAAACTAAAAATAGAATTACCATATTTACCTAAAGAATACTAAAATACCAATTTGAAGATATATGCACCCCTATGTTTTCTGAAACATTATTTACAATAACCAAATTAGGGAATCAATTCAAATGTCCATCGACAGATGAGTGGAAAAAGAAGATGTGGTATATTATATATATATATATAAAACAGCTATAAAAATAATGAAATCTTGCCATTTGCAACAATATGCATAGATCTAGAGAACATAATGCTAAACAAAATAAGTCAGTCAGAGAAAGACATATGTCATACCATATGACTTCATTCATATGTGGAATTTAAGAAACAAAACAAATGAACAAAGCAAAAAAGAGAAAACCAGAAAAAGACTTTAAACTCTAGGGAACAAACTGTGATGGTTCCCAGAGAGGGGTGCATGGTGAAACAGGTGATGGGGATTGAGAGCTTAACTCGCTGGGCACCGAGTAATGTGCAGAATTGTTGAATCACTGTGTTGTACACCTGAACCTAATATAATACTGTATGTTAACCATACTGGAATTGAAATTTTGTTTTATTTTTCTGTTGTTATTGGAATTGAAACTTAAAAAGTACTTTAAGACTTAAAAATATTTAGGGAATTAGAGCAAGAAAAAAAATCTCTTATCTCTGCAGCACACATTACATATACTTATCCTTAACCTTAGTAGCCAGTAACCACTAAAACCTTGAAAGTAGAAGCTAAAAACAATCTTCCCTCGATGACAGTTTTGCTGTTTATTCGGGAGTGCAAATCAGACAAGAACTATTCTTTGTTGATCTCTCAAAGAGTAATTTTCCACTGTTAAGACATTATAATTTTAAATAAATTATTACTCAAGAGGTTTCGTTTTAGCTGTAAAGTGACAGTAATTAAATTCAACTTAAGCTTCTTTAAGCAAATTAAAAAGGGGAAGGATGGGTATTTCTTGGCTCACATAGGTGGGAGGTGTACTGGGGCCTTAGACTGGAATCAGTCTAGAGGAGTGCTACCAGAAGTCAGGGCGGGCGGCGAGGAGTAGAACCTCAATGCTCCTCCCATTGTCTCTGCCCTCTGCCCCCCGAGCCGGCACAACGCTCGGAGAATCGGAATCGTTCCCTCCTGCTACGGTCAGACTTCCTTCGGATAGCCAAGGAGGACAGCTGCTGGCAATGCTAGGCTCTCATTCCAGTTGAACAATTCCAGCAGAAAAGAAAGAGCTTTTATTTCCAGCTTGTTTACAGCAACCTTCAGAAAGAATATGAGTTGGCTCTACTTGGGGCATAGGCCAATCTTTTGTCCGATCATTATTTCCAAGGATATAGAGCCCTTCGATTGGCTAAGCCTGAGGCACTGCTTTCGTTGGCATCGCAATGTCCCACCTCCATTCCCTTCAAGAAAGGACTGGCTGCCCAGCTGTGAAGAATGTGGTCCGCTGATAGACAGATTCTGTCAGGTGGTGGTCTGGTCCTTCCTCTGCCCAGTTCTTCTTCCTCTTTTCTTCTCCCAGATGTTAACCTCCCAGTACACTTTCTTGAGCCAGGACTCCTTGGAGAAATGGTCTACTCCAGATCTGAGAAAATATCTTTCTCAGAAAATATGTAAGATAATCTGGGAACATCCTGTCATAAAGAAAGCTCAAAATCCAACTTTTTTTTAAAAGATTTTATTTATTTATTTTTTTGTCAGAGAGAGAGAGAGAGCGAGAGCGCAAGCGCACAGGCAGACAGAGTGGTAGAGGGAGAAGCGGGCTCCCTACGGAACAAGGAGCCTGATGTGGGACTCGATCCCAGGACGCTGAGCCGAAGGCAGCTGCTCAACGAACTGAGCCACCCAGGCATCCCTCAAAAACCAATTTGAGCATCAATAAGAACATGTGCAATAGAGGCACCTGCCTGGCTCAGTTGGTGGAGCAAGTGACCTTGACCCTGAGGTTGTGAGTCCAAGCCCCACGTTGGGTGTAGAGATTATTTTAAAATTCATAATAATATCTGCAACGGATTGAAACATACCAAATGTGTTTCTTGGTTCATAATGATACACATTTTAACCCACTGGATACTTGTAAAAGTTCTAGGCAGTAGCACATCATTTTGCAAACTGGGAAATAAAGGAAATAAATAATATATTTGCTCTTTTATAGGAATTATACCTTAAGGTAAACAAATAGTTGATGAGGAGAATTTTCTTCTTTTAGAAGATTTCCAACTAATAAGTGAAGAAGGAATATGTGTCAGTCCTTGTCCCCTGAGAAGCAGATGCCAAAACTGGATGAGAAGTGCAAGGTGTTTTCTTAGGGGAAGTGATTATGTGAAAAGAAGTAGAGAGTGAACAGGAAAAGGCCAGGACATCTGTTGGACCGCGATGCAAATCCACTGGGAGCGAAGGACAGGGAAAGAAAGCTGACTGAAAGCATTCTAAGGGGACATGCAGTGTAAGGAAGGTTGGCCAAAGTCAGCTTATAAAGGAGTCCATAATAGGGTCTGCCTTAATGCCCTACTGCACTGTCATAGGGAGAGCTGCTGCTGGGAGGCCTGGCCCCAGTACCAAGGCAGCGCTGGGTTTCAAAGCGCAGCAGCTGGACCCTAGTGAAGTACGCTCCGTGGACTAGAAAGTCTCCAAGGCACCGTCTCAAGACTGCCAGAGAACGGTAAAATTAGAATACCACCATTTTGTACCCTCTAATGAAAGAATGGGTCTAGGCAACGATCATGAACCAACATCAGAGCAAGAAAAACAGCTGAATGTCATGCGCCTTGTTATGGAAGTATACAGCGATACTATGAATTGTTCTAGCCAAAAAGTTTTTACCTGAATCTGGTCAAGCTTCCAGACCTACAACCATTTTACAGAAAATACAGGGGACAGAGGACTATGTTAGATCACATCATGAGGGTATAATCTGCCAAATCTAGACTCTTAGGACACACCCCAGACAAACAACTAGGTTTATCTCTCACAAAAGCATATGTGGGGAGGACGGTAAGGAGAGTCGGGAATGAAGAGAGGTAGAGGTACCTACAGATGTAAAATGCCTCGATATTCGTATCAACCAGTGGCAATGGAGACCTCTTATTTGGATCTTGATACGAGCTAACTTTTAAAAAGCAAATTTATAAAAGTAAATAAATAGTAAAAGGCAGATTTATGAAATAATCAGAACAATTTGAACACTGAGTATTTGATGGTACTAAGAAATGGGAAGCTAGCTATATAGCATTTGGTTTATGATTTTTTGAAGAGTTTCTTTTAGAGATACATACTGAAATACTTACTGATGAAATAATATGATGTCTGGAATTTGCTTCAAAATTATCTAGGGGAGAAAGAAGTTGTAACTGGATGTGGATATAAATAAAACAATATTGGGAATGAGTTGATTATTATTGAAGCCAGCCAGTGGGTCCATATGATTCTCTCAACTTTATTGTAGGTTTTAATACAATGATACAATGATTTTAACAATTTGTGAAAGCCAAGCAGTCGTATGAAGCCTTCCCTCCATCACAGTCTATAAACCCCAGAGAGAGTTAGGTAGGGTGGGTGTCCCATGTCCATGTTCTTCCCAGGCTAGAGCACTGTGACATAATAAAAAACATAGTTGGTCTTTGTCCCCAGTTGCTGCTGCAGAATCTCTAAAACCCTGGTAGTTTCCTAAGGGGTAGGGGTGAAAGAAGCATCTTCTGAGGACGCAAATCCAAAGTATCTTTTTTTTCCTTAAGATTTTATTTATTTATTTGATAGAGAGAGAGAGAGAGAAAGAGGGGGGAGGTCTGAGGGAGAAGCAGACTCCCCACTGAGCAGGGAGCCGGATGCAGGACTCGATCCTGGGACTCCCAGATCATGGCCTGAGAAGAAGGCAGTCGCTGAACTGAGCACCCCCCCCCCCAAGCACCCAGGAATCTGAAGTTTCAATGAAGACATGTTAAGCTTGAGATGCCTATTAGACATTCAAGGGTTGGGTAAAGAGAACGGTTTTTCTGCTTATTTCAGTGCATCCCATTATCCCTGTGAGGTCTAGGACCTGGGTCAGAAAAGTGGTCCTTGACTTTCCTGATGGTCCCATCTTGGCCCATTCTAGCCCACCTCTGCCTCAGGACCAAGTCACATCCCACCCTTCAAGGTTTACTTCCCACAGAGTTAATTTCCTTTCCCAGCCCACAGTGAACCTTGCTCATAGTTCCTCCGAATTGCACTGCGTTGCGCCCGCATTTTCTGTCTGCCGTGTGTCCTGCTTTCTTGCCCGGCGCAGACAGCGGCTGGTGGTTGAACTCATTCCCCACTCTTTTTCCCCAACACAGATGTGACCTGATTTGACCCTTCCCTTCAGTGTATTCATTCGGGCTGGGACCAGGCCGCGGCAAACAAAGTGCCTATGGGGGCAAAATTTAAGAAAACACGCTCTCTTAGTGAGATTACAGGGCCCAAGGATATTTTCAAATTCTGTTATCTATTGTACAGTCGATACTGCTTCCTAAAAGAGAGAGTACCAATTTATAATGCCACCAAAATCAACAATCTATCGATTTTGCAAAACTTTGTCAAGACTGTATGTCATCTCTGTGGGGGAAAAAAAATCAGGGGGTCAGACGATAGCCAGCATCTCAAACATCTTTCAGCGGTATCAACTAACATCCAGGACCGCACACTCCCGTCCGTGAGTCCTTAATGACGGGTAGGGTAAGCCTTATTTCTCTAATTTTATTTGAGCTTAATTTTTTTAAAAAGATTTTATTTATTTCTTTGGCAGAGAGATACACAGCGAGAGAGGGAGCACAAGCAGGGGGAGTGGGAGAGGGAGAAGCAGGCTGCCGGCTGAGCAGGGAGCCCGATGCGGGGCTCCACCCGAGGACCCCGGCATCATAGTCTTTGATCTCTGGTTCCTAATTTAAGAACTTGAAGAACTTCTCACCCACGCGGAGTGGGGTTTTTTCCCCCAGGGCGAGGCTCGCGTCCGCCCACACCGCGAAAGGGTGCGGGAGACCCGCAGGTGCACGGGTCAGAGTCCCGGGCAGCCCCGCGGCGCCCACGCAGCCGCCAAGCCCGCGCTTCCCCGCCAGCCCCGCGGGGGGCCGTGGTTCCCGCCGGGCACTGCGGGAGGCGCAGCAGGTGCGCGCAGCAGGTGTGCGCAGCAGGTGCGCGCAGCAGGTGCTGGACACGGTGTCTGACGCGCAGCATCTCTGGGGGCGAGAGAACAGGCGGACACCCCGACAGGCAGACGGAGGGTCTGAGTAGTGCGGGAGTCCAGGTGGCCGGTTTCCCCGCAAACACTGCCTACAAACCCCGTAGGAAAACGGCACGAAATATGCGCCAAATCGGTCCTTACTGTGTCCAAGGGAGAGAGGAAGTTTGGAAAACCGGTAAGCCCTGCCAGGCCCGTAAAGCCAAACTACAGAATGAATCAAATCTTTCCCCCCAAAAAGATACATGACTGTACTTAAGGTTGGACAGGGAACGCTTCTTTCAACAAGAAATATTTCCATTTTCTTTTCTTTTCTAATTCTTTATTTGAATTCAGTGTAGTTAACGCAGAGTGTACTATTAGTTCCAGGGTAGAATTCAGTGCGACGGCAGCGGCACCACCCAGCCCTCCCTCCATCACGCGCCCTCTTCGGGCCGTCACCCAACCCTTCCCTCTACCCACCGCCCCTCCAGCAACCCTGTTCTGTTTCTTAGATTCCACACATGAGTGACATTTTACGGTATTTGTCTTTCTCTGACTGCTCATTTCATTTAGCATAATGCCCTCTAGTTCCTTCTACCTCTGCGGAGATAGCAGGAGCACACCTTGCGGCCACGATTATCCGGGCCAATGAAACCCTCGGAATCTGTTCTCTGTACTACGTCTGCCAACGGAAACACACTTACTTCTGTTTTCACATACCTTGCTCTTTCAGTGAATACTCTCCCAAGCTACTGATCACTTCCTGCTCAGAACCGAGTTCTTCACTGTAAGTACTTTGAAATCAAGCAATTCTTTAAAAGCTTATCTTAGCACTGGGGGGAAGAAAAATTTGGGGCTTTTTTAAAGTATTTGATTTCTTTACTTTCAGCTGAAAGACTGTTTTCTTAACTAACTGCTTTAAATTTAGTCAAATTCAGCAAGTATGTGCCAAACATGTTTTAGATGCCATGCTTTTCAAAGGACTGTAGCCTTGAATTCTTACCAACTACTGTTTCCAGCAAAAAACACTTATCAGGTGTTATGTTTACTAACTTGATCACTAATTTCATTCCTTATATTAATACATATGCATATTTACTTGTGCTAGTCTAATTTTTTTGTGCTTTGAAAATATTTTATTTCATCTATCCAGTAAAATGTCAGAAATAGGAGATGGAATTTGGGGGTTTTACTAATGAATCATGAAAATCTTTTAATTTTCAGTATGAAAGGAAGAAAACAGACTAGAATGTTTCAAAATTAAATATGCACAGAGATGTTACCCTTCTCACCTACCATTACATTTTTACCTTTGAAGCTTAAGAGATGAGACATTGGGGCGCCTGGGTGGCTCAGTGGGTTAAAGCCTCTGCCTTCCGCTCTGGTCATGATCTCAGAGTCCTGGGATCGAGCAGGGAGCCTGCTTCCCTTCCTCTCTCTCTGCCTGCCTCTCTGCCTACTTGTGATCTCTGTCAAATAAATAAAATCTTTTTTTTTTTTTTTAAGAGATGAGAGATCAAGAAACAAAAATGTTTCAATTAAAGTGAAAAGAATCGGGTGTCTGGCTGGCTTAATCAGTGAAACGTGGGACTCTTGATCTCCGGGTTGTGAGTTTCAGCCTCACATTGGGTGTAGCGATTACCTAAAAATAATTTTTTTTTTAAAGTGAAAAAAATCGGGACACCTGGGTGGCTCAGTTGATTAAGTGGCTGCCTTCGGCTCAGGTCATGATCCCAGCGTCCTGGGATCGAGTCCCACATCGGGCTCTTTGCTCGGTGGAGAGCCTGCTTCTCCCTCTGCCTCTGCCTATCTGTGCTCGCTCACTCTCTCTCTCTGACAAACACACAAATAAAATCTTTAAAAAATAAAAAGTGAAAAAAAATCAAAATTTAGTAGTAAACACCAGAAAGAAGAAGAAAGTTTAAGTAATAAATTTAGTACCTGAATTGATTAATGTAATAGAGTAATACATTAATTCTATTGGTTAATATCCATAAGATGATGGGCTGTTCTTCTCAAGAGTTTGTGTTCCAAGGCAGGGGACATAGATATGAGGTTAGTCGTAACTAAGACCAATTGGTGAAATTAGGGTGTTTAACATGTGAGCCAAATTCTACAAGATTTCCTAGCATTGAGGCCATTCCATGAAAGGAGTTGGTAGTCTCTCTTCAAAACGTGTGCACAAAGATTCCCAGCTCAGTTCCTCCTGTCTCCATTTTTTTTTCTTTTCCCTGAGTGGAATTTTCCATCACTCTCTGTTCCTGTGGGATCAAAGATGGCACCAAACAAAATAGCTATGGGGTCACTTAGTGATGGGCAGAGCCACTGGCCATCAAGGAACTACAGACATCTTAGTCCCTACCATATCTAACACAAGGCTTCCACATGCATTGGCTGCCCAACAACTGTTTGCTGAACTAGATTGCATTTGTAGTTGTTAGTAACAGAGGAGAAATGAAATAGCCCCAGGCCATGGTGCGACAAACTGTGTTCTGCAAAATCACTGGCACTGGGATGTCCTGGGATGCCCGGGTTCTGAGCAGGGAGCCGACAGCAAAGGAAAGAAGGAAGCTAGTTCAGCCTGTGCTCCTCAGGCAGGCTGGAGGCACTGGCATAGGCTGTTATCTGCCTGGAGAAAAGAATGATTTTTCTGATTCTCACCAAGCTGTGTCTACACAAAAGAGCGACCTTTCTCTGCACAACAGCATCATCTGGCTTAGGAGCACCCTGAGAGTGCTGGGGACAGATTCCTACACCCCAGCCCAGCCCATTTCTAAAATAACAAATTTGGAGGATAATACCCAGGATTCTACCTCGGAAACAAGCTCTCCAAATGGTTTTTACACAAAGTAAGTGTTGGGGACCACCGACACAAGGAGACAGGCTTGTAGATCTGGTCTCAGAAAGTCTTAGCTTCTTTACTGGGCTTAGAGAGATTCCAGGCAGGTTGTCTTCTGTTACCACAGCGGCTCTCCACGGCCCCAAACACGCTGCAAACCTGCCTTGAACACCTGGGGTTGAAACGGTTGGGGACTTGGTGGCCGCCGCACGGGATTTGCAGGTCACTTGGACATTGTGCATTTGTTACGTTTCGAGATTTTGCTGCAACTTGAAGCTCTCTAGAATTTGTGAGATGATATTTAGGCCACAGAGCTGCGCATCGGAGTGTTCGCTTTCTCCTCTCCATTTTACGACTATCAAGAAGGCGTTCCCCGAGTAAGAAATCTCGTGCGCGTTTACAAAACCCTTTTCAAAATCACCTCCCCCGGCCCGGTAATGTCTGCGACACCGGTTCCGCGCAGCTCTGTCCTCCGGGCCGGGCAGGGCAGCCCTCGGCCCCCGCAGGCCCCGTTCGTCGGGGAGGAACTTCCCTCCAGCGCCCGAAACCTCCGGGGCCCGCGCGGGGCGCGCAGTTATCCGTGCGGAAGCGTCCACGGAAGCACCTGCGCCCGCAGTTTCCACGCCCGAAGAGGAAAGCGGGCGTCGGGGAAGCAGCAGCGCCCGAGCCCCGACTGCCGGCCGAGGACTACGCGCGTCGCCGAACTGAGAAAGGGACTTTTTGTGCAGATGCGGCGCGGCCAGCGTGGGCCGCTGCCCCGGACCCAGCACGGGGACCCGACGTCGGAGGCCCCCGGACCGTCCCGCCTGCGGGGCTCTCGGGCTCGCGGCGGCCGGTGGGAATCCCGGACCCTGCAGCGCCCCGAGGGCGACAGTCCGCGGAGGGAGGACGACCCCGCGGCCGCAGACACGTGACTAGTCTGAGTCTTCGGGCCTCCCGGAGGACAGCGGGGGCCGCCGGGGCCGGGACGCCGACCGCGCGCTCTCCGTTCCGCCCCGGCCGCGTCGCAGGGCCCCGCGCGGCCCCCGCTCCCCTCCCCCCGCCGTCCCCGCTCCCCTCCCCGCCCCGCGCCGTCCCCCTCCCCCCGCGCCGTCCCCCTTCCTTCCCCCGCGCCGTCCCCCTTCCCTCCCCCAGCCGTCTCCGCTCCCCTCCCCCCCGCCGTCTCCCCCCTACCCCCCCGCGCCGTCCCCCTCCCCTCCCCCGCGCCGTCCCTCTCCCCTCCCCCCGCCGTCCCCGCTCCCTCCCTCCCCCCCGCGCCGTCCCTCTCCCCTCCCCCAGCCGTCCCCCCCTCCCTCCCCCCCGCCGTCCCCCCTCCCTCCCCCCCGCGCCATCCCCTCCCCTCCCCTCCCCCGCGCGAGCTCTCGCTGTCTCTGAAATGAAGTTGTAAAAACCTGTATTTCTTTTAAACAATGGAAAAGAAAAAAAAGAAGAAAAAGAAAAGGAAAGAAGGAAGAAGCTACGCCGGTTGCGGGAACACGTTTCTGCTCCCGGAGGGGCTGGAGGCCCCGAGTCCGTCCGCGGGATTCACCGGACGCCGCGTGCGGGGGTGCGGGGGCCGCAGCGCTGGGGTCACCCGCAGTCGCGACTGTTCTACGGACGTTACTGACTCGCTCGTTTGAGAGAGAGACAGAGAGAGGCTGAGCGAGCGCGGGGGCGGACGGCCCAGGGGAGACGCGGGCGTCACCGGCCCCCGCAGGACCGTCCCCGCCGGCCAGGGGCAGGGCTGGAGCGCGCGGCCCGTGCGCCCGGGAAGGCCGCCGCCTCCAGGCGGGAACCGGGAGCCGCCGGGCCGCGGCGCTGCGAGGAGGGTCGGAGGCCGCTGCCGCGGAGGAGGGGTAGCTTGGCTCGGCCGGACCCCGACCTGCCCTCTCTCGGCCCCTTGACCTCCCCGCCGGACCGGAGCCCGAGCACACCCCGACGAAGGTCCCCGCATTCCGTCGCCCAACACGCGCCGCTCCTCCCGACCGGCCCGCGCGGGGCGGCTCTCCCGGACCCGGCAGCGGACCCCCCCGGTGGTCACCGCGCCGCTGCCCCACTGACCCCACGGACCCCCCGGTGATCACCGCGCCGCTGCCCCCACGGACCCCACGGACCCCCCGGTGGTCACCGCGCCGCTGCCCCACGGACCCCACGGATCCCCCGGTGGTCACCGCGCCGCTGCCCCCATGGACCCCCTGGTGGTCACCGCGCCGCTGCCCCACGGACCCCACGGACCCCGCGGTCGTCACCGCGCCGCTGCCCCCGCGCTCGCCGGCCCCGCAGCGCAGCGGGTTCTCTCTTGGCGGACCGCGGGGAAAGGCCTTTGCAGCGGGTTTCCTAAGAGCGCAAAGATGAAACCCAAAATCCACTCTAGTGATCTTAGTAGAAAGGCAGACCTGGGGCGCCGGGGCGGGGGGCGGGGGGTGGCTGAGTGGGGGTGCCTTGGCGGGAAACAGCTGCCTTTGACTCAGGTCAGGATCCTGGGGCCCCGGATGAGCCGGATGAGCCATGCTCGGTGTGGAGCCTGCTGCTCCCGCTGCTGCTCCTCCTGCTTGTGCGCTCGCTTCCCTCTCACTCTGACAAATAAATAAAACCTTAAGAAAAAAAAAAAAGGCAAACTTAATAAATTTAAAATAAGTTTTAACTGCTCTGGATGTAGTATGGTATTTTATACAAAAAAGAGAAATCCTTTAGAATACTTCCTAAGAATGGTAAAATTTTTATAATGCCTGTATTTACATTATGCACTGCTTGAATTTAGGAATATATTTTTACAGCACTGGTAGCAGATTGTTTTTGTGTTTTTCACTTTAAATCTTAGGGGGCTCCCCTCTTCCCATGTTCTTTTTAATGTTTTGTTTGGCTATTTTAAAAAATAATTTTAGGCTTAGAAAAATGCTGCAAAAACAGCACAGACAGTAACAAATGTTGACCAGGATACCAGTACTTAGAACCTTCACGCAAAATGCAGCCATTTGGGAAAACAGTTGGAAACAGTTTTCAAAATGCTACACGTGGTGAGCACTGCTACCTTCCAACATGCTAAAGGCAGAGTTACCACTTTGACCCACAACTTTGACTTCTGGGTATCTATCCAGGAGAAATGAAAATAAATGTCCACACAAAAACCTGTAGACAGACAGTAAGTGGAGCCTTCGTTAATAATCAAAAAGGAAAACACTGTAAATGTCCATCAACTCCTGAACAGATAAACACAAGATGGTTTGCCCACACAGTGGAATGTTACTCAGCCGTACAGAAGTACCGGCACACGCTAGAACACAGATGAACCTTGAAAACATCACACTAACTGAAGGAAGTCAGTCACAGAAGACTACACACAGTCTTGTATATCCCAGGGATATGTTTTAAGACAGGCCAGTGGATCCCTGAACCTGCAGATGGTACCAAACCCTATATATATGATTTTTAAATGCATACATAACTATCATAAAGTCTAATTTATAAATTAGGCATAGTAAGAGATTAGCAGCAATAATAATAAAACAGAACAATTGTGGCCATATACTGTAAAAAAAAAGTTATGTAACTATGGTCTCTCGAAGTGTTATTATATCTACTCACCCTTCCTGAGCTGATAAGATGCCTACGTGAGGAGATAAAGTGAGGTGAATGATGTTGGCTTCGTGAGAGCTCCAGGTGACCACTGACTGCTCTAGGCAACAGCACTAGGCGACTGGACCTATGTCAGAAGGAGAAAGTTCTGCTTCCAGACCTCAGCGGACCCTAGGTAACTGAAGCCACGGAGGAGGACTACTGCACCATCTGATTCCATTTACGTGAAACGTCCACAATAACCAAACCAGTAGAGACAGATTAGAGACCGTTGGGAGCTGCGGAAGTGAGGGGATGTGGGGAGTGACTAGTAATAGATATGGGTATTTTTAAGGGATGTGTGATAGAAACATTCTAAAATTTGATTATGGTGATGGCTGTGCAACTATGGATCAGCTATAATTTCCCAAGTATACATTTTAAGTGAGTGAATTTCATGGCATGTAAAATATATATCCCTCAATAAAGCTATTTTTTTTTTAAAGTGCACAGCATCCCTGGGAACCCTTCACCCAGGTTTCCTGATTCTTGTTGTGAATCACATGACCACCGTGTAAACATTGAAACCAGGAAATTAACATTGAAAACAACTAGCCAACAAACCGACAGATCTTATTCAGATTTTCCTAGTTGTGCCCCTGAAGTCCCAGGGAAGGGAACAGGGGTCTCTGGCGCCCGGGAGCCGGCCTGGCCCAGCCAGCGGTATGGCTCTGTGCCGGCCTGGCACTCACGCTGCATTGTTGTGGGGTTTCTTTGTTTGTTTGTTGTTTTTGTCTTTTTGGAGATGTGATGGACATCTAACATTATATTAGTTTCAGGTGTACAACCTCATGATTTCAGACTCGTACATATTGTGAAATGTTCACCGTAATAAGCCTGGTGAGCATACCACGACATATGGTACAGATTTTTTATAGAACTTTTTTTTTTTTAAGATTTTATTTATTTATTTGACAGAGGGAGGGCGCACAAACAGGGCGAGCAGCAAGCAGAGAGAAAGGGAAGCAGACTCCCCGCTGAGCAGGGGGCCCGATGCGGGGCTCCATCCCAGGACCCTGAGATCACGACCTGAGCTGAAAGTAGACACTTAACTGACTGAGCCACCTAAGTGCCCCTTGATGAGAACTTTTAAGCTTGATTCTCTTAACAACTTTCAAACATACAATCCAGTAGTATTGACTATAACCACCAGAGTGCATCCGCAGGCTCGCTTGTTTTGTAGCTGAAAGTCTGTACCTTTTAATCACCTTCACCCATTTCTCCCATACCCCACACCCCACCTCTGCAGCCACAGAGGTTCTGTTCTCTGTATCTGTGGGGTTGGTTTGGTTGGCCCGTTGATTGCTTGGTTGGTTTTAGACCCCACATACAGTATCTGTCTTCCTCTGCCTGGCTTACATAACCGAGCATAGTACCCTGCAGGCCCATCCGTGCTGTCCCTCACGCTAGATCCTGATGTTCTTCTCTTACGCATAAAGAATTTCACAGAGCATCGATGTCAGATAAGGCTAGTCTGTGACCATGATGGATCAAGATGAAACACGTGCACTCCATAATCATATTTGGAGATACATTTGAATTTTAGACATTATTCAAGCCACAACCGACCAAACAGTGTCCTCTCCTGGCTAGTCTGAGTGATTGCTGCTGCTACACCTCTGGCAGAATTAACCTTGCATTCCTCCGTGCTCCCTGTAGATCCTATTAATAGACTCAAAGGTAGGATTGTATTCCGCTTTTGGGGCCACCTCCATTCCCTTGATCCTCCTTCAAATCTACCCAACCAAAAAGTGTTTCTAATACCCTTCTCTGGAAACTTCTCACAGTCCCCAGTGGGCACCTTTTCCCTTGCGAGAATGCGCAGTGAACACGACTTTGCTCAACTCTGATTGTGTTCTTCATGGTCTCTGGCTGAAGAGCGTGGACAGCCCCTTTTCTGTTCCAGGATTCAATTCAGGATCCCAAATCGCACTTAGTCTTCATGTCTCCAGAGACTCCTTCCATCTTGAATAGTTCCTTTTTTTTTTGTCTTTCACAATCCTGACACTGTTTGCTGGCCAGATGTATTACAGAGTCTCCCTCCATATGTGTTTGTCTGATACTCCCTTACAAGTGGATTCTGAGTATGTTTTATTGGTAAAGTAACGCAGAAGTGATGTTGTGTCCTTCAGCACATGATAATAAACAAGGAGGTGAGCGTCCCTTCATGAGCCTCGCCTTCAACCACTATCACTGTGGTGGCACCTGGGTGGCTCACTCTGTTGAGTGTCCTACTCTCAAGGTCAGCTCGGGGCATGGTCTCAGGGTCGTGAGATCAAGCCCTGCGTTAGGCTCCATAGTCAACGAGGAGTCTGCTCGAGACTTTCTCTCTGTCTCTGCCCATCCCCATCTCAACATAGATCAATAATGATCCCTGTGGTGATAATGGTGATCTTGTATCTTGTATCTCCATCACTCCTTCTACATTCATTAATAGGAATTCTATCATAAAAAAGCACTATATCTTCACCCTCATTTTAAAATTTGTTTTTATTTATATCAGCATGGAATTGTGGGTAGTTGCATTGGTTTATGAGTTATAAACCATTGCTAACATTAATTTGTTGCTCAGATTGTCCTGGTTTGGCCACTATGAGAGCCATCAGATGAGCTCTGAGGTTCTGTCTCTAAGCCATTCTGGAGCCCTTTTTGAACTTTTGGTCCTGGATCAAGAGGTTCCAGGCTTCTCTTGTACTTTCCCTGCTCTAGCCCTGGAATCAGCCATTTCTCCAATGAACTCTGACTCCCTTTTATTGGAAAATGGCATTTCAAAACCAAGATTTGGGCACAAGGTATATTCAGGGATAATGGATTTTTGTTGCTTCTAGGTCCTCTCCGTGGGCGGAGCTAGGAAATAGATTTATGTACACACATGTCTATATCTGTGTGTGTTTGCACGTACGCGTGTGTGTGAATAATCATGATCCCGACAGCACAGGATTCATTCCGCCCTCCTCCTTCCCTTTGGTAATTTCTTTCTCTGACAGTAAAAAACCTCAGTCTCATTACCCACAATATATTTATTTGTTCAAGCCTCGCATGTACATAAATACAAAGAAGTTTCAGAACTGTTAACCTATACCCTTGTGAAAAACAAGTTTCCTAACTAGGGACTAACTTGGTTCCTTTTGTCTTTAGCCTTATATTACACGGTCAAAACACGACTTTCTGCCGGCATCACGGTTACCTTTTCCTTCCGCACTCCCGTCAGTGCGTTTCTAATATTAATCGGAATACAGTCAGGTTACTTTGTCACCATGTATATTGCCTTTGGGGTTCTTTCCACATTCTGATGGACTTTAATTGTCCCTTTGTGTGTTGACTTAATGTGTGACATACTAGCATGATTTAGAGGAAGAGCCACACAAAAGGGTACACTTGGGGTATCCGCCCAGCCCTACACTCCATTTCCATCATCTTGTTCTTTTCACCCCATGTACTCTGAACATGACACATTTATTCATCTCTGGTTTATTCTTTCTGTATTTCTCATTGTACAGTATGTTTTCTTATATCCCCTTATTTCTCATATGAAGGGTATCAGACAACACGTATTCTTTTGTGCATGGCTTATCCTGGAAACCATTCTATATCAGTTTATAGAAGAGGTTACCCTCATTCTTTCTTTGATAGCTGCATAATGCTCTCTTGTAGGGATGTCCTGTTAGAAAACAAAATTCAACGGAGTAACATTTCAGATCTTACTGGCTTTGTTCAATGATTGTGAGTCAGGCAGCATGCAATCTACTGGGCAGAAAGGAGCTGCGAGCAGCTGTACCAAAGGAAAGACTTCTACGGACAGAAGGGAGCAGGCACAGGGCCGTTATACTAGACAAAAAAGCAAATAAATGGTTATGCCGGGTCAGTTTTCTTTAGGGGTTCGCAGGGGTCTATCAGGCAGGTCATCTAACAAGAGCAGATTAGGCAGTTCCTGACGGACTGGCTGAAGATTCCATTTCTGGGAGGGCTGAAGTGACTCTCCATGCGGCGACGCGGGGTTTAGCCCGAGTGCCTGCCTTGTCCCCGACAGAACGTCATTATTCAGCCACTCCCCGAGTACGCGAATAACCTCAGACATGTACATTTTCACATGGTTGGAGATCCATGCTCAGGGGCATTTCAGGAAGTGGGAAGACAGGGTGGAGTGGTGACTGCACACGAGCCCCGATCCGCATCGTGCGAGCTCCTGCCGGGCGGCCGCGTTCCCACAGCAGCACTTGCCAAGAGAACGCGTGGCATGTTTTTTAATTTGTGCCAATCTGACAGGCATTTAATTGGTATTTCCTTAACTTTGAGTGAATTTGACCACCTTTTTGATATATATCTTTTAAGAGTCATTTTTATGTTTTTTTTGTGAATTATCTGTTCCTGCCTTTTTACTATTTTCTTAACTTTAGGCCTTTTAAATGTCTCCCATTTTAGAATCTTCTTCTTTAAATACTTAATGTTGGGGCTCCTAGGTGGCTCAATAGTTAAGTGTCTGCCTTTGGCTCAGGTCATGACCCTGGGGTCCTGGGATCAAGTCCCGATTCCAGCTCCCTGCTCAGTGGGAAGGCTGCTTCTCCCTCTCCCACTCCCCCTGCTTGTGTTCCCTTTCACGCTGTGTCTCTCTCGGTCAATTAAATAACAAAAATCTTTAAAAATAACAATAAATAAACAAATACTTAATGTCAGGGAAGCTGGGTGGCTCAGCTGGTTGGGCGGCCAACTCTTGGTTTCTGCTCAGGTCATAATCCTGGGGTCCTTGGTTCAAGCCCCACTCCGGGCTCCCTGCTCAGCAAGGAGTCTGCTTGAAGATTTTCTCTCTTTCTCTCCCTCTGCCCCTCTGTCTGCTCATGTACTCTTTATATATATAAATATATATTTATTTATATATTTAGTTATATATATTTAATTATTAATTATTTATATTTATATATATTATATATAATATATATTATATATTTATATACATATATACATATATATGTACATATATACGTATATTTGTACTCTTTATATATAAAGAGTACATGAGCAGAGAGGCATGTATATATATAATAATATATATAATATGTATATATATAATAATATATATTATTGTATATAATAATATATATTATTTTATATAATAATATATATAATAAGTCCTTGAAAAAATAAATAATGTCAAATCTTGTGCTTTGAGATACTTATAATCATTTTATTAAAACTTTAAATGTGTGGTGTTTGGGTACTATACTCACTGATGGGCAAGAAAATGCCTAGAGCTACTTGCTGATAGTGATGATGTTCAACAGAAACAAATAGTTAAGAGACCCTTTTTAAGCTTTTCCTGCTTTCTAAAAAAAAAAAATTAAACTAGTTTATCCTCATCCAGAATAACCGAGCATTCATTTCATGATACCGTTTGCTAAGATTCGCATCTATGAGAGCGGACCTGGATAATTTATTATTAGCTGTGACGAAACCTGGCAGATTTAGGTGCGTTTGAACCATTCTTGCGTGATATCCTTTCAGCTGATAGAGAAATATCCAAGCTATAATCCTGCTTTTAAAACTATCCCTGGTGTCATACACTGCACTCTCTTCTTGTTCAAAGGAACCAGAAAACTAGCTAAGCGTTAAAAAGTCATGAGAGCTGTAAAATAATATGGAACAACGTAGATACTTTGTATTGGACCTGCTCTCTGTATGCAGAAACTAATAAGGCAAATATTATGACAATGCTTGAGTATCTTGAAGCACTGTATTTTCAGTTTTAATGTGTGCATGTATGTGTGTGCTTCTCAAAATGTCCTGGAGACTGAAGTGGAAATGTATGACATCCCAGTTCCCAGCACACTGTAAGGGAATCAAGCCTCCTGTAAGTGCTTAAATCAATGAAGCATGTGCCTTTATGAGGGTAACATTGTGCTTGGTGCTAAAGGACTAAATATGAAAGGGGGTGCCAGGTCTCAAGGAGGTCACGATAAGCCGATGGCGATGTGACAGTGTCCTCAGCACAGTGACGGAGTGGGAGTCCAAAGCCAAGAGGCAAGAGGCAAAGGGTCTGTGGAATGAGCCTGAGATGGATTTGAGTTCCACAGTTTACTTAAACTCCCTGAGTGTCCATTTCCTTATCAACTCAATAAAAATAATAATTCCCACTCTGCCAGGCTGTTGTAAGATTAGGTGGACAATGTGAGTCCAGCAGTGTCTGCGGGAGAGTAGAATTTTGGTGAATATTGGGTGATACCATTACCAACAATTGTATATGGAAGTCATCAAAGTTCCCTGCTATGCTTTTGTACATGATAGCCTCTATCCCCTATTTTACCTGATACCTGATACCTGGTACCTAAACTCATCTCCAGACTTGATCTCATTGAATACTATCGATAGGGACACCTGGGTGGCTCAGTCGGTTAAGCATCTGCTTTCAGCTCAGGTCATGATCCCAGGGTCCTGGGATCAAGCAGGAGTCAGGCACCCTGCTCAGTGGAGAGCCTGCTTCTCCTTCTCCCTTTGCCTGCCACTCTGCCTTCTTATGTTTTCTCCCCTCCCCACCCCTGCTCTGTCAAATAAAATCATTTAAAAAAAAAAAAAAAAAGAACTCTCAAAAAGTATGTGAGGTGGTTAGGTCAGAAACCGCTTTCATGTCATACACTAATAAATGGAAACTTAAATGACTAGACAGGTAAACGACTAGTCCAAGATCACAGAGTTTAAGAAACCAGGATTTAAGCAAAGATACTCTCACTCCAAATCTAATCCATGATCTATGACCCCCCCCCCTGCCTCTGCTGGTAGAAATTAGGATTAACTTCACAAAATGGACTTCATAATACACTTTGCTGAGACATACTGTCAGGACTTGTCCCAACATGTGTCGAAGGGATCCCAAGCCGGCACTGAGTGGGGGACACAGGCTTCAGGTAAATTTGAAGTGAAGAACTAGGATACAAAAAACCTGGAGAGGACTTCTGTGGTATTGTGCTTTATAATAAGAAATACATATATGGTTTTTATCTCTGTTCATGGCACGGAGCGCACGGAGCTTCTAAAATCTTCAGAATCTCTTAACTGATCAAGAGCGATAAAGGTGTTCTCTTATTCACACCAAGCCCCTCTCAAGTACAGGGAGTTTATCTAGAGAAGTGATTTTCAGAAAACCCTTGAGGATGGGGCTGGTTGCCCGGAACCAGCCTTGTGATCAGAGGGCTGGAACGTTCAGCCCCACCTCCCAGACTTCCAGGGAGGCGAGCGCAGCTCAACATTGAATTCAGTTACCAGTGGCCAATGGTTTAATCAATGATGCTTAATGCAATAAAGCCCCAGAAGGATGAGGTTCAGGGAGCTTCGGGGTTAGGAAGCCAAGCAGGGGGGCAACCCCAGACTCCACGTGTTCTGAACTTGTGCATCTCTGCATCTTTAGTTTCCTTGGTTTCACAGCAGTGATCCAGTAAGTAAACTGTTCAGCTATTTTCTGTGTGAGCCCCTCTAACTGATTGAACCCAAGGAGGGGTCACAGGGACCTTCAGGCAGTAGCTGGTGAGTCGCAAGTGCGGGTGACAGTCTGGGCTGGTAGCCGGCACCCGAAGCGGAGAAGTAGGAGCCGTCTTGTGGGGCTGAGCCCTGCGCCTGCGGGTCTGAAGCTCCATCCTGTCGGCGCGGGTGGGCACGGAGCTGGACGGTAGGACACGGCAGCTCTGATTGCAGAACCGCTTGGTGTGGGGGAAACCACCAAACATTTGCTGAGCAGAAGTGAAGCAGACTATCCGTGGATAAGCAGAAAACAGGGGAGGGTTGTTTATTATTATTATTATTATTATTACAACTGCTAATCATAAATAAATCCAAAACAAAAAGAAACTTATAAAAGGAGCAGGAGGGGAAAGGTATGTTTGCACCAAAGTTTCGGATGGCGCCATATGAGCGAAGCCTGCTTTCTGCGGTTCACTACTGTGGGCGCTGCAAGGTGGTCATCTGTTCCCCTGTCTTGTGTGGATACTAGAAGCCTGTCTAAAAACAGTACCAATAATCCGGTTTTTCGCCCTTACTCTGAAAGAAGCAATCGGTCCTTTGATCAGTTCAATGAATTCCTTCCCCCAGGGACCTCTGTCCTCAGGGGAGTAGAGAGAGAAATTATATTCTTCAAAGATCAGGAACCAGGGGCGCCTGGGTGGCTCAGAGGGTTGAGCGTCTGCCTCCGGCTCAGGTCACGATCTCAGGGTTCTGGGATGGAGCCGGTGTGGGGCTCTGCTCAGCGGGGAGCCTGCTTCCCTGTCTTCCTCTCCCCTCCACTTGTGCTCTCTCTCTCTGTGTCTCACATGAATGAATAAAATCTCTTTTTTAAAAAAAAGATCCGCACACAACTTAATCAAATCATCTCACTTGCCTGGGAAGCAGAATGCCTCAAAACAGGTTTCCATGAGCAACCTTGAGTCTACTCACACCAGCTTTTTCCTTTCCAGACCACAGCCACTGAAGACCCTGCCTTGGAAATGCAAGCCCAGGCCCCGGTGGTCATTGTGACTCAGCCTGGATGTAGTCCCATGCCCCAAACCTCGAACTGGCAGACGGGCATGTGCGACTGCTTCAGCGACTGCGGAGTCTGTAAGTGCTGGGAGATGTGCCCGTCGTCGCTGGGGGTGGGGGGGGTGGCAAGGCCAGAGCCCTCCCTCTTTCCTCCCGTGTGGTGTAGTGAGGGTTCCCGGCCTCCTACAGGGCACCCGGCACATCGGCCAGTGAATGGGAAGCGAAGGAGAAAGTCTTGTGCTGGTTGTAGGTCATTTTTCTCCAGCACATCAGTCGATAGTCGTACTTCTAAAATAAGTTCTGATTAAGATGGTGTAAGGAAGCTGATGATTCTCACAGTGGTGGGTCTGGTCTAATGATCGTAAATAGACCGTACGTGAAAAGAAAAGAGGTATTTCCAATTTAACTTGATTTAAAAAAAGAAGAAGAAGAAAGAAAGAAAAAGAAAAGCGACTCTTCTTGTTGCGTATGTAGACTCGCTCCTTCCGAGTTACACAAAGCATTCATCCATGGCTGTGACGTAAGCTCCGTCAGGAACTCTTTAAACTGATACATTTAGGTTTTTATACACCTGAGAATAAAGAATTCTAAAGGCTGTCAGCTTCTCACCCGGAAAAGGATCTCTGCCTCTTCTTTGTTTCCTTTTCGTGAACCTCTCCAAGTGCAGCTGGGGAGCCACGCTCGGGGATGGGGGTGTCAGAGGGGACCAAAGAGCTCAGCTCTTGACCCAACCGAGGAACAAACAGGCACCCACGACAAAATTTGCTCCGAGGTTGGTTTGCCTGCCTCAAGCCGACAGAGCGCCCTGAGAGAAGGAAAGAAAGTACGTCAACCTTAAAGTACCAGTGACAGTGAAATTCGGATCAAGTTGACCCTTGAGCAACATGGGTTGGAACTGCGCTGGTCCGTGTAGATGCAGACTTTTTGTTTACAGTCCAGCACTATAAAAGTATCTTCTCTTCCTTGTGATTTTCTTAGCATTTTCTTTTCTCTGGCTTCCTTTATTGTAAGAGTACGGTATGTGACACGTACAGCATACAGAATGTGCATTAGTAAAGTGTTGAGGGCATTGGTAAGGCTTCCGTCAATAGTAAGCTATTCGTACTTCGGTTTGGGGGAGTCAAAAGTTACACGCAGATTTTTTGACTGCGCAGAGGGCCAGCGCTCCCAAACCCCCACATTGTCCAAAGGTCAACTGTACATTAGAAAGCATAGAGAGAAAAAAAATTACCTAGAAAACGGAACAATGGGTTTGCTCATTGGCTCTCGCTTCTTACTGGATGGCCTGGGGTGATGACTTACACTTCTGAAGACATTAGTTCAACATTTGCCATTCATAGTAATACTACGTGACTCCATCACTAAAACCCTGTAAAGGTGAATAGCTTTGTCCTGCCTCTTGTATCCTCACTCAAATAAGTGAATTACAAGGTCTAATAAAGCTTAATTGCTTCATGGCAGGACTTTTTTTTTTTTGAGAGAGAGAAAGAACATGAGAGGGGGAGGTCAGAAGGAGAAGCAGACTCCCCACTGAGCAGGGAGCCCGATTCGGGGCTTGGTCCCAGGACGCTGGGATCGTGACCTGAGCCGAAGGCAGACGTTCAACCGACTGAGCCACCCAGGCCCCCATGGCAAGACCTTAATTACAGCCCTGACCAAATCATTCTCCCTTCTTAAAATATTTCGGTGGTTCCTTATGACCTTCATGACCAACTCCACACACTCACGCCATCATCCAGTCGCCAACCTGCCTCGACTTCCAGCTCTATCCCGGTCCCACCAGCCATACTGAATGGACACCGGCTATTGCCAAGATATGCCAAGTGATGTCAGAGGCGCTCCTCCCCCGTTTGTCTACCTGCCAGATTCCACTCGGCTGTCAGTGCTCCGATGGAGCGGCACATCCTCTCAGAGCCGTTTGAGGCCTCATTTCCGTGGTTGACCCCTTGACACCTTGAGTAGGTTTCCGCTGGGGAATTTTCATGTTATTATCTGACTGCTCTCCTAGACTCCAGAAAGAGGCAGTCCGTTTCGAGGACAATCTCTGGAACATGGCTAGGTTTATGTGAGTCGTTCAACAGATGAGTGAAGGCAGGACACGCACTTGCCACGGTGTGTGGAGGACAGAAAAGACTGGGTGGGGCGAAGGGAAAAGCCGATGCAATACCGGGCAAAAGCATGGTGGATAGCCTTGGCAGCAAGATGTGTGGCCAAGACCCCATGCCTGGGACTGTCGTTCATGAAAGCAAACTAGCTTCCACAGGTGGCTGGAACAGAGCGGACTAACGCATGCCTCTGGCTTCCTGTGTCCAGGTCTCTGTGGCACATTTTGCTTCACGTGCCTCGCGTGTCAAGTTGCAGCGGACATGAACGAATGCTGTCTGTGCGGGACGTCCGTCGCAATGAGGACCCTCTACCGGACCCGATATGGCATCCCTGTGAGTCTCTTACAACACTGTGACATTCCAACATGCTCCCATATTGAAAACCATCATTGTAAACCTGCAAGCCATCTGATGGGGTCCCTCGTCCGAATTTGCTTGGTTGGCATTTCCTAGCAAGTGCAACCTTCTATCCAGTTGCCATAGCAAGAGGTGTCCTTGGTTAGGTGACCTTCTAGGTTTCCGTTAAAGACCTTAGAGCATAAGCAACTCTCGTATCTGCATGTGTATCAGACAATGGATGGGGACTATTCAGGACCCAGCATGCCCCAAGTTCATGATAGAGGACACCTCACTGAAACCTTACGCCAGCTGTGCCTATAAAGTGAGGGGGTCCACATTTTACAGATGAGGACTTTGAAGTTTTCAGAGGTGGAGTACCTCGCAAAAGACATGCACTTGGAGTAGAAGTTGTCGATATTCAACCCTGCCTTTGCATGAAGGTGCCTTCCATGATGCCACAAGCTGCCCTTTATGTAGTAGGTAACTCACCAGTCAAAAGAGATACAGATGACGCAGACCTGGGCACACAGAGCCATATAACAAGAGCAACTGTAAAGAAGAGGTTCATGTGACCGTGAGGGCTGGTAAGTCCAAACACCACAGCAGCCGGGCAGGCTGGGAGGAGCTGCAGCCCGGCTCTGAGACAGCGGCCGGCAGATTTCTCTCCTGCTCTGGGGAGGTCGATCTTTCTCTGCTACGACCTTCAGTGGCTTGGATCAAGCCTGCCCACATCACAGGGTATAATCCACGTCGCTTAGGATCCACTGATTTAAATGTTACTCTCGTCTAAAAAGTCTTCATAGAAACATCTAGAATATATGGGTACCATGATCTAGCCAAGTTGATACATAAAATTAAGCATCACGGGGAACAAATGACATGGCAAAATATATTAGGAAAGTGTTTAATTCCATTGAAATTATTTTATTTTTTTCATTTAAAAATGTTTCTTAGTGCTTTGATTACAAAAATAATACAAGCTATAGACCTAATTTTATGACAGATTCAAACACAGAATTATGGAAAGTAAAAAGTGAAAATCTGACCCCTTTACACACAATCAGCGTGTTATGTCGGCAATATGCAGTGTGCAGACCCTTGTTAACATGTTCACAGTACTCCCCTGCATCCATAATGTACTCAGTCGCTTCCTTACTGATGGACGGTCAAGTAGAGCTGCAGATTAAATAGTTGTTAGGACATGGAATTCTGTACGTGCACTGGTACTTCTGTAGTCTGGTGCCCGAGATTAGATTGATAGATCCCAGGGTAGGCACGTTCAAAATTTGAAAGATACCATCAAATACTCCTCCAAAAGGATTGTATCAACTTATAATCCCGTAACATTAGATGTGTGCCCCATACTGGGTAATATTTTTTATGTTCACATCAAGATTAAAACAACAACCAAATCCCATTTGCTTCTCTGAAGAACTCTTCGCGCTTCCCACGTCCCGCATCCCAGGCAATGTTTTCTGTCCTTACAGTTTGCATTGTCTGCAGTTTATGGAATCCAAGTGTCAGTCTCTACTCCTCTGCCCACCTTCTTTTAGTCAGCGTACTTATTTTGAGATCCACCCACATTCTTAAGTGTTCTTAACACAATAAATTAAATTAGGGAAAAAAGAAAATATTTGGATGACAAATAAGTATATAAAAAGATATTCAACATTGGGTCACCTGGGCAGCTCAGTGGTTAAGCCTCTGCCTTCGGCTCAGGGCATGATCTCAGGGTCCTCGGATCGAGTCCTGCATCGGGCTCTCTGCTCAGCAGGGAGCCTGCTTCCTCCTCTCTCCGCCTGCCTCTCTGCCTGCCTGTGATCTGTCTGTCAAATAAATAAATAAAATCTTAAAAAAAAAAAAAAAGATGTTCAAATCATTAGAGAAATGCAAATGGAAACCACAATAAGACACCACTATTCAACTATGGGAACGGCTAAAATTAATCAGACTGAACCACACCATATACAGCCAGATATGGAGGAACTGAAACTCTAATGCAACGCTGGTAGGAGTGTAAAATGCAGTTTCTTAAAAGTTAAACACACGGAGCCATTCTACTCCTAGATATATATTTTTTCTTTTTTTTTCAAAGATTTTATTTATTTATTTGACAGACAGAGATCACAAGTAGGCAGAGAGGCAGACAGAGAGAGAGGGGGAAGCAGGTTCCCCGCTGAGCAGAGAGCCCGATGCAGGGCTCGATCCCAGGACCCTGAGACCATGACCTGAGCTGAAGGCAGAGGCTTTAACCCACGGAGCCACCCAGGCGCTCCTACTCCTAAATATTTACCCCCCAAAACATATATCCATACCAAGACTTGCCTCAGATGTTCAGAGTGGTTTTGTGTGTAACAGCCCCCAACTGAAAACAATCCAAACGCCCCCCAGCAGGTGAACTAACAGCGATCCAGTCCTATAATGAAGGAGTGTTCAGTAATAAGAGGGATGAGTTATTGATACAAAAACCTGCATGAATCTCAAGATGAATTGAGTTTTAAGTTGTGGGTAAAAGAATGAAGGGTCATCACTAGTTGGTAAAAATGTGTTGTGGGTCATCTCTAGGGACTAAAAGCCATCAGGAAAGACCTATGCAGCAAAAGGAAGAAAAGAAGCAAAAAAAAAAAAAAAAAAAAAAAAGAAAAGAAAAGAAAGTGGGGGTGGGGAGGCACGTCTGTGTGGCTGTCGGTTCAGCAGCCGCCTTCCACTCAGCTCATGGTCCCAGGGTCCTGGGACCCAGCCCTGCTCGGGGCTCAGCAGAGAGCCTGCTTCCCCCTCTCCCTCTGGCCCTTCCCCTGTTTGAGCTCTCTTTCTCCATCTCTCCATGTCATATAAATAATAAAATAAGGTAAAGTAAAATAAATAAAATAAATCAGTGAATACCAAACATGAGACGGTCCAGCTGTCTCACGCGTGACAGCAATTCAGATTTCTCTGCTGTGCCGAAATACCCTTTGTTCTTCCTTCCAGTGAGTCTGTGTTAAGTCCTAGGGAGGCTGATCTCCTGGAGGATGGGTGAAGAACTGCCCCCACGGCCAGCAACCCTCTCCCCTCCTAGGGCCCCAAAGCCCGCACGGGGGCCTCTGTTAAGTTCACCTGCCTGCTGCACCCTGGGGCAAAGCCACAGCCGCAGTGAGTGCAGGGCTGGCCTGGCAGAGGGGTCCGGCTCCAGTGAAGCTCCGGCCCTCCAGTCCCCAGCCCGTTCCTCCTCCTTCCGAGATCCGGGTTCCGGGTTGATTTGGGGGGGGGGGGGGGTTAGGCCGGGCCCTGTCCATGACTCTGTCAGGTGTCAGCTTCCCCCGCTCTGTTGGACGTTCCCGGCCGTGTAAGCCCGTGTGCTCCCGGCTTCCAGAACACTGCTCGGAGTTTCTGGCCGCCGAATAGCCCCGTCCCCGTTTTCCAGTCGGGTTTTACTTATTTGCCGAGCTCTGTGAACACCTGGCTTGATGTTAGGTCATCCAAGTACGTCAAGAAAAGTGGTTGTGCACAAACTTCTCTCTCCCGCCACCGCCTTCCCAGATCTCTGGGGAGATTTTCCTCCCAATCAAAGGCGTTGTTTGGCCACTTTTTGAGTTTTCTGTTTGGAGTGCTGTCTGTAGAGCTCCCAGGATAAAAGACGAGAATTTAGTTCTGTTTTCTTCTCCTTCCCCGCCACAAAATGGGCCCTTTCCCCAGCCCACTCCCTGGCGTACCGGGGCGTGTGATTCGGGCGAAATCCGTGTTTGGCACTTACATTATGAGACGGAGTTTGCGCTCCAGAGCTGAGTCATGGAGTGAACTATGACTGCTTTTTCCACTAAACTTTGCTTTTCCTGGTCTTAATAATTCTTGGTGTTTTCATTAGTAATTTCCCACTTACTTACGAGTTGTTTTCCACTTACTTCGACCCCCAACTGCCTCAGTTTTCTCAGTCTCTTTCCAACCTATTCAACACATCAGACGTTCTACCATTTTCTATCTCGTCCGGGGAACAGGGGCCTCACCTACAACCGCCCCTGGGACTAGTCGCTCTGCGTTTGTGACGCTGAACTCCTGGCCCTGGGATCTCCTCTGCCTTCACGTTCCAGGCTCCGTTAGCCTCTCCCACGGGTTAGGCTCCTGCTCTTTATAGCCCGCATCTCCGTCCTCCTGGGATCTGTCCCTTGTTGCGGTGGAGACAGCCTCTAGCAGCTTCCTGAGACAGGCAGGAGGTGTGGAAATTTTGAGGTTTCACTTTCTGAAACTCTGTTTTTCCCTCATAGTGATTGACATCTCCTATATGTAATATTGCAAAATACAGGGAAACTTTTGATGGCATTAAAGGAGGAGTTATATGGAAAACTCTGTTAACATTTTCTTAAATGTGTCCATCCAAACTCTGAATTCAAAGGATCAGTTCTTTCTGCTTCTCTTCAAAGTGCCTTAAAAATCCACAAGTCCTAACTTCCAAGGAGGTGGGTTTTAAATTTCTGTTTCTCTTCATATTTCCAAACAGGGGTCCATTTGTGACGACTATCTGGTGACGCTCTTCTGTCCCCAGTGTTCTCTCTGCCAAATCAAGAGAGACATCAACAGAAGGCGAGCCATGCGCACTTTCTAGAAACTAATGGTAGGTCCCAGAATCTGCGTTTTGCTTGAAATATAATAAGGGCTTTGTAAATTATCCATTATTTTAAGTAATAATTCAATAATAATAATTCCTTAAGTCTCTCAAAGGTTATCTCAATATAATGATCGGTTTATTGTGAGGATTTATTGGTTTCTTCTTATGAGGAAGACAGCTGCACTACCTTGCTGGGGCCACCGTAACTGTGGCTTACACAGTTCTGAAGGCTGGGAAGGCCACGATCAAGGTGTGGCCAAATCAGTTCCTCCGAGGGCTCTCTTGCTAGATTACAGACGGCTGCCTTTTCACTGTGTCCTCAAATGGGGGAGAGAGAGTAAGCGCTGATCTCTCTCATCATGAAGACAGTAATCCCATTGTGGGGGCTCAACTTCCTGACCTTATTTCAGAACTAATTATCTCCCAAGGCCCTACCTCCTTATGCCCTCACAGTGGGGATTAGGGTTTCAACAGGTGAGTTTTGCAGGGGGCATAGACATTCAGCTTGCAACAATAGCTTTATGTTTTGAAAAACATTTTAGTAAATAAAGGGATGGTGACTTTTCTCAGAATTCCTTTTTCTCCGTTAATGAGGCACTTACCACTTGTGAAATGCCAGAGTGTAGTGAGCTACAAAAGATGCAGAAAACACGTCCCCTACAAAGACAATCAAACTGACAAAAGAAATTGGCAAATAACTATGAAGTAGTAGAGCAAATGAAAACCGCATATTATGTAATATTTGAATTGACTGCAGCATGAAGTGTCTATCCAGAATAAGGGGAGAGAGACTAAACAGGAAAATCGTATTGGAAAAAGCGAACTCTGCAAGGGGTCATATAGAATATAGAGTATTTGGAAATGTTATATAGAATCTGAACTTCTGAAAATTAGTCAAATCATTTCCAACTGATTTTTCTAGTATTCTCAGAACGAGCTATTAAGTAGAAATAAACATGGTTTTTCTCAGTCTGCTGTAGCATTTACCCTGAGTACGGGAAGAAAGCATCCATTTTCCCATTGTTGGTAATACGCCGCTTCATTTTTCCAGTGGACGAGAACCCTGTATAGGTTAACAAATATGGAGGATATATTTTAAAATGTCATTTATTTAGCAAATAATGTATCAAGTACCTAGTCCTAGGCAGGAGAGTGCTAAGTGCTGTGGGGACAGAAATAAAAAAGCTGGCTCTCTTGTCTTTAGAGACTATATACTCTGAAGGAGAAGGTCGGACAGCCTCTAGACAAAACGACGGGCTTGACTAATGCCTTTAGGCCAAGTGCTATTTTATGTGCGGAGGAAGAACAGATTATATTCTGTGAGATGTGGAAATGAAAGGCTCTTGAAAGCAGTGGGTTTTTGCTCTAAAGAGGAAGTGAGTATCAAGGTCACAAGAGGAAATGGATGGCACTCAGATCATAACCACGCGGATTCAGTGAAGACACTTGGAACACGGGCGTGGCGGGGAGGTCTGGGGCAATGCCAAGGTGGGCCTGGAGCCACGCGAGCCAGCAGCAGTCCGGCGTCCCCACCCCTGGGCCTCAGGGAGCGGACGAGGGAGCAGTTACCAGAATCCCAAAGGAGTGCGCTCTGAGAAGGCTGCCCTCAGAGGACCCATAACCTCTCACACTAGAGGGCAGGAGCAACCCGCGGCAACCTCACGGGAAGCAGGCCAGAGGAAAAGTGCCCTGCTCTCTCCCCCAAGTTCTTCTAGGCTGTCCACTCCGCCGCAGGCAGGAAAGTGCTGCCCTGGTCTAAAGTCAGCCTCCGGGGCACACAGCAGGGCAGACAAGCAGGGAAACGGATCTGATGGGGCAGACACTAGATCTCACACGAGAGTTGTGACTTTACAGAAACAGATGTTGCTTCTAATCAGCAACAACATTAGTGAAGCTATAGAAGCAGAAAGAGGGAAAACATCTTTACGAGTTTAGGTCCATCGACTTGGCAAGAACATCTAAGTGGGAGAATCACTAGAAAAGGAAGATTTTAAAAGTGAGTGGGGGCCATGGCACGCAGTAGAATGAGATTAGGCTAATGATTTGGCCTTTTATTTGGTAAGCAGTTGGGGGTTACTGTAGGCTTTATGTAAGGAATAACGTCAGTGGAGCTAACCCTTTAGAAGAGTTACTGACGGTGTGCAACACAGACTGGACAGGACGAGGTCAGCAGCAAAGATCAAGAGTCAGACCACTTCAACCCTGTTTATTTAAGTAAATACACGAGACGGGTTGGGCAAAATATAAACCCACACATACATAATGAATCCTGACAACTGAACTTATTATGTTTTTTTTTTAACCCCAGAGAGATTATCTTACTGGATCTTTGAATTGGTTTGAAGTAAAATGCCTTGGTGTTCCTGACTGTGGAGCATCACCTTGAACTCCACATTATTCATCAACACTGAAACTTTAGATATGCAAGTACTTGAAGTAGGAAAAGCAAGAGACAAAGATCAAAGAATAACATCATTTCTCTTGAAAATAGGTTGAGGGGGCACCTGGGTGGCTGTCAGTTAAGCATCTGACTTCGGCTCAGGTTGTGATCTCAGGGGCCTGGGACCGAGCCCCCGTGAGGGACTTCCCTTCGCTCAGTGGGGTGTCGGCTTGTCTCTTTCCTTCGGCCCCTCCGCACCCTCAAACAAATAAATTTTTAAAAATAAATAGGTTGAAAGGGACAAATGAACCAACAGAAGAATCTCCAAATTGTGGACGTCGGAACACTTGCAGCAACACAGTAAAGTAGTATTAGATTATAAATGAAATTTTTAGAAAAGATTATAACCAAAGTAAAGTATCTGTGAGTCCATACTTAGATATACATGTGTCTATATGATACATGATTAAGCAAACAAACAAATAAATAAATGGGGGAGAAGAGACAAATCTTCCAGAAGCACAGAATTGCAAACAATGTACATGTGTATTCCTCCCTCAAGGGGATGGTGCGTAACTGCCCACCCCTTTCCAGTGGGTTTGTACAGTGACGTCCTTTCCGAGAGTACAGTATGAAAAGGGGGGAAAAAGCGTGACCTTATAGTGGAGAAACCTGACAAGTTCAGCCAGGTGACCAAAGGGAACCTCATCGGTGATAGGCATTCTGCAAAACACCCAACTGGTATTCGTCAAAATCGTCAAGGTCGTCACAAACAGGAAGTCTGAGAAACAGTCGCAGTGGAGAGGAAACTAGGGAACATGATGACTAAATGCGATGAGCTATCTTGGGTAAGATCCTGGAACAGAAGGAAGACATTAGGTAAACAACTGAGAAATAGAAAGAAGTATATGCTTTGCTAAATAATATTATGTATCAACCTTGGCTCGTTAGTTGTGTCAGACCTACCTTAGTGAGACCTACCTTAGTGGATGGTAACCGGTAGGGAAATTGATGCAGGGTATATGGGAACTCTCTGTACTATCTTTGCAATTTTTCTGTAAACCTACAATGATTCTAAAATTTAAAGTTTATTGAAAATAAAAGCGTAGATTAAGAAAATTCAAACCTGTTCTTTGTGTGTCCCTTTTAGGTGAAAAGCTCTCCCTGAAGCCGTTGACATCAGCAGATATCTCTTCAGCTTGAGTCTTCCTCTGCCTTTTGCAACTGAGATATGAAAGATCTGTGTGATTACCCCCCCCCAATAAAATGGAATTTTGATTTATTTTAAATGAATGTTTTCCGTCAGTTTTCCAAACTGGTCCAGCTCAGTTTCTCTTTGCTTTCCTATTATTAAACTTTCTGGCTTATGAATTTTGTGTTACGTTTGGCTCGTAAATCAAAATAAAAGATTTTACTAACAAGATTCTTTATGCTTCTTTGCTCTCGGTGTCTTTGTGTCATTAATTTTAAGGGTCAGTCTCATAGTTTGGTTTCTTCGCAGGAGAGTTTGGTCCATGGCAACTCAGTTCTCTTTCATCTAAGAACTTTGAGACAGAAAAAAAGACTATAATGACAATCATAAGACACTTATAACACATTTGGCTAATCTTTTTGCTCTTTATCGCATTATCTATAAGTATTACTACTGCCGGCCGAGTAACAGCACACTATGCCCTGCTTCCTAGCTGCACACCTGACAGGTGTGTGGTGTGGATCTCCTTTTTCTCCTCACTATGAAGATTCAGGACAAGTCATAAATGTTCCGTGATCAAACTCAGCATGACCCAGTTCTGATTAAATATTGATAAATGCATAAAGCAACTTTTTTTTTCACATTCATTATTCTATGCGTTCTATACCCGTCACTTTGCCCTGATGAAAACCTCACTCCATGGTCCCCTTTGGTTCTCTCCCCACCTTGAACCAAGTCAAGGGTTGGGACGGGGAAGGGGAGGCAAAACTACTGGAGAGGTTTATTGTGCCATTCCAGAGAGAGCAAATGTGGAGGTGCCTTACTGGGCACTCGGCAAACCGGAGTGTTCTTTTTTTTTTTTTTAAGTTTTTTTTTTTTTTTTTAATTTATTTATTTGACATACAAATCACAAGTAGGCAGAGAGGCAGGCAGAGAGAGAGGGGGAGGCAGGCTCCCTGCTGAGCAGAGAGCCCGATGTGGGGCTCCATGCCAGGACCCTGAGATCATGACCTGAGCTGAAGGCAGAGGCTTTAACCCACTGAGCCACCCAGGCGCCCCAAACCGGAGTGTTCTACCCCTTCTCCTCGCCCCATGGAGTTGGGTGCTTTGCAAGGTTGCATCTGGGATCTGCTCTTTTCACAGCTCGTGTTGTGTCATCTGCTCCTGCGGCTTCAACCGTCTCCTAGATGTCAGGGAGGACCGTTATTTCCAGTCTCCCCCTTACTGATGACATTCTGAACGACTCTTCAGCTGCCTACTAACCGAGTCCATCTGGTTGTCCCTTAGACCTCTGTACCCCACGTGTCAAATGGTATCACCACTTACTTAGCTGTTCAAGATTCAAACTCTAAGTACCAGGAAGTATCAGTGAGTCCTGAACGGACTAATCACCCTTCGCCCTTCTCCTCACATCTAATCAGCCACTGGCTTCTGTCACTTAAATTCCACTTGATAGCCCCAATGGATGACCTATTTTGCTTGCTGCTCTATCCCCAGGGCCCAGAACAATGCCTGACACCTGCTAGATACCTACTCCAATCATTCACAGAACGGATCGATCTGTCCTCTCCTTGTCTTCACTGCCATGGATGTGGTCCGAACCTTCATGATGACTTCGAACAGTCAGGCACAAGCTCCTAAGCTAGTCCGCTCGCCTCTAGTAACTGCAGTTCCGCTACCCTCTTTCCAATCCGTCTTAAAAACGTCCTGCCCCAAGTTTAACTGTGATCATTTTTTTAAAAAGACACCCAAATTTCCCTGACCCTCATAACGGAGCCTCGGTTTACTTCTTTACCCTATTCTCCTGCCACGTCTTCACTTTTTTTTTTTTTCTAAGATTTTATTTATTTATTTGACAGACAGATCACAAGTAGGCAGAGAGGCAGGCAGAGAGAGAGGAGGAAGCAGGCTCCCCGCTGAGCAGAGAGCACGATGCGGGGCTCGATCCCAGGACCCCGGGATCATGACCTGAGCCGAAGGCAGAGGCTTTAACCCACTGAGCCACCTGGTGCCCCTCACGTCTTCACTCTTAAAATTCCTTACTTCCATGGCCTTCAGCACACAGGCATTTTTTAATATTTCAAATTCTAACTGTTCATTGAGGTAATAAAGCAAAAAAAAAAGGATGTTGTATGACCCAAAATGTGGTCTAACTTTGTAAATGTTCCATGTGAGATTAAGAAAAATACTCTACTGTTGTTGGAAGTAGTCTACAGATGTCAGTTAGGCCCAGTCGACTGATGGCGCGGAGTTCAACTACATTCTCACCGACTTTCCGCCTGTCACATCTGTCAGCTGCGGACGGGGGCGCTGGTCTCTAACGGTGCATTTATCCCTTGCCCTTGCTGTTGCATCAGCGTTTGCCTCCTGCAGTTTAATGCTCTGTTGATGCGCTGGTTTTAACTGAGCATGTTATGATTCCATATTCTCCCTTCTCTCCTAGCCAATCAATTGTGTTTATATTCTCAATTTCTTTTACCTTCCAGTTTGCAATGTACATTTACAACTAATCTCAGTCCACTATTCGAACACTGCTCTGTCAGGAGTAGTACAGCAATCTTGGAAGAGAATATTCACAATCTCAGCCTCCCATCACTGCTGTCATTCATTTTACTTCTCCATACACTACAAACATTAAAAAATTGTTGCTATTATTTTGAACAAAGTCATCTATTAGGCCAATTAAAATTTTTTTTTTTTTTTTTTTTTTTTTTAAAATCTTTATTTGATAGAGAGAAATCACAAGTAGACTTGGAGAGGCAGACAGAGAGAGAGAGGGGAAGCAGGCTCCCTGCTGAGCAGAGAGCCCGATGCGGGACTCGACCCCAGGACCCTGAGATCATGACCTGAGCCGAAGGCAGCGGCTTAACCCACTGAGCCACCCAGGTGCCCCCAATTAAAATTTTTTAAAAAGATTTTAACTCCGTGCTCTTCCTTCGTCAGGGTTCTAACCCATACCAGAACTTTGAGCACTTCTAACACAGGTCTCCTGACAACAATCGTCTTCAGTGTTGCTGACCTTCTTCCTTCACTTCTAAAGGGTAATTTTGCTGGATAGTAGCTTCTTTCAACATCTTAAATATCTATACTCAGTTCTCCCTTGCATGGTTTCTGATGAGAAATCCAATATAACTCTTACCCACATTCCTTAATAGAAAAGGTGTTTTGGGGGGGTACTTGGGCGGCACAATCAGTTGATGACCAACTTTTGATTTTGGCTTAACTGTTGATCTGAGTCGTGAGCTCGAGCCTTGCTTCAGGCTCTGCGCTCAGGAGAGTCTGCCTGGGACTCTCTCTCCTCTCCCTCTGCCCCTCTTGCTTGTGATCGCTCACTATAAAAACAAATAAATCTTAAAAGAGAGAGAGAGAAGGTATTTTTTCCCCTAGCTTCTTGCAAGGTTTTTTGTCCTTGTTTTCTGCGGGTTGAATAGGATACGCTTCGGTATAGATGTTCTTGTATTTATCATGCTTGTTCTTTTCTACGCTTCTTGGACCTATGATCTGGTTTCCATCATTAATTTGTGGAAAAAAACCAAGCCATTACTATTTCAAATATCTCTTCTGTTCTTGTTCTTCTTCTGGGATTCCCATTACACCTATATTATAGTTTCTATAATGGTCCCATAGTTGTTCGATAGTTTTTGTGTTTTGGTGGTGGTATTTTTTTGTTTTGTTTTGTTTTGCATTTCAGCCTGGGAAGTTTTTACCAACACATTTTCAAGCTCACTGATCTTGTTTTTATTCTTCCCCGTTTTACTGTTTCCCTAAGAATACTGTATTAAAGAGCGTCTCCAATTCCACAACGATGACACTGGAGCCCTGTCTGATGCAATGATTTGAGAAGGATTTGTAATCTTGATTCTAAATCTGTTTATACTTAACCTGCGTCCCTGGGCTGGGACCTTCAGAAGTGTTTCTTGACCCTTTCTTTTCCTCCTATGTGACACAAGAAGGCTATAGGGGCTCAAAGTATAGGAGTAACTGCCCTGGCCCCAGGCTGGGTAAGGCTTTGGTAGTGTAGTTCTCCTCAGAGGGCGGCCCTTTGCCATGAAAAATGCCCCCGGTGTATTTCAAAATAGTTACTTTCCGTTCCCCTGTCTTGCCTGAAACGCAGGGGATCCTGATCTCCATCCTGAGAACCTGATGGGGCTCCTGGGGATAAATCCTAGAAAGCGTAGGGCCTCCCCAAGAGAGGGGGCCCTCAGGGGGTTTAACTGTCAAGCCAGTTTACCCTCGGCCTCCAGGAACTCGTCGAAGCCACCAGTTCGCTGGTCCTATCAGTTATGGCTCCAGGAGCTTCTGCCCCAACAAGCTCTCGCCCGTGCCTCCATCTGCCTGTCCTTCCAGTCTTCACAGTAGTTTGCTCTGTGACCTCAATTCTCTGATGGAAATAAGAAAAGCCACTGATTTTCAGCCTTTCAGCCTTCTTCGGATTGTGAGGATGGAGTGAGGACTTCAGTGCTCTTCACGTGTTGGAGCTGAAACTGGAAGTTGCCAACAAACTCACTTTTAAAAGTCCTTTTCTCTATAAAGCTGGCCTGAAATAACCCTCTCTGAAGAGCCTTCCCAGACTCTCTCTAAGAAATGAAAAGCTCCTCCCTGTGTGCTCTGGAGCTTGGTGCAACCACCAGTGTCCCACACGCCGTCTACCAGCTCTGGGGCCGCCTGGCTGGAGAACAGCGCTGTGGCTCGGCTCCGGGGTTCTGGCACATGCTATAAATCAATGTCCACTGAAATGAAAGCAAAAGAACAAAACACTGTTTGCTAATTAAAAACAAAGTACTACTTTTATTTGGCTCACGTCTCCATTTATTAGAATTACCACGTTTGGAGAGGCACGAAGCACTTTAAGTTTTACATGACTACAAAGTTATCACAAATCCCAAACTTTTTAGCCACGGATATTTCACTTACTCCGTTTAAAGAAAAAGCTTTCAAAACATCTGAGTTAGCTGGGACACAGAGACCCTGAATATATGGGAACTACAGGTTTTTAAATGCTTGCGCTTCCTGTTCTAACAATGTCTTCTTTAAATGGAATCCAGCATAAAAGGGATTGAAATACATAAGGTAATGATGCAATGCTTTGGAGAGACAGTGAAATTAATCTGTACAACATGGTGAAAGCTGTCGTGCGCACAGAGTTCCGCAAGCGTTCACTGAGCCATCTGCGCCTCCATGGCCTGTGCTGTCCACTCTGGCGCCGTCTGACTGATCTTCTCCAGCAGGTTATTCACTTGGAAACAAAGGGACTGGATCTGTTTGTCCCACGTTGGCAGGGCTTCCCGTGCTACACAGAAGAACAACATACACCGTTTAACATTACTCCATGAATGCTCAGCAAGTGTAAGTCAAAAGATAAACACAGTAAGACTGATTTTCAAAAATCCATTCCAAAAATCTTGGGTAATGAAATTAAGCTAATCAAGCAATATTAAGGAAAGTACCCAAATTACTGGCACAGAGCACAAAACCAAAACCATATCCGCACAGATCCATGTTATTATTATTCATGAAAATGAAAGAAAACCAACTAATCAAAGCATGTGTCACAAAACCACCACCGTAAAAGCCTCGCGGAACCCACCAGCAGTTTCTCGAGTCAGAAGATACTGCCACCTACTGGACAAAGCACATCTGTTTGTCTACTGGACTCTGAGGGATAAATATTTTAATGTTTAAACAAAAAAACAGGGGCACCTGGGTGGCTCAGTCATTAAGCGTCTGCTCAGTGCATGATCCTGGAGTCCTGGGACCGAGCCCTGCCTCGGGCTCCCTGCTGGGCAGGAAGCCTGCTTCTCCCTCTCCCACTCCCCGTTTCTGCTCCCTCTCTTGCTGTCTCTCTCTCTGTCAAGTAAATAAAATCTTTAAAACAAAACAAAACAGGGGCGCCTGGGTGGCTCAGTTGGTTAAAGCCTCTGCCTTCGGCTCAGGTCATGATCCCAGGGTCCTGGGATCAAGCCCCGCATCAGGCTGTCTGCTCCGCGGGGAGCCTGCTTCCTACTCTCTCCCTTTCTACCTGCCTTTCTGCCTACTTGTGATCTCTGTCTGTCAAATAAATAAATAAAATCTTTTAAAAAAATAAAAATAAAAATAAAATAAAATAAAAAAACAAAACAAAACTCAACATGAAAACACCAGGATTTTCTCCACACCAGCAATATGCAGTTAAAAGGGGAATATTCCACTAAAAACAGTCCCCAAATATACAAAAACAGACACAGAATTTAAAAAACTGAAATAAAAAAATTTTAATGAAGGACATAAAATAACCTGAGCAGAAGAAACGACAGCCTCAGACAGAAGGATGCAGTATCACAGAGAAAGGAACAGCCCTCCCTGTTCACACATACATTTTTTTTAAATTGCGAAGATAATCCCCCCTTTCTTTGTTGTTCTAACAGGACAGGATCATTAGAGTTCCTACGGAGGATGTGACGTCTGAGGACAGCCGAGATGACCTGGGACACCAAGAACAGTGCAGCGCCGCAGTGGGCCCTGCCACGGAGCCAGCGCTGCTCCATGCACCGACGGGAACGACAGAACAACAGGACGACAGGAACGACAGAACGACAGAACGAAAGAACGACAGGAACGACGGAACGACAGGAACGACAGAATGAAAGAACGACAGGAACGACGGGACGACAGAACGACAGGAACGACAGGATGACAGAACGACAGGAACGACGGGACGACAGAACGACAGGACGAAAGGACGACAGAACGACAGGACAAAAGAACGACAGGAACGACAGGACGACAGAACGACAGGAACGACAGGAACGACAGGATGACAGGACGACAGGAACGACGGGACGACAGAACGACAGAACGAAAGAACCACAGGAACGACAGGACGACAGAATGACAGGAACGACAGGAACGACAGAATGAAAGAACGACAGGAACGACGGGACGACAGAACGACAGGAACGACAGGATGACAGAACGACAGGAACGACGGGACAACAGAACGACAGGAACGACGGGACGACAGAACGACAGGACGACGGGACGACAGGAACGACAGGATGACAGAACGACAGGAACGACGGGACGACAGGACGATGGGACGACAGAACGACAGGAACGACGGGACGACAGGAACGACAGGACGACAGAACGACAGAACGACAGGAACGACGGAACGACGGAACGACAGGACAGAACGACAGAACGACAGGAACGACAGGACGACAGAACGACAGAACGACAGGATGACAGAACGACAGGAACGACGGAACGACAGGACAGAATGACAGAACGACAGGATGACAGAACGACAGGACGACAGAACGACAGGACAGGACGACAGAACGACAGGACGACAGGAACGACAGAACGACAGGACGACAGAACGACAGAACGACAGGACGACAGAACGACAGGACGACAGGACGACAGAACGACAGGACGACAGGACGACAGAACGACAGAACGACAGGAACGACAGGACGACAGGACAACAGAACGACAGGAACGACAGAACGACAGGACGACAGAACGACAGGACGACAGAACGACAGGACGACAGGACGACAGGACGACAGAACGACAGAACGACAGGAACGACAGGACGACAGGACAACAGAACGACAGAACGACAGGAATGACAGGATGACAGAACGACAGGAACGAAGGAACGACAGAATGACAGGAACGAAGGAACGACAGGACCGACAGGAACGACAGGAACGACAGGACAACAGAACGACAGGAACGACAGAACGACAGGATGACAGAATGACAGGAACGAAGGAACGACAGGACGACAGGACAACAGAACGACAGGAACGACAGAACGACAGAACGACAGGAACGACAGGATGACAGGAACGACAGGACGATAGGACGACAGAACGACAGGAACGACAGAACGACAGGAACGACAGAACGACAGAACGACAGGAACGACAGGATGACAGGACGACAGAACGACAGAACGACAGGAACGACAGGACGACAGAACAACAGGACGACAGGATGACAGAAGGACAGGAACGACAGGAACGACAGAACGACAGAACGACAGGAACGGAGCCGTAGAGCACCGTGTTGAGAGTGAGCAGTCAGACAACGCACGACCGCGTCTCTACAAAGTATCCAGAACAGGCCCGTCCACAGCGCGCAGATTCGGACAGTGGCTGCGGTGGCCCAGAGAAGGACGGACGGACGCAACTATTCTCAAGACGCATGAGGCTTCCTCTTGGGAAGACGAAATGTTTGGAACGAGGTGGAGCGGGTGGTTGCACAGCACCGTGAACCCACTAAATGCTCCGAATTGCTCACTTTAATGGTTCACGTCGGGGCGCCTGGGGGGCTCAGTCACTGAGCGTCTGCCTTAGGCTCAGGTCAGGTCAGGTTAGACCCCAGGGTGCTGGGATCGGTCCCTGCATTCTCCCCCCCCACTCCTCCTGCGTGGGTTCCCTCTCTTGCTGTGTCTCTCTGTCACATAAATAAATAAAATCTTTAATAAATAAATAAAATGGTTCCTGTTATATAAATTTCAACTCAGTAAAAAACGTAACAGTGGAGGGACAGGAGATGCTTTTCCAACAGTAAAATTTACTATAAATTTGTTTATTACCATATTGCCACAGATCAGTGGAACCAATCGGATTACAGAAAGAGACCCAAACACGTATGTAGACCATAGTATTTGCCGAAGATCAGAAAGTATGTCTTACCTAATAAATAGTACTTGCAAATCAGCAATCCATCTTTAAAGAAAGATAAACTAGATCATACCTTAAAATTATACACATAAATAAACTTAGACAGATATTTCTGAACCTAAATCAAAATATTTTTAAAATTTTAGAAAAGTAATACTTTTATCCCAAAGTGAATGAGACCTTTTGACAGAACGACAGGACTATAGGAAATTAAAAAGCCATAAAATTAAAAACTGACCTAGTTGTCTGCATAAGAATTTAAAAATGTGTTCATGGTACACAGTGCCTCACATCAGAAACACAACTGATAGCATTTCATAATTTGGTATTTGTTTGTTTGCTTGCCTTTTCAAAAGATCACCGCCAGTCCGGCTGTACTCCGGCAATGAGGCCAGACAGGAGCCTCGGCAGACGTGACGGGGAAGCCCGGGGGTGGGGGAGCTTTCAGAATGGGCCGGGAGCAGTTAAGACAAGACGACGAGTAAATGGGTTCCAGATGCCCCTGGGAGAAAAGCTGAAAGGCTTCAGCCCAGAGGAGGGACCAAGGATAAGGAAGGCCGGAGAAGCAGACACGGCAGCTGCCGGCTGCTGGCTGCGGAAGGGAAGCAGGGAGGGGAGAGAATGAGTTCAGCGTGGGGTGTGCTCCTGTGAGATGCTCAACAGACAGGCGGAAAATACCTCGCGACCAGTTACCACCAGTGGCTCCAGGACTCGGAAGAGAATCACACTAGAAAGGCAAACACAAGCACTATCTGCATAGAGAGGGCCAGGGAATCAAGGGCAACAGCAGAGTGAGGAGGGAAAGGCCTGGAGTTCGCCCTTCGCAATATTCCTATTTAAAGGCACAACAGAACCTACAAAGAGGACGGGACCAATCCCTGGGAAAGGAGGAGGGAAAGCAGGAGAACGGGTGCGAGAGGAAGGCGGTGCGGGTGGCGGGGACGGCTCAGAAAGGAGAGGTGACCAAGGTTACTCGAGACGCCGAACATCAAGATGAAAATATCCTTGCTAAAACTGGAGAGACCCAAGTTTAAATATTGGCAGAAAGAAGCCAACAGAGCAAGAAAGAATGAAAACAAACGAAATAACTGCTAAGCTCAAGTTCCTAAGAAGCTGGTTTGAGAGGGACGGACTCCAGTCAGAGAAGGAGCCGAAGCACAGGAGCTGGAAAGGGAGACAGGAACCACGTCCCATATAACACGAAGGAAGAAAAGACACGATCACACGGTATTTAAAATTCATACGTTTTATAAATGTGATCAAAAAGTTCACTCAATTTCACACTGGTAGATTTTTTCCCTGTGAAACAGGAAACAAGGTTTGCTGCCGAGAGTAAAGGAGGAGCAAAGTCCGAGATTCACGAAAACTGAGATCTGAAATCCCCACTGCAGGGTAGGAAAAAAAAAATGTGTCAAGAGTCCCAGGTACTCGGAAGGCCTGGGTGGCTCAGTGGGTTGAGCAGCTGCCTTCGGCTCAGGTCATGATCCCAGTGTCCTGGGATCGAGTCCCACATCGGGCTCCTTGCTCGGCAGGGGGCCTGCTTCTCCCTCTGCCTCTGTCTGCCTCTCCGTCTGCCTGTGCTTGCGCTCTGTAGCTCTCTCTCTCTAACAAATAAATAAAAATCTTTAAAAAAAAAAGAGTCCCAGGTACTGTTGAGAACCCACGACCTTGAATTTGCAGTGGTCATCAACCTGTCTGCTGTTCTAACTCCCCTCTGGCAACATCAGTTAGCTACTCGAGCACAGGAATGAAAAAGATGGAGAATGGGTTCGTTCCAGGCGAAGTTTTCCTGGACAGCCGGAACAAAAAGTTAACAGGCAAGTCATCCAGGGCACCTGTGAGTGATCAGGACGCCTGGTGGCTGAGTTGGCTGAGCGACCGGCTCCTGGCTTCAACTCAGGTCATGATCTGAGCCCTGTCCCGGGCTCTGCGCTCTGCGTGGAGCCTGCTGGAGAATCTCTCTCTCTCCCTTTGCTCGTCCCTTGTGCACTCTCACTCCCTCTAAAATAAAAATAAATAAAACCTTAAAAAAAGAAAGAAAGATATAATGAATCGTGGATGCCAAGCCAGAGAGGAAGAGGAGTGAAGCGAAAAAGGGCCTGACCAGGAGAAAGAAAACGGTAATGGACGGAGGCTGCGAAGCGGTCAGGAAGAGCTGAACTTCAGGGGCTCGGACTGCTAGAAAGACAGGAAATACGGTGAGAACAGGCTATCTCAAAATCAAATCTTAACAAGTAGCACGGGGCCAGGCACAGAAGCTCCGTGGTGGCAAGGAGGTAGAAAGCGGGGCTGAGGAGGTAACAGCCGTGAGTCAGGGGATGGACGGAGCTGCCCCGTGAGCCTCAGGTGCTGCTGGAGGGAGACCCGCGCGAACACCCTCGTGTGGGCACACGGTGCGCTGCGTGAGGAGTAGGAGGGTGAACTGGTTCTGGTTTCAGATGCTTCCAGAGCATTAAAATGCAGCATTAGGTAGATTCATAAATGTAAGTTCATAAAAATTATTTCTAATTATTTCTCTAGGAAGTAAGGGAAGTAAGTTCATCCCAGTAGTAATGCACTAGGTCAAAGGAAATTGTTCAACAGGGCTTAATCCTAAGTACACAAGAGTCTCCTGCCACTTTATTATGACAGAAATAAGCAAAACCTCTTACTTTCAAAATGAACTATTCCATCAATCTGATCAATAAATCCATTCATACGTCCTTCTGTTATCATTTGTGATGCTATTTTTTCTGCCTGTTAAAAAAAAAAGAAACCATAAACTCTTGTAAACTTTATCATGTCTAACAGTTCCTCACATGTAAGAGAACTGAAATCTCTTGGTTTAGCTTCCCACAGACTTTCTCTGTTCATCTGCTGTTCATCACAAGATTCACCTTGTAAGTCTGCCTCGCTTGTCCCCCAGTCCTTCCGATATAACCCATTACTTTACGTTAGCTGGGATCTGTTTTACTTGTGAGACTTTGGACAAGAGCCTAACACTCTTACCAATTTCTTCCTCTGCTTAAAATCAAATTAACAATTTTTCTGCTCACGGAGATCCATACCTCAAAAAAGCCTACACAAACTAGTTTTTCTTTTTACTTCATTTAAATTTGCAGTGTTTATCACCTAGAAAATTCTTTAAGAAAGTAGTATTTTTGAAGAAAGTAATATTTTGAAGGAGGAATGATGTTCAAATTTAAAAGGGAATTAAAAAGGGGCACCAGGCATGGGACTCTTGATCTCAGGGCTGTGAGTTTGAGCCCCGCACTGGGTGTAGTGATTACTTAAAAAACTAAGCTCTTTAAAAAAAAAAAAAAAAAAAAAAAAAAACTAAATATATAGATAGATAAATAAAAACTAAAAGGATTTTAAAGACAATTAAGGAGGGCGCCTGGGTGGCTGAGTCGGTTAAGTATCTACCTTTGTATCAGGCCATGATCTCTGGGTCCTGGGATCTAGTCCCACATAAGGCTCCCTGCTCTCTCTCTCACTCTGCCTCTGTGCTTTCCCTCTCTCTCTCAAATAAATACAATCCTAAAAAAAAAAGGCATCAAACGGAATCAAAAGGTCCTCTACCTAGTTCCTAAGGACATGTTTCATGTTTACTATGTGTAAGCAAACTAGCTTATGATTTGGTCATTTTAGTAATTCTGACCATGTTCACAATCAAACCTAAACAATTGTACTATCATTTATTGTTAAATAATTAGTGTCAGCCTAAAAAGAAAGTATCTTTTAATGGGAACTTAAGCTTTGGTTCGCAAATGGTTCCACTTCCTATACTATGCACTGAGTGTGTACAAGTACAGTAACTGTGTTAGGAAATTCTAAATTAATATTTCACCAACAGATAAAAGGGGACACGATCCATTACTACATGATTTAAGATATGCAAGTTAGGTAAAAGTAAGTGGATTGCTTACTTCTACTCTTATTTAAAATTAAGAGAATTTTTTTAAATGATACCTGAAGTGCCCTCTAAATAGTCTTGGTACTTTGTTGGTATTTGTATAGAGCCAACCAAACCTTTATCATGACTAAAAATGAAATTAATTTCCTACTAACTCAGTCAATTAAGATAAATCAAGCATAAAAGTTACAACAGAATAGCCTAGACAATGACCACAGTTATTCTTTCAAAGAGGTAAAATATTTAACCTTTGAGTCAACTAGAGCGGAAAAAGAAGTAAGGCATGTAACAAAATCTCAAGTTCATCAGAAATCAGAAAACACCATGAAGTGCACTGAAACAGACACTAAACACTCTCATAAAACAGGTATCATAACCTGGAACCCCTTAAATTTTAGTGACCTAAAATTCTAGGTCACTTTATCATAAAATACAGTTTTAAAAAAAAGCAAAAAAGTAGGACAATTCCATTACATTACTACTTTAATATTCAAATAATTTACTTCCATTTTCCTGAGGCTTTTTATGTGTATTTTTACTGCAGTTGCCAATATTTATCGATTACATGTTGTAGTTTAATCTAACTTCTTTTTTATAAATTGGAAATAAGAAAATACCTTAGCTGCAGGGATCTCTAAAAGAGCTCCAAGTTCTTCAAAGGTGATATTATTATATAATTTGCTTGCAGACAACAAATTATGTTCAATAACAGCTCTGTCCAAGATGCTAGAACCTTAAATAAATATAAATAAGACCGTTACAAGCTTGAAACTTGTTTTACACTTTTTTCTACAAAGGATTTATTTATTTGTTTGAGAGAGAGTGAGTGGGAGGGAAGGGGCAGAGGCAGGACAGGGAATCTCCGACAGCCCCCACGCTGAGCCCGACACGGGGCTCAGTCTCAACCTGATCCATCACACCGTACGGTCACCAACGATCAGACGTTCAACCGTAGGACCCAGGTGCCCCTTGTTTTACACTTTTGTTTTTTTTAGAAGATTTTGTTTATTTGACATGGCCGAATACTATTCCTCTGTGTGTGCGCGTGTGTGTGTACAAACCTCCTCTTTATCCATTCATCAGTCAATGGACATTTGGGCTCTTTCCATGATTTGGCTGTTGCAGGCAATGCTGCTACAAACATCGAGGTACACGTATTTCTTTGAATCAGTATTTTTGTATCCTTCGGGTAAATACCTAGTAGGGCAACTCCTGTATTGTAGGTTAGTTCTATTTTTAACTTTTTGAGGCACCTCAACACTGTCTTCCAGAGTGGCTACATGGGTTTGCGTTCCCACCAGAAGCGTAAGAGGCTCCCCTTTTCTCCACATCCTCGCCAACATCTGTTGTTTCCTGACTTGTTGATTTTAGCCATTCTGACAGGTGTGAGGTGGTATCTCATTGTGGTTTTGATTTGTATTTCCCTGATGCTGAGTGATGTGGACCATCTTTTCATGTGTCTGTTGGCCATCTAGATGTCTTCTTTGGAAAAATGTCACCCCTTTTTAAACTGGATTATTTGTTTTTTGGATGCTGAATTTTAGAAGTTCTTTATATATTTTGAATATTAACCCTTAACAGATATCACTATAATATTGTACTAGTTTAAGATGTACAACATGATTTAATATACGTATACACTGTAAAATGATTACCACAATAAATTTAACCAACACCCATCACCTCACGTTTTGTTTTGGGTTTTTTTTGTGGTGAGAACTTTTAAGATCTACTCTCTTAGCAACTCTCAAATATAAAAACGTAAATAAATGGGAAAATAGGAAAACTTAATACTTTTCAGATGGCAATAATCCCCAAGTTGATTTATGGACTCAGGGCTCTTGGCAGACACTAACAAACTGATTTTACTATTCATTCTGTTGGGACTCAGAGGAGCCAAAACAATCTTGAGAGGAAAAACAGTTGGAGGACTCATACATCCCAATTTCAAAACTTGCTATAAAGATAACCAAAACAGTGTGGTACTGGCATAGGGATAGGAATACAGAATGGAGTAGAACTGAGACTCCAGAGGTAAATTCGCACATTTATGGTCAACTGATTATCAACAAGGGTCCCAGGATAATTTAATGGGGAACTCACAGTCTCTTCAACAGTTATGAGGACAACTGGGTATCTGCATGCAAAAAAATAAAGGTGGACCTTGATCTTACACCATATACAAAATGAACTCAAATGAATCAAATGTCTACATGTACAAGCTGTAACTACAAAACATACAGACGAAAACAGAGCAAGTCTTCACAACACTGGATTAGGCAACAACTTCTCAGTACAAAGTACAGGCAACAAAAAGCAGAAAGAAATACACTGGACTCCATCAAAATTAAAGACTTTAATGTCTCAAAGGAAACCATCAGAAAGTGAAGAAAAAACACACGGAATGGGAGAAAGTATTGGCAAATCATCTGGTAATGATCAGGTCTAGAATATATAAAGAATTCCTACAATTCAGTAATAAAAGGACAAATAACCCAGCTTAAAAACTGAAAAGGATCCAAACAAACTTTTCTCTAAAGATATACAAACAGCCAATAAGTACATGAAAAGCTGTTTGGGGAAAGGCAAATCAAAGCGATGTGACGCCAACTTCATACACACGAGGATGTCCAAGTCAAAAGACGGATAACAGACGTTGGAGAAAATATGGAGAAATCAGAAACTGCACACACAGCTGACAGGAATGCAGAAAGGAGCAGCTGCTTTTGAAAACAGTCTGGCAACTTTTCAAAGGACTAACCACCAAGTTATCACATGTCCCCGTCATTCCACTCCTAGGTGAATACCGAGAAGAATTAAAAACCTGTGTTCATACAACAATTTTTACAAGGAAGATGGTGGAGGAATAGGAGACCATAATTTCATCTGGTCCCAAGACTTCAGCTAAATAGCTACCAAATCATTCTGAGCAACTGTGAACTCAACTGGAAAGCTAAGAAAAGAGTAGCTGCAACTCTACAAATAGAAAAGTGACCACCTCCTGCAAAGTAGATGCTGCAAAGAAGCGAATCAAGGTACTACATGAGAGGACAGACCATGGCAGGGAAAGGGCTGGGGTGGGAGCCTCTGTGTACCAGCTACCACAACTGATACAGAACAGTGGAGCACAGAACCAGAACTATCAGAAGTCGGATCCAAAGCCACAGAAATGCTGAAAGAGAAAACCAAAATGGTGGCATCACAATTCCAGACTTCAAGCTCTATTACAAAGCTGTAATCACCAAGACAGCATGGTACTGGCACAAAAACAGACACATAGATCAGTGGAACAGAATAGAGAGCCCAGAAATACACCCTCAACTCTATGGTCAACTAATCTTCGACAAAGCAGAAAAGAATGTCCAATGGAAAAAAGACAGTGTCTTCAACAGATGGTGTTGGGAAAACTGGACAGCCACATGCAGAAGAATGAAATTGGGCCACTTCCTTACACCATACACAAAAATAGACTAAAAATGGATCAAAGACCTCAATGTGAGAAAGGAATCCATCAAAATCCTAGAGGAGAAAACAGGTAGCAACTTCTTTGACCTCGGCTACAGCAGGTTTTTTTTTTTTTTTTTAAAGATTTTATTTATTTGTCAGGGAGAGAGAGAGAGAGAGAGAGAGAGAACAGGCATACAGAATGGCAGGCAGAGGCAGAGGGAGAAGCAGGCTCCCTGCTGAGCAAGGAGCCTGATGTGGGACTCAATCCCAGGACACTGGGATCATGACCTGAGCCAAAGGCAGCCGCTTAACCAACTGAGCCACCCAGGCGTCACTTTTTTTTTTAAAGATTTTATTTATTTGACAGAGAGAGATCACAAGTAGGCAGAGAGGCAGGTAGAGAGAGAGAGGGAAGCAGGCTCCCTGCTGAGCAGAGAGGCCAACTCCGGGTTCAATCCCAGGACCCTGAGATCATGACCTGAGTTGAAGGCAGAGGCTTAACCCACTGAGCCACCCAGGTGCCCACTAGAGCAGCTTCTTGCTGGACACATCTCCAAAGGCAAGGGAAACAAAGACAAAAATGAACAAGACAAAACGTTTTTGCACAGCAAAGGAAACAGTCAACAAAACCAAAAGACAACCAACAGAAATAGAGAAGATATTTGCAAATGACTTATCAGATAAAGGGCTAGTATCTAAAATCTATGAAGAATTTATCAAACTCAACACCCAAAGAATAAATAATCCAATCAAGAAATGGGCAGAAGACATGAACAGACATTTCTCCAACGAACACATCCAAATGGCCAACAGACACATGAAAAAATACTCCACGTCACACTGGTCAGAAGTAAACAATGTGTGTTGGCGAGGATGCGGAGAAAGGGGAACCTCCTACACTGTTGGTGGGAATGCAAGCTGGTGCAGCCACTCTGGAAAACAGTATGGAGGTTCCTCAAAAAGTTGAAAATAGAGCTACCCTATGACCCAGCAATCGCACTACTGGGTATTTACCCCAAAGATACAAACGTAGTGATCTGAAGGAGCATCTGCATCCCAATGTTTATAGCAACAATGTCCATAATAGCCAAACTGTGGAAAGAGCCTAGATGTCCATTGACAGATGAATGGATAAAGAAGATGTGACATATGTATACAATGGAATATTACATAGTCGTCAAAAGCATGAAATCTTGCCATTTGCAACGATGTGGCTAGAACTAGAGGGTATTATGCTAAGTGAAATAAGTCAAGAAGAGAAACATAATTATCATATGATCTCACTCATATGTGGAATTTAAGAAACAAAGCAGAGGATCATAGGGGAAGAGAAGAAAAAATAAAAGACGAAACCAGAGAGGGAGACAAACCATAAGAGACTCTTAATCACAGGAAACAAACTGAGGGCTCCTGGAGGCAAGGGAGATGAAGGGATAGGGTAACTGGGTGTTTGGACATTAAGGAGGTTATGTGATGTAATAAGCACTGGGTAAAGACTGATGAATCACAGACCTGTACTTCTGAAACCAGTAATACGTTATACGTTAATTAACTGAATTAAAATAGAAAAAAATTTACATGAATATTCACAGAAGCATTATCAGTAACCCAAAGTGAAAATAATCTAAATGTCCATCAATTGATGAGGAAATAAAATGCAGTATATTCACATATAGAGTATTATTTGGCAATAAAAAGGAATAAAGTTAAACAGCTTAACAATAACCCACAACCTTCTCTCTGTCAAATAAATAAATAAATAATTTAAAAAAAAAAAAAAAAAGGAATAAAGTATTGATAAATGCTACAACATGGATAAACACTTTGCCAAGTGAAAAGGCTATATATTGCGTGATTCCATTTATATGAAATGCCCACCACAGACAAATCTAGTGAGCAGAAAGCAGATTAGCAATAATATTACACAACTTTAAGAATACAAAAAATGAATTATAATTTAAAAAATCACATGTCACGATTGCTAAGGGTTATAACGCCAATCAACAAAAATGTCCAGATAAATAAGAAAACCAGGAAGGCCTAAAATGGGAGAAAACAACGGAACATCTGTCCCCTTTTTATAGTCCTATGGGAGAGATTTGAGGATTATTTGCATCCTCAGAGGTCCTAGGAAGCATCCTTTTTAGAAAGAACCTTTTCACTTTTTTTTTCCATGCCAGAAAGTTCAAAGTCAAATGTGAAGTTTGACTATATCACTTCTGGGAACTTTTTCTTTTTAACTATCTTTTCCCACTTGTTAGACATCTCAGAATGTTAGCTGCTCAGAATACATGGAAAAGAATTTAAAAGTAACAACAATCAGGGGCGCCTGGGTGGCTCAGTGGGTTAAAGCCTCTGACTTCCGCTCAGGTCATGATCTCAGGGTCCTGGGATCGAGCCCCACATCAAGCTCTCTGCTCAGCGGGAAGCCTGCTTCCTCCTCTGTCTCTCCTGCCTCTCTGCCTACTTGTGATCTCTCCGTCTGTCAAACAAATAAATAAAAAATCTTTTAAAAAAAAGAAAAAAAAAGTAACAACAATCAAAACACATACATACACACTATTTATAGGTGGGCTGCAAATTTAATAAGCTTTCTAGCAGTCAAGATAAGAAAAACCAACCAACTCAGAGTATATATATTTTTTAAGATTTTTATTTATTTATTTGCACAGACATCACAAACAGGCAGAGAGGCAGGCGGGGTGGGGGGAGCAGGTGCCCCGCTGAGCAGAGAGCCCGATGTGGGGCTCGATTCCAGGACCCCGGGATCATGACCTGAGCAGAAGGCAGAGGCTCTAGCCCAATGAGCCACCCAGGCACCCCCAGAGTGTATTTAACTAAAATTAAAAAAAAAAAAAACCCAACAAAAAAAACTGTTCAGGAGAATCACAACTGCAAGACTGTGAAGAACTTTTCCTGAGGACTGCATCACGAATATCCTATAGAAAAAATACCTCCTTTAGACAGAATGATGAAAATCAACTAGTTTGCTTCTTAAAGTATAAATTAAATGAAAAACTCAACAGGCGGTCACTGTAATCCCTTCAGTGATCTGGTCTAACTCAGGACAGTAAGACCGGGTGAAGTGTATACCTTTCAGCAAACCCTCTGCATACATGACTTTTTATAGCTGAATTCTCTTTGATATACGATGATGTTGAATCCAAGGAACTAAGTCTAACAGATCTGCGTTTATCTTGACTTTTTTCATGTTTCTGACGCTCTGTTTATATTTTTATTATTACGTATGTTATTGTTTTCAGTTACTTTAAAACCTCTGTAGACAAACATATATAAAGTGACTGATGTTACAAACAAGCAACTATTAAAAACTTCTCTGGAAAAGGTAGCCTGGCAAGCAAATAGATCCCTTAACTAGGAAACATGACACCAAGTTCTATTCTTACTGGCAGCACTTTCACCCTGAATAACCTTAAGCAAGCTACTCTGCCAAATTTTACTCTATCTAAAATAGGACTGGATAATTACACTGTTAAAAACCGATGCTTCAAATTAATTAAGGTTGGGGCACCTGGGTGGCTCCGTGGGTTAAAGCCTCTGCCTTCAGCTCAGGTCATGGTCTCAGGGTCCTGGGATCGAGCCCTGCATCGGGCTCTCTGCTCAGCGGGAAGCCTGCTCCCCCCCTGCCTGTCTGCCTCTCTGCCTCCTTGTGATCTCTCTGTCAAATAAATAAATAAAATCTCTAAAAAAATTAATTAAGGTACTTATCAAAGCATTTGAGTTTTTAAAAAAGCAGTCACTGGGGCACCTGGGTGGCTCAGGTGTTAAGCATCTGTCTTTGGCTCAGATCATGATCCCAAGGTCCTGCACTGAGCCCTGCACTGGGCTCCCTGTTCAGCGGGAAGCTTCTCCCTCTCCCACTCCCCCTGCTTGTGTTCCCTTTCTTCCCCCACCCACCTCTCTCTCTGTCAAACAAATAAATAAATAAAAATTAAAAACAAATAAATAAAAATTAAAAATAAAAATCAGGCAGTATTAACATAGGCTATAGTTCTGCCCTTATAGTCTCTGAAAATGCATTATTCTACGATATGCTTTCCAATAGGGCTATTTTTATTATTTAAACCCTATCTGGATATAATACTCATTTTCAGTCAATATAATACTCCTTTTTGGTCATCAGGTGTTATATAAAAATATTATAGAAAGATATCAAGATGCTTCAAATTTAACACACTTGCCAGTAGTGTGTACCTAAATATTTGCTTCCACAAATTAAGACCTGATCATTACCATCAGCAGTAGTTGCTTTTTGGTGAGGCATTAACATGGCAGCAAACTCTTGAAGTTGATTTCCTCTGATGATCCTGTCTAGGTACATTTTCTCTAGGATCCCATAAGCAGCAAGTTGCTGGCACCTTTCATCCTTAAAAAGAGTGGCTAGCATCCGAGAACGCTGCTGTCCTAAGGGAAGCAAATGAGCATCAAATATTCTCACAACCTATTTCTCCAATAAGAAACTATGTTATGACTCCATTTTTGCCTACTAAAATACAGTCAGTTGTCCTGATTTGTGGTAGCTATGTTCTACAAAGTTACTGCCAACACAGAATTAGTGAATACTCAATTGCTCATCCAAAAAGAATGAATGACATGTATTGACACATAAAGACTGCCAATATACAGGAAGGAAAAAAGCAGGTTACAAAGTATGCATATCATGCTACTGTTTATTAAAAAAAGAGGATAAAAACAGACACTTGTACAGGAAGGAAACCCAAGTAACCAGTAAAAGCTCTTAAGAACTGGAAGCAATACCATTCTATGTATTGCCTTTCAGTAACAAAAATACAATAAATAAGATCACTGCTTAATAAGGAATGAAATGTGTAGTATGAACATGTCATCAAGCTCTCAACTAAATACAGATCAATAAACATTCTAAAAATGATTTAGAAAAGCCATGGCTTAGCATTACCAGCATTTTTTCTCAATGTCTTTTCTGCTTTGTAAGTTGAGTGATTTATATGCTATAATTTAGTAAAAAAGAACAAAGAACAGTTTATTTTTCAAATTTACCAAAGAAAAGGATAAATGTGAGATATAAAACTAAGGCTTGAAGTTAAAGAAAATCCCAAAAGCAGTACATGATTATCAGTCTCTAGATTTTAATTTTTATTTCCCTCTTTATAATTTTCACTGAATTTCATTATTTATTTTTAAGAGCTATATTAGGCAAACTAAATTTCATGTTATCTCTCTTAATTACTCCTAACACATGTGGGTAATAGACTGATACATGTATATTTAAAAATTTTTTAAGTTAGCAATCTATTGTTTTTAACTGTTTAAATGTTTAAAATAAATTTATAATTGCATAAGACATAATTATAATTGCAATAAGACATCCCCTTGAAAAACAGTTCTTTGCTAAATCCTCCAGTAGTAATGAACCTGCAATTATTAAGCAAAGGTAACTGACTGTTCCTGAAAGCACAAATTATAAGTTTACCTGCTGATGCCAAGATGGTACAGTGCAAAGCATGTTTCAAGGCCTCTAGTCTTTCACTTTCGTGCACTATTGTCTTGTAAGAGAGCTCATTGTACCTTTGTGCAGCTTCAATGAATTTTCTTCTATAATCGAGAACACGTGCATAGCATACCTGAAGAGGGAAATTTCTCAATTAGGGGAAAAAATTCAAAATCAAAGCCAAAAACTCAAAATCAAAGCAAAAAATAAAATGATGTTCTGGAGCATCTTAGTATAGCAGGATTCTCCAATACAAAACTAATCCCAAATCAGCTCATCTGTTACCTTATAGTGTATCTGTAACTGCTCATTGGTGGATTCATTCTGAAGCAATGATGCTCGATTTATGTAAGCCTCTGCCTGGACGGGATCGTCGTCTTCCAGATATAGCCTCGCGATCTTCAGGTAAGTCTCCAGTTTATAATCTACATTGTACTGCCTAGGATGTAACAGAAAAAACCAGAATGACTAAATATATAATCAAGAAAGTTTTTAGGGGGCGCCTGGGTGGCTCAGTGGGTTAAAGCCTCTGCCTTCGGCTCGGGTCATGATCCCGGGGTCCTGGGATCAAGCCCCACATCGGGCTCTCTGCTCTGTGAGGAGCCTGCTTCCCCCTCTCTCTCTGCCTGTTTCTCTGCCTACTTGTGATCTCTGTCTGTCAAATAAATAAACAAAATCTTAAAAAAAAAAAAAAAGTTTTTGGGAGGGGCACCTGGGTGGCTCATGGGTTAAAAGCCTCTGCCTTCGGCTCAGGTCATGATCCCAGGGTCCTGGGATTGAGCCCCACATCGGGCTCTTTGCTCTGTGGGGAGCCTGCTTCCCCCTCTCTCTCTGCCTGCCTCTGTGCCTACTTGTGATCTCTATCTCTCTATCAAATAAATAAAATCTTAAAAAGAAAAAAAGGATTTACTTAAAAAAAAAGTTTTTAGGAGTTGGAGAAAATACATTTTTTTATTACATATTCTGTTAAATTAAGAGAATCAAATTTTTACTGTATTAGAAAAACGCTAAAAAATATTTACAAAATAAATTTTACTCAATTTTTATTTTTTCTATCATGATTGGTCTATTGATTTTTAGCTTCCTTCAATCCTCAGATAATCTCACAAGTCAAAGAACTTAAAAAATGCCCAGTTGAGGGGTGTATCATATAGTGGTGTTGGGGCTATAAATGAGTAAACCATCCTGGAAAACAAATTGGCAATACATTTTCCAACCACCCTTTGAACCCTTCAAAATGCATACATTCCTTACCAACTACATTTTACCTCCAGAAAACTAATCTCAAGAAAATAATCAGGGATGTGTACACATATATAAAAGGAATATTCATTTATAAAGTTACTCATAAATATCTAACAGGAAAAAACTGGGAATCACCTACTATGATATTTATAATAATCAACTAAATTGTGGTACATTAAGATGGTAGGATAATATACAGTTGTTATAATCATTACTATATGATAACAGTTATGTATTTTTGCTAAGTGAAAAAACAGGATAAAACAGCATGTAAGACAATATTAAGATGTGTTTCTGTACATGCTTATGAAGACAGTAATACTAATTATCTCTTGGTGTTGAGATTACAGGTGGTTTTCATTTTCTTCTTTATCTCTGTAGCCACATTTTATGTAAGAAATGCACAACTGACACATCACATAATTCGAAACTTACAAAATTCAAGATTAATCCTTACAGAAAAATCTTATTTTATTACCAGCAAAAGTGATGCCACCATGTGGCAAGAACGGAGTTTACAATTTACATGGCCCAAGTTCTGAAAGTCTTTACTTTTTAAAATTTTTTTATACTAATTCAAAATTTTTCCCCAAGTCATATATTGCTAGCATTTTGTAAGTATAGTATTTCCATTCATAACTCAAATTTACATAAACTGCTATAAAGAGTACTATATTTTGGGGGATGTCTGGGTGGCTCAGTGGGTTAAAACCTCTGCCTTGGGCTCAGGTCATGATCCCAGAGTCCTGGGATCAAGTCCCACATCGGGCTCTCTGCTCAGCGGGGAGCCTGCTTCTTCCTCTCTCTGCCTGCCTCTCTGCCTACTTGTGATCTCTGTCCGTCAAATAAAAGAAAAATCTTTAAAAAAAAGAAAAAGAGTACTATACTTTTTTTGAGTTTTCCAATTTTTATGCCATCTATTAAGTTTATTACTATAATTACTAAAATGAATAATTCTTTAAAGAAATAAGTTCTCAACTGTTTATCCAGATTCCACTTTTAATCACTTTTAGGTTAATTTGTTTAGAAAACTAAATTTTCAGTTCTCGGATATCCTCACAGATAAAGATAATGCGACAGCACTATCAAAATGATAATTACCGTCACTGTAAAGAACAGTATCTAATACATTCAACTCCCTTCTAGGTACTTCCACTTGGTTATCACATGTCCAAAATGGAACTTTCGATCTTCCCTCAAAACCTACTCTTTCCTACTCAGTAGATGGCAGCTCCATCCTTCCAGGAGTTCAGACCAAAACCAGGATTTATTTTGGCTCTTTTTCTCACACTCCATATCTAAGCTACCAGAAAACCCTTAGCTCTACCTTAAAAACATATCCAGAATCCAACATTTCTCACAATCTCCATCTTCTCTGCAGTGGTACAGTTAGGCTCAACCCAGTAGACAGAATGATTTTCTAAAATATAAATCAGATCATGTCGATCTTCCATAAAAAATCCTCCAATGGCTCCCCTCATTTCACTTAGAGAAAAGCCAAAGGCCTTACAATGACTTAGAAGAACCTACATAATCCAGTCTTTGGTACTCTCTGATCTCAGCCCCCACCTTCCCTTGGCTTGCTCCGCTCCAACCACACTGGTAACCCCGATCTTCTGAAAATACTCCAGGCGTGCTCCTGTCGTAGGGCCTTTACGTCAGCCATCCTCCCTACCAGGATCTACCGACAGTCTTCTCTCAGCTCACAGCCACGCCCTCACTTCAAGTGTCTGAGAACATGGACCGGGACAGCCTACCACTCCAGTCACCCTGTTGAATGATACAACCTGTTCCCCACTTTCCCTTGACTTTTCTCTAGAGCACTTATCACCTTCTAATATTCTACAAAATGTCTCTACTTATTAAGTTGTTTATGATGTTTCCTTCACTAGAATGTGAGAAAAAACACAAGTGAACAATGATACATATCCTATATACATCTCTATCCAATATCCACTATTTACTATACTTTTGTCCTGTTTCCAAAGGAATTCCCACCAACACTTGGGCTGCATTTCTCCAATCTTCTTCTTTCTCGTATATGGATGCAAGATGCTGTCTTATTGACGCAACCTGGAATAACAGGCAGACATGTTAAATTACTTCAACTCACATTAGTGACTAAAATAAATGGACGTGAAGTTAATCTATTGTGATAATGCTTTCATTTAACATATTAAGCTGACAAGTAAATAGTACAAGTGTCACTAGACCACCCCTATTTTTTTATGAATTCTGCATATACAGAATACCAAAATACTAAACTAACACATTTCTGCAATGTGGATTATGGCAGTAATTTAGCTTAAATATGAAATTTTACTTTTACGTTAACTGCATACATAATGTTGGAGTTTTCCTATTATTTTAACCTTATTAACAATTTCGCTGATTCTTAAAAATTGTCTAAAGAGTAATATTTGGTTTATAAATCAAATTGTAACATCTGAGCAACTGCCAGCTGGAGTTACAACATCCTGGTGTCTATTTTTACATTGTAACATGCTATTTGGCACACCGTTTTGTCAAAAATAAAACTGGATGACCATCTCCTTTAAAAATGTAGTAATACCTCTCAAAATAACTGCTGCTATCTCATGTTCAAAAGTCACTGCTCTAGATTTTTACCTGCTCCTCAAATGAAATGACTCTAGGCTGGATCTTTTCCAAGGTGAAATGATAGATTTCTTTGGCTGTGCTGTCAGGCAGGTTAGGGAGATGTGTACAGAAATCAGTTAGCAACTGTCGAGAGATCACGAGACTGACATTCTCATTTACCACTTGACAAAAAAAAAAAGATAAGAAAACATGAATCATTTATAAATTTTCATTAAGCAATCAATTTTTACCTGAAATTAACATTAAAAATGATATATATTAGTGCATGCCTAATAATGAACCTTCAGTGCACTATTCAGGGATTTCCACACCCATATCAGCTTATATTTACACAATTAGTTTTCCTTATGCTGAATTATTTTATTACATAATGATTACACCAAAACAGTAAAAATCCCCTATATTTTTCTAAGAAACAGAAATGGCTGGGGAAGAGTTTTCTTTTATGTTTGAGAATTTTATATTCTTCCTTCTCTCCCTTATTTTTCTACAAAGGGAAGGCACAGAAACACCTCCATTTTTATGTATCTACTTATATTCCACCTGGTTACAAAAAGGAGTTAAAGAAGAAACTGAGATAATGTTCATGAAATTTAAATAAAGCAAGTACCGCCACTTGTACTTTCCCAATAAAAATGACAAATAAAACTAAGTCAGCACTAGACATACAGGCAGACTTAATGACATTATTTATAAACATTTATGAGTTTTTATTACTGTATGTGGTTACAGATGAGAGCTCTGAAGTCACACCGCTTCCAGCACTCCTGATCAGACGCTCTCCAAAAGAAACTCAGCTTCTCTGTGTTTCTGTTTTCTCATCTGTACAATGTGGCTAAGGCTGCAGTGAAGCTTAAATGCCCTGTACACAGAGCACTTGAAACAACATGGGGCACAAAGCACTCAACAAATTTCATTATTATTAGCACCATTATTTTATTTTAAAAGATGCATTGTGCTTGTACCACTGCTCAGATAAATTAAGTCTGAAACCAGCAGCTACCAGGAAAATAAATGATGGTCCAAAACTGTTGAGCTGATGTGAATGATTTTTGGTAGATGGCTTTTCATTAGTGCACTGGATTCAAAGTTTATACAAAGATCAAAGTTTATAATAAAAATCACTATTCTTTTGCTACTACAATGCAGTGTTCTCAATAAAGCCATTCCTCTCAGTCTTTCTGAAGCCACTGCCAGTTCAACACCCACTGCAGGCCCCGATCTTCCTGAGGCAGTAACTTACAGTCGCCTGCAACAAGCCTGTCATCAGTTCATGATGTATTAATCATAATTCATCCTTGGATAAAGCCAGATACGGCTGAGAAAATAGTTTCATTACAAGTGCCATTGGGCACTTACAACTGTTTGAAAGAAATTGCTACACAAACTAGCACTTCTCACAAGCATGTGTGTGGAAGCATGCTGTATAGTGTAAAGCCCTCTCAAGTGTCCTTAACACTGTTAACTCAGTATCAACTCCAGCCTGACTTTCGAGTAATTTCCAAAATAGCTGGATATGTCTGAAGTCAGGGACTGGGTGAGAATGTCTTGAAGAATGGAAATGTCTGGTTCCCATTCAAACGGGTAACAGCTCTGCAGCACTTGCTCTATGCCAAGTACTACTTGAAGCTCTTTACTTGGTGTATCAACTCCTTTACTCTCCCAGCCCTGCTGCAGGGGAGCGATCACAGCCCCATTTTGTAACCAAGGACATGGAGTCACAAAGGAAGTAACTTGCCCAAGAACACACAACTAATATAGCAAGAGACCAGACTGCATCGAGACTATTCTCTTTATCATTATGCTACATTGTCTTTCATCAGTATACGGTATCAATTACAATATAAAACCTTAATTGGTAATGTAACTCTGAAGACAACTTATTGAAAAATAACCAAGTAGGAAGTAAATTCTAAAGTGAATTTCCACGTGACTGAATTTAATGTCAATGCAAATTATATTGGTAACTTGATCTAAAACAAGCGTGAGCAAGCTCTGAGGTCCTAACTCAGTAACACAAGGCAAACATGGAATTTTCATCCCACTTACTTGCTTCCACAAAAGCTTTCAAAGCTTCTAGTTGTTCTGCCCCAGATAACTGAACGGCTTTTTCCAGGATCTGACGGTACCTAAAACAACACCAAATGAAAATAAAGTTCAGAGGACGCTACATACTCTAATGCTCACTGTTTACTCATTTCTGTTTATCCTGGTTTCTTTCACAGTGCTCTAGTTGCTGTTTTTTTTATAGTACACCATAGATTTCTTTTGTTGTTGTAAGTTCCCAGTCCATCATAAGAAACACTAAATCTGTAATTCTAAGGTATCACTTCTTCTTGTTTTCTTTACAGTAAACCACAATTTTTTTTTAAGTTTTCAGCCCCGGAGGCAACTAGCTGGCTTTGTTGATAGAGTATGAGACTCTTGATCTAGGGGACTGTGAGCTCAAGCCCCACAGCGGGCGTAGAGCCTACTTAAAAAAGAAAAAAGTTTTCAAGCCCATCACAAGAAAGTGAATCTGTAACTCTAAGTTATTGGATCTAAAGTGTCATTTTTTCTTGAAAAAGTTTTAGGTTTTAAAAAAAATTTTATTTATCTATTTTGAGAGAGAGATCACAAGTAGGCAGAGAAGCAGAGAGAGAAGGGGAAACAGGCTCCCCGATGAGCAGAGAGCCCGACTGGGCCCGATCCCAGGACTCTGAGATCATGACCTGAGCCGAAGGCAGAGGCTTTAACCCACTGAACCACCCAGGTGCCCCGAAAAAGTTTTAGTTTTAAATTGAAACTACAATGTCAACTTTTGGGGTGTCTGGGCAGCTCAGCCAGTTGCGCATACGACTTGATTTTGGCTCAGGTTGTAATCTTGGGGTTGTGGGGTTGAGCCCCTACCCCCAATGGCCTTATGCTCAGCAGGAAGTCTGCTTGGAATTCCCTCTCTCCCTCTGCCCCTCCCCACACTTGGGCATAGGCATGTGCACATGCTGGCTTGCGCTCTCTTAAATAAGTAAATGAATCTTTTTTAAAAGAAGTCTCTTATGATTTGCCTTCTTCTCTTTAAATAAATCAACTTTCTTTCAAATGTCTTAAAAAATAAGCTATATTTCTTTCAATTATGTATTACACAGACACAAAAATGTTATTTGACATAACCCAGAACCTTTCCTCTTGCGGACCTAATGAAACTAGGGTTACCAACAATAGGATAGTGTTGACTAGGCAGCGGAACAAAATACTAGGGATTGAATGTCTTAGTGTGTACAAAATAAACTCTACCAAGCCAAATGCACTGACAGAACACGCCTCATGTTCTCAGACCTGCCTATACATTCTTTATTTGCAATCACTTCTAATAATTATTCTGCCTAATATTCATGACCACGTAAGATTCAAATCAGAAAAAGGATGGGGATGGGGGAGAGGTGTCTGGGTGGCTCCACTGGTTAAGTGTCTGCCTTTGGCTCATGTCATGATCTCAGGGTCCTGGGATTGAGCCCCCTCCCCTCAGTTGGGAATCCCTGCTCAGCAAGGAGTCTGCTTCTCCCTCTCCTTCTGCCCCTCCCCCCTACTCATGCACTCACTCACCCTCTCTCTAATAAATAAGTAAGAATCTTAATTAAAAAAAAAAAGGATGGGGGAAATGCTAAAAACAGGAACAATGACAATTATTAGGCAATGGCAAACCCCTTCCTAAAAATATAAACTCTAGGAGGACAAGGATTTTTGTTTGTTTCATTGACTGCTATACACACAATGCCTAAAGCAGCGTATCACAAGCATTCAAATATTTAACAGTATTGATAAGTAATAAAACAGTATTTTATTTCTTAAACTCGAGTGGTAGGTACACAAGTATTATACTATTGTTTATCCCTCTGTCTTAATAGTAATATTTATTAAAAGCATTAGTTAATATATTTCACAAACCTAACAGTATTGCCAATTATTCAGAATGTTATCCAGAACATAGTCAAGAAACAGAAATATAAAAATAGAAAGAAAAATATATACAAATAGGGCACAAACCCATTCAAATTTATGATTTGTATTCTGTACGAGCTACCATTCAACACTTACTGATTCTCAACCCATACAGTACTCTCTGAACCGTGGTTATATGATTTCTCAAAAACATAAGTCAAACTGACTTGTAAGAAAGATAAACTGACAGAAAAGGCAACAAACTCCAAAAGAAGAGAACTACCAGTCTAATAAAGCAAGGAAATATTATTAAGCTTTAAAATAAAAATTGATATTTTAAAAATTATTTTTAAAATTTGAGGGACACTATTCAGCTATCTGAAAATTCATTAACATGGACTATCTCACTCTTTCTCTATATACACATATATATACACATATTTCTCTCTAGACACATACATACACATGCACATATACTATTTCCCATATCTATATTTATACATCTACTTCACTGCTCTGGGCATTCAATGGTTTATTCATTTGTGATCGGCTTATTATTCATATTTTTCATATTCATGGCTAAGCCCCCTTAATCTGACATCCGTATAGATTATTTTATACTAACAATATTATACTCAAAGACGACAATGTTGCACAGAAATTTTCTAATTAACCAGTTTTTGGTTTTTTTAAGATTTTATTTATTTGACAGAGAGAGAGAGAGAGAGAGAGAGATCACAAGTAGGCAGAGAGGCAGGTAGGGGCGGGGGGGGGGAAGCAGGCTCCCTGCTGAGCAGAGATACCGATGTAGGGCTTGATCCCAGAACCCTGAGATCATGACCCGAGCCGAAGGCAGAGGCTTAACCCACTGAGCCACCCAGGCGCCCCTCTAATTAACCAGTTTTAAAGCACTGTTTCATAACTTGTCAACTGATCTGTATTAAAAAACACACCAAAGGGGAACCTTTTGTGATTTCTGTTTGTCAAATAAATAAGTAAAATCTTAAAAAATAATAATAATAAATAAATAAATAACCACACACACACACACACACACACACACACAAAAACCCAGCAACAAAAAACCTAGAAAGTGATAAAACTTTTACATTAACCACATCATACAACTTGCCAGAGCATTACGAATTGCCTAATCAAACTCTCAACTTTTACAGATTAAGAAAGAGAGGTACAGAGTTCAGGCTAGATGCTATCTTACTCATTCTCTAATACGTAAATTCCAGTATTCCAGTATTTAAGAATAAGAAATTAATTCTTGGGGCGCCTGGGTGGCTCAGTGGGTTAAGCTGCTGCCTTCAGCTCAGGTCATGATCTCAGGGTCCTGGGATCGAGTCCCGCGTCGGGCTCTCTGCTCAGCGGGGGGCCTGCTTCCTCCTCTCTCTCTCTCTCTGTCTGCCTCTCTGCCTACTTGTGATCTCTCTCTGTCAAATAAATAAATAAAATCTTTAAAAAAAAAAAAGAAATTAATTCTTTACAATAATAATAAGGAATGACTAATAAACCTAATTTAAATCTGGGATTCAAATAATCAATTGGGCACCTGGCTGGCTCAGTCAGTTAAATGGCTGCCTTCAGCTTGGTCATAAACCCAGAGTCCCAGGATAGAGCTGCGAGTCAGGCTTCCTACTCAGTGGGGAGTCTGCTTCTCCCTTTCCCTCTGCTCCTCCCACTTGTGTGCTCTCTCTCTCTAATAAATGAAATTTAGGGGCACCTGGGTGGCTCAGTGGGTTAGGCCTCTGCCTTCTGCTCAGGTCATGATCTCAGGATCCTGGAATCGAGCCCCCCATCAGGCTCAGCTCAGCAGGGAGCACCCCCCACCGCCTGCCTGTCTGCCTACCTGTGATCTCTCTCTGTCAAATAAATAAAAAATCTTAAAAAAAAAAAAAATACCAGTGGTAAAAATTTAAGGCAATGTAATTTTGTGATTAAAATTATGAACTTTGGTGTAAAACATATCCTGATTTTGAGTCTGGGCTCTCTGCTCAGCGGGGAGCCTGCTTCCTCCTTGCCCTCTGCCTGCCTTTCTGCCTTCTTGTGATCTCTCTCTATCAAATAAATAAATAAAATCTTTTAAAAGTCATTTAATATGCCATATTAAATAATCCAAAAATGTGAATTGAGCACCTAGGGTTTTTTAAATGTTGTATAAGATTCTGTGTATGATACTAAAGAGACTTTAAATAACCTTAGTCTTTGAAGCTATAGCCTAGGCAAATGAAAATTTAAATATCAAGTAATATTATCACAAATTACAATAAAACAAAAGTCACTGAAATGAATAAAACTGAACAATATAAGAAATATGACTGCAAGAGCTAATAAATTAATTCGGTAAAGTTGTGGGGTACAACATCAATGCTCAAAAATCTGTTCTGTTTCTTTTTTTTTTTTTTTAAGATTTTATTTATTTATTTGACAGAGAGAGACACAGCGACAGAGGGAACACAAGCAGGGGGAGTGGGAGAGGGAGAAGCAGGCTTCCCCCAGAGCAGGGTGCCTGATGCAGGGTCAATCCCAGGACCCCAGGATCATGACCTGAGCCAAAAGCAGACACTTAACAACTGAGCCACCCAGGCGCCCCTGTTGTGTTTCCAACAGCCAAAACATGGAAGGAGCCCACATGCCCATCAATAGATAAATGGATAAAAAAGATGCTACATATGTATAAATATATACAAATATTATATACAAACACAATTTTATATATATATACATATACATATGGAATATACTCAGCCACCAAAAAGAATGAAGTTTTGGCCTTTGCAACATGTGGATGAACTAGAGCGCATTATGCTAAATGAAGCAAGTCCATCAGAGAAAGACAAGTACGTATATGTATGTATGCATGATCTCACAGGTAGAATTTAAGAAACAAAAGTGATGAACATAAGGGAAGGGAAGGAAAAATAAAATAAGAAGGAAACAGAGGGAGACAAACCATAAGAGACTTTTTTTTAAAATAAAGATTTTATTTATTTATTTGTCCGAGAGAGAGAGTAAGTTATTTGTCCGAGAGAGAGAGTAAGTGCGAGAGTGTGGGCACAGCAGGGGGAGCAGCAGGAGGAGGGCAAAGCAGGCTCCCTCATGAGCAAGGAGCCAGAAGCAGGACTCAATCCCAGGACCCTGAGATCATGACCTGAGCTCAAGGCAGATGCTTAAACAACGAACCACCCACGTGTCCCACCATATGAGACTCTTGACTGTAGGAAACAAACTAGAGGATGCTGGAGGGGAGGTGGGTGGCATCAGGTAATGGGCATTCTTTAAGGAGGACTCATGATGTGATGAGCATTGGGTATTATATGCAACTGATGAATCTCTAAATTGTACCTCTGAGACTATTAATACACCATATGTTAATTAAATTGAATTTAAATTTTTAAAAATCTGTTGTGTTTCTACACACTAATAACAAATCATCAGGAAGAGAAAACATCGTATTCATAATTACATCAAAAAGAATAAAGGAACAAAGAATAAATTTAACCCAGGTGGAAGATCTGTACACTGAAAACTATAAGACAATGATGAAAGAAACTAAAGACATAAATAAAAGGAAAGACATTCCATAGTCACAGACCGAACGTATCAATCTTGTTAAAATGCCCATACTACCCAAAGCAATCTACAGATTCAATGAAATCCATATCAAAATTCCAACAGCATTTTTCACAGAAACAGAACAAACAACCTAAAATTTTGTATCGCACCACAAAAGACCTTGAATAACCAAGCAATCTTGAGAAAAAAACCAACAAAGTTGGAGGCATCAAACTCCCTGATTTCAAATCATTACAAAGGCAGAGTAATCAAAATGGCATGGTATTAGCATGAACACAGCCACACAGAGTAATGGAACAGAATAGAGAGCCTGGCAATAAACCCAGACATACATGGTCAATTAACTTACAACAAAGCAGGCAAGAATACACAACGGGGAAAGGGTGGTGTCTTCAATAAATGGTGCTGAGAAAAAGACGGCCACGGGCAAAAAAATGAACCTGGACCACTATCTTACCCCATACACAAAAATAAACTCAAAATGAATTAAAGACTTGAATGTAAGACCTGAAACCATAAAACTCCTAGAATAAAATGTAAGTGGTAAACTTAACGTTGGTCTTAGTGATATCTTTATAGATCTCACTCAAGAAGCGGTGACAACAAAAGCAAAAATAAAGGAGACTCTATCAAGCTAAAAAGCTTCAAGTGAAGAAAACCATCAACAAAATAAAAAGGCAACCTACAGAAGGAAGAAAAATACTTGTAAATCATATATCTGATAAGAGGTTAATATCTTAAATATATTAAGAAACTCATACAACTCAACAGCAAAAAAATAAATAGAAGAGTGATTTAAAAATGGCAGGGGGGCACCTGGGTGGCTCAGCTGGTTAAGCATCCGACTTCTGATTCTGGCTCAGATCATGACCTCAGGGTTTTGAGATGGAACCCCATATCCAGCTCTGCACTAGGCACAAAGCCTACTTAGGATTCTCAGTCTCTCCATCTTTCTCTCCCCAACTCCCTGTTCATTTCCTCCCTCTCTCTCTCTGTCTCTCAAAAAAAAGGGGGGGGGGGACAGAGGAACTGAACAGATATTTCCCCATAGAGATGGCAAAAAGTCACACAAAAACAGGCTGAACATCACTAATAATCTGAGAAATACAAGTCAAATCCACAATAAGATATTACCTCACATCTGTTAGAATGGCTATATTAAAAAGGTAAGAAATGGAGCACCTGGGTGGCTCAGTGGGTGAAGCCTCTGCCTTTGGCTCAGGTCATCTCAGGGTCCTGGGACTGAGCCCCGTGTTGGGCTCTCTGCTCCGTGACACCACCCCTGCCCCCTGCCTGCCTCTCTGCCTACTTGTGATCTCTGTCAAATAAATAAATAAAATCTTAAAAAAAAAAAAAAAAAAGACAAGAAGTAACAAGTGTTGGGGAAGATACACAAAAAAGGGAACCTTCGTGTACTGTTGGTAGGAATGTAAACTAGTGCAGTCACTATGAAAAATGGTATAAAGAATCTCAAAAAAAAACCCCACTTTGTGATCCAACATTTCTACTGGGTATTTAACCAAACAAAATGAAAACATTAGTTTGAAAAGATATATAAATACTCCAATGTTCACTGCAGCATTATTTACAATAATCAAGATATAGGAACAACTAAAGTCTTCACCTATAAATGAATGGATAAAGAACACTTATGTAAATACAATGGAATATTATTCAGCCATAAAAAGAAAGAAAATCTTGCCTTTTGCAACAAGACAGATAGATCCTGAAGGCATTAATGCTAAGTAAAATAAGTCAGACAGAGAAAGATAAGTACCAAATGATCTCTCTTACAGTGGAATCTAAAGTAAAACCAAACCAAACACACAGATGCAGATCAAACTGGTGCCTGCCAGAGGCAAGGAGCGGAGTTGGGAAAATGGGGGACGATGTTGAAAGATACAAACTCCGAGTTATAAAATAAGTAAGTCATGGGGATGTAATGTACGCACAGCGACTGCGTTAATAATACTGTGTGTTGCATATTTCAACGTTGCTAAAAAAGTAGTTCTTAAAAGTTCTCACCACAAGAAAAAAAATTTTGTACGAATAAAAAATGGGTATGTTTCTTTGACATTAAGAATAGCTATCGGGGCGCCTGGGTGGCTCAGTGGGTTAAGCCGCTGCCTTCGGCTCAGGTCATGATCTCAGGGTCCTGGGATCGAGTCCCGCATCGGGCTCTCTGCTCAGCAGGGAGCCTGCTTCCTCCTCTCTCTCTCTCTGCCTGCCTCTCTGCCTACTGCCTACTTGTAATCTCTGTCAAATAAATAAATAAATCTTTAAAAAAAAAAAAAAAAAAAAAAAAAAAAAGAATAGCTATCAAAGTCACCATTAAGAAAGTGAGACATGCTTTCCTCAGCTGCCCTTAAGGTGCTCGGTCCTCTCAAGGAAGCTAATGTCGAGATCGGGTGAGGCCACATCCCCGGTGTCCGCCCGGTACTCGCCTGCATCTGCCTGGCCCTCACCCTGCAGGACGAAGAGGTCACAGAGCAAAAATTAATGCCCTCATTAGAACACCAGGTAGGACTGTTGAACCTCTCTTGCTGGGCTTGTTTGCAAAGGCCCTGGGCAGTGTCAACATAGGAGCCTCAGCTGCCAACAGAGCGGCTGGGAGAGCTGCCCCAGCACCTGGTGCTGTGCCAGCAGGAGGTCCTGCTCCTTCCACCGCTGCTCCAGCAGAGAAGAAAATGGAAGCAAAGAAAGAAGAATCAGAGGAGTGTGATGATGGCATGGGCTCTGGTCTATCAAACCTCTTCTATAACCTGTTCAATTAAAAGCTTAAAAAAAAAAAGTGAAATATGCAAGCCATAGATAGAAAAGATACTTGAAATCCATGTGTTCGGCAAAGAAATAAAAAATAAATAAATAAGCACTTCACTAGAGATAACATCCAAATGCCCAGTAAGCATATTAAAAGATTCCCAACCACCTCAATACTCATTAAGTTAATGCGGATTATAAGCATAAGTAGATACTATTATACTTCCACTAGAATGAATAATATTAAAAACACTAACAAATTTGAGTAAGGGTGAGAATGTGGGGGAACTAATCTCACCTATACCCCACGGGAGTGTAAAGTGATCTACACTCCGGAAAACCACTGGCAGTTACCTACTAAAACTAAACGTGTATTCTATAACCCAAATATTCTACTCCTCGGTAGATATCCAAGAAAAATGAATGTTTATGTCCACAAAAAGATAAACAAAAATTTTCATAGTAGCTTTATTCAAAATAGCTCTAAACTACAAAAAATTGTAATGATCATCAATAAGAAAGTGAAGCCCGCTAAAAAAATGGCATTCTACAAATCAATAAGGAATGCTTCAAGCATGAATGTATCCCACATATATGTTAAATGAAAAAGGACAGACACAAAAGGGTATAAACTGAATGGTTCCATTTATGTGCATTTCAAGAACAGGCAAACCCAATTCACGGTAACAGAAGTAGAAGAGTGTTTATATTTGAGGGCAATGACTGGGAAGGGGCATGAGGGGCCCTCTGGGCATGCTGGCAATATTCCCCAGCTTGATCTGGATAGTTGTTACATACCTATGTATCTGAGAAAATGTATTAGGCTCTACTCTTAAGAGTAATGTACTCAGAGGTGCCCAGCTGGCTTAGTGGGTTAAAGCCTCTGCCTTTGGCTTGGGTCATGATTCTGGGGTCCTGGGATCGAGCGCCACATCAGGCTCTCTGCTTGGTGGGGAGCCTGCTTCCTCCCCTCTCTCTGCCTGCTTCTCTGCCTACTTGTGATCTCTGTCTGTCAAATAAATAAATAAATAAAATCTTTAAAAAAAAAAAAAAAAAAGAGTAATGTACTCAGTGCAATGTAATTTAAAATATATAGGTATATATAAACCCAGAAATATCTTATGTTTTAAGAGAAAGTAAAAACAAAATTAAAAAAGAGAGAGATGAAAAATGAAGAGGTAATATTTTAATTTAGAAGAGAGTAAAACCAAAAGGGGTTAGATTAGCTAGAGAAGGCTCCATGGACAAAACATCTTTTTACTAAGCACTCAACGGAAAAAACGGAGATATGACTGATATGGAGAACATGACAAATACCAAATACATTTTCCTTAAAAAATATTATGGAGGGGCGCCTGGGTAGCTCAGTGGGTTAAAGCCTCTGCCTTCAGCTCTAGTCATGATCCCAGGGTCCTGTGATCAAGCCCTGCATCAGGCTCTCTGCTCAGCGAGGAGCCTGCTTCCCTTCCTCTGCCTCTCTGCCTACTTGTGATCTCTGTCTGTCATATAAATAAATAAAATCTTTAAAAAACAAAACAAAAATGGAATAATGTTGGCTTCATATTTAAAAATATATATATATTATGGAGGTGGGTTCCTGGGTGGCTCAGTCGGTTAAGCATCCAGCTCTTGGTTTCAGCTCAGGTCTTGATCTCATGGTCATGAGTTCAAGCCCCATGTTGGGCTCCACACTGGACACGCAGCCTACTTAAAAAAAATAAAAATTAGAGAGGAAAACAAATTTAACTAAGGTGCTTGCATCTACCCTATCCATTTACCATCATCAACAAATGTCTACTGAACATCCAGTTACGTCTATGAACTAAAGTCCACTGTGCTGATTCCTGATTTCTTGGCACTTAAATCTGAAGGTAAGTAATACACACCTACATGAAAATGTATCACAGTCACTATTTAGAATCAAAACAAGTAGAACAGGTATGTATTAGTAGATCTTTCACCTATGGTAATGACAAATTAGTTGACTGGACCAACTCCACCTCAAAACAAAAATAAAAACATAAAAAGCTGAAAAAAATGCAAAAAAGAAAAAATTAATAGCATAAAATCCTAATAAGAAAGAAAAAAACAGGAGAAGATAAGAGTCCGAAGAGCATCTGCCTGAAAGCCTTTGCTGACTGTGAACCAACAGGTGAGAGGCAGAGTGGCACTTCTGGTGGGCTCTGCCTTGGGGCATTCTGCCAATCTACTAGAAACACTGAGAGGAAAGTTGTAATTTTTGGCCAACTACAGAAGCTAAAAGAAAAGAAATCTGAGATCCACACCTGCCAAAGGAGGAAACGCTACCACTTTGGAAATAAGATTACAATTTCTATGCTAAGGATCATCTAGGTAAACCATAAGATTCTGAAGTCTTGAGCCTAGACTGCTATCACCCTTGGGTGACTGGCAGAAGGCAATGAAAATCCTCCATGAAAGGTTACAATCCTAAAGCCTCCAAATGTTTTGAAAAGTATATTTTTAAATAACTTGCCCAACAAAGATTACAAGGCATATAACTCTATGAGCTAGAGTCAACAAAAGCAACAGACAGCAGCAACAGCAGGGCCTCCAGACACCGGCAACTACCAGAAAGACCGCAGTGCAATCACGCGTATCGTGTTTACAGAGATAAACTCAGACTTCAAGGTTTCAGCAAGAAACTGAGAATCATGAAAAGTGTCATCTGAAGAAAGGACCACCAGGGCACCTAGCTGGCATGTCAGCAGAGCATGAGACTCTCCATCTCAGGGTCTTGAGCTCAAGCCCCACGTCAGACATGCAGCGTACTTAAAATAGAAAGTTTAAAAACCATATTTAAAAAAGAAAGAAAGAAAAGAAAAAAGAACCACCAAAAACTATAGAACTAAAAAATACTGTATCCAAGCTCACTCAATGAAGTTCTTAACAGTAGATAAAACACATCTGAAAAACTGATAAACTAGGAGGCAGGACGGAAAAGTCTATCTGGAATAAAGCAGTCCAAAGCTAAGTAGAGGGGCGCCTGGGTGGCTCAGTGGGTTAAAGCCTCTGCCTTCAGCTCGGGTCATGATCCCAGGGTCCTCGGATCGAGCCCTGCATCGGGCTCTTTGCTCAGCGGGGAGCCTGCTTCCTCCTCCCTCTCTCTCTGCCTGCCTCTCTGCCTGCTTGTGATCTCTATCTGTCAAATAAAATAAATAAAATCTTAAAAAAATATATATATACAAAGCTAAGTACAGAAGACAGGGTTAGAGACATGGAGGTCACAGTAAGAGGCCTAATGGGGGCTTCACTGGAATCCCAGAGAAGGGAATGGAATGCAACACAGGCTACATTTGTAAAAGACAGCTGAAACATCCCAGACCATGAAAGAGTCGAATAGATCCGTTCAACAAATGCGGCGAAGCACCATCCGAATGATGCAGTAGAGTATGTACAAACAAAAATAAGACAAAACGAAAAACCACAGTTCTTTCTCCTTCTGCATATATGCCCCTGCAGTGTGACTATGTAACCCTTTGATCTGGCCTTGTTTTGATTAACAGAATTTAGTAGAAGTGAAGTGCTGCTGTGAACTGAGACCTCAAGAGGTCCTGTGTATGTCCTTTTCTCCTGGACCCTGCTGTGGCCACACGAACAAGACCAGGCTAACCTGCTGGATAACGGAACACGCAGCCCCATCACCGCCACCTGCCCCACCAACGCAGCACAGCAGCGGTGCCTGCCCGATCTGCAGTGGACAGCAGGCACAAGTGGGAGGTATGTGTGCGACCCAGACCACGCAGGACAGAGAACCACCCAGCTGGGCCCAGCCCACCTACAAATTATAAACAAAGTAAATGCTTGTTGTTTTAATCCACTAAGTTTTCGAGTGGTTTATCTCACAGAAAAAACCCAACTGACAGATTTAACAAATCCACATAGATACATCACAAAGAAGTTTCAGGAAATTAAATATGATAATACCTAGGAGAAACAATAAATTATTTATTGTTATAAAATTAATAAATAAGTTCCTTATAAACCAAAACCACAATGAGATACCACCTCACACGGGTCAGAATAACTAAATTAACCACTAAGGAAACAATACATTCTGGCAAGGATGTGGAGAAAGGGGAACCCTCCTACACTGTTGGTGGGAATGCAAGCCCGTGCAGCCACTCTGGAAAACAGCATGGAGGTTCCTCAAAAAGTTGAAAATAGAGCTACCCTACGACCCGGCAATCACACTACTGAGTATTTACCCAAAGATACAAAAACAGTGAGTCGAAGGAACATGTGCACCCCAATGTTTATAGCAGCAATGTCCACCACAGCCAAACTATGGAAAGAGCCCAGAGGGCCATCGACAGATGAATGGATAAAGAAGATGTGGTATGGGGCACCTGGGTGGCTCAGTGGGTTGGGCCTCTGCCTTGGGCTCAGGTCAGGGTCCTGGATGTCAGGGTCCTGGATGCCAGGGTCCTGGATCGAGCCCCGCATCTCTTCTCAGCAGGAAGCTTGCTCCCCCCACCCCGCCTCTCTGCCTACTTATGATCTCTGTCAAATAAATAAATAAATAAAAAGAAGATGTGGTACGTGTACACACACACACACAGGAATATTACTAAGTTGTTCAAGAAGAATGAAATCTTGCCATTTATAACTACACACACAGAACTAGAGTGTACTTAGCTAAGCCAAGTAAGTTGGGCAGAGAAAGACAAATAACATAGGATTTCACTCATATGTGGAATTTCAGAAACAAAACAGAGGAACACAGGGGAAGGGAAGGAAAAATAAGATAAAAACAGACGAGACAAATGATAAGAGACTCTCAGCTGTAAGAAACAAACTGAGGGTGGGAAGATGAGGTAATTGGGTGATGGGGAGTAAGGAGGGCACTTGACGAAATGAGCACCGGGTGCTAGAGGCAACTGATGAATGACTGAATTCTACCCCTGAAACTAATAACACATTACATGTTAACTAAATTGAATTTAAATAAGAAAAATTTTTTAAAAGAGAATGATAATATGCGAGAATCTCAGTAAGATTAACAACTGATGTCTCAGCAAATTTTAATTTTAATCAAAATTTAAAATGCTAAAAAAAGAAATAATTTCCTAAATGAGGTTGATCTTTAAGTATTCTAAATATTTCAATGTTGTGTTAAGTGGAAAAGAGTGGAGGCAGATAGGTATTTTAAGGCCCCTGCAAGAAGAATCACTACCTGAAATGTAGTCTAGTTCGGGGAAGATAATTTAGGCCAAAAGGTAGGAGGCGTTGAGAGTCAAGGGCTATGAGCCAAGCATACAGGTTGAATTACAGAAGCTATGCGACCTCAAGCAAGGTATTTCACCTCCGTACTTCAGTTTCCTCATATACTATGTAAATATTACTCAAGGATTAAAAAATGTAAATAACGATGTGCTTGGCACATGGTAAACACCAGACGTTAGGGAACTTCCCTCTTGAGATGGGAACCACTAAAACTGCTGTGTGTGGGAATAACAAAGAGCCAGAGACTCTGTTCTAAGGAGCCCTTGAGGGTCCACAGCGTGTGTCATCTAGTGTGTACCTGGTGTGTAAGTGTCTTCTATTTTCTGACAGTTCTATTCCATTCTATTATTAAAAAGTTCTCATCCAAAGTCTATCTCTGTGAGGCAAGGAGTCTATTTTGTTTTCTACAAAACAGCCTTCCTTTCTTAAGACTGAATTATTTGACAGGAAAAGAGAGCAGAAGCAGAGGGAGCGGGACAGAGAGAAGCAGGCTCCCCCGTGAGCAAAGAGCCGGAGCAGTATCCGATCCCGGACCCTGAGATCGCGACCTGAGCACAAGGCAGACACTTAACTGACTGAGCCCCCCGGACGCCCTGGGAAAACAGCCTAAGAGTCCAAGGGAGCTCAGGGTCTCCCGTGAGCCTGTCTCCCCTATGCTAACAGCTTCCTGTAAAATCAAGTCTTCAGACTCCCAAGGCCGTCCTCTCCTCGGTACCTTCTCTATCAAGAATTACGAATACAAAAAATTTAAAAAAGGCCTATTTTTATAGAATTTTCCGTTCTGCGTTTCCTCTCCTTTATTTTACAGAATTTCCCTTCTAATGTAGCTGGGCCGCTTCTGCCGTGTTTCCTCCCCTTGCGTCTGGGCTGGTCTGCGGGCTGACTCCGGCCTGTTCCAGAGCAGCCACCCTGGGAGATTTCCCGGCCGGCGGCTTCCGCGCTCAGCCCTGGGGAACCGCTCGGCGGCCCCGCAAGGCGACCGGATGGAGGCGCGTGGACAGACGGGCTCGGCCGGCGGCGCCTGAAGCGCGCGAGCGTCTGGGCCAGCTTCGGTGCCAGCTCCGGCCCCGGCGGAGCGGCCCGCTGACCTGCCGCGAGGCCTGCACGACGGGCCGAGGCCAGCGCCGCAGTCCGGCCGGCCCAGAGGGCGCCAGGTCTGCGGGCCACACAGGCTAGAGCGCGGGCTCTGTCGCCGACCTGCAATTCCCGGCCGAGGACGCGAATTCGTGGCTTCCGTCTCCGAATCCTCCGAATCCTGGAAACCCTGTCCGTCTTCTGATGAGGAAAACAAGGCCGAGCACGGCCGGGGCCGGGGCGCCCACGGCCGCCGTGCTGTCCCCGCAATCCGGACGCTCCACGGGCCAGCCCGGACGACACAGTCCCTCGCGGACAACACGCGCCGGCCAGGCGCGCGCTTACACCCACGGGCGACCGGCGACAATTCCGCGCCACCGCGCCCGGCACTGTCGTACGGGACCCGCGGGCTCGGACCGCACACTCACGCGTCGGGCCTCGGGCACCAGCACGTCCCGCGGCCCCCATTTTCCCGGGCAGGAAAGGGCGGTTCGCGACAGCCGCGGCCCCGGAGAGCCGGACGCCCCGGAGAGCCGGACGCCCCGGAGGCCGGCGGGCGGCAGGTGCCGAGTTTCCGGGAACACGGCGAGGGCAGCGCGGGGGCCTCGGCTGGAGCGGAGCCGCACGGTCGGCGCCGGGACGCGACTTCGCGCCGCGGGAGAACCGGCCCGTGGCTGCCCGCCCGCCCCTCGGCTGACACGGGCGACCGCCTGCGCGACCCGCACACGTCCCCGTTGGGACGCGGGCCGGGTCTCGGCCGCCGCAGCAGCTCCGCAGGATTCGCACGCAGCTCGGGCTCCGCGAATGCCGCCGCCGAGGCGCCCGGGCTCCGTCGCGAGGGGAGAAGCCCCCGCAAGCACTCGCCGCGCACCGGAGCGGCCGAACCTCCTCCGCCCCGTGGGCTCGAAACGCGCTCCCGGCGGCTCCGCACCGAGGCCCCAGAGACCCATTTCCCGCAGCTCCGTAGTCCATCGGTAAGAGGTCCGAGGCGACCGCGCATTCGGGGCGAGCCCGCCGCGACGCAGAGGCGCCAGGGCCGGCTCGGAAGGCCGTGGGCGCAGTCGCCCCTCGGGCCGTGCTTCCGGAGAGCCCACGAGCCGGTCACGGTGCTCCCCAAACCCGAACGGGCCGCCGGCCGCCCCGCGTCGGCCGCCCCCGGGGCTCCGCTCCCGTCTGGGCGTCTGCGGACGACCTCAGGCCCGCCCCCTCGGTCGGCAGGCCGCACCCCATCCCGAAGCAGCCGTCACCCCGCGAGCCGGCCCACGGCTTCCCTGCCGACCGCCCAGGGCCCTGGCAGACACTCACTTGCCCGCCAGATCTTTGTGGGAGCCGCTGGAAGTCATGAGCTGGGCCAGGTCCTGCCGCACGGCCGCCGCCATCTTTCTTCCAGCTCAGCGGAGGGTGCCGGGCCTCGCGCCGCCGCCGAGAAACGAGCGCAGTCCTCCAGCCTGCGGCTAGAGGGAACCCGACAGGCCATAGAGCAGCGGCTGAGTGGGCCAGAGCGCCGGGCGTGCGAGCCCGCGCAGGCCCGTTCGCAGAGCCGCGGGACGGAAGCGCCGCACGCGTCCGAAGCCCGCCCAGGATCCTCCGCGGGCTCAGGCCCGCGCGCCCCGACTTGGGATTGGCGGAGGAGGTCCGCGGCGCGTTGCTTGTGCGACTCCAGGAAGCGCCGGGGGCCGGAGTCGCCGCGCGTCGCCCGGCTCCGCGTGTGGCCCGGGCGTGGACGGCGGCCGCCCGCTCTGCGAGGCCGCGCTGGAGCGGCGCGCGTTGCCGCGTCCGGTTCCCGCGCCCGGTTCCCCGAGGCGGCGCTGCCCCGACGCGGTGCGGATGCGCGTGTTGCCGCGCTGGCGCTGTAGCCGGTTGGTCGCGACGGGCCTCCGCGGGCGTGGTCTGGGCGAGCTTGTGCGCGGCCGTCCCTGCCCCCGCGGAGCGACCCGCCGGCGCGCGGACGGCGCCGCTCCTCCCGGGTCCTCCCGGGACGCCGTCTGCACGCGCGTGCGAACCGGCGCCGCTCCTGGCGCTCGCGGACCACGACACCCCGTGTCGCCGTTGCCGTCGCTCTCGTTCGCGGACGGGAGACCGGGCCGCGCGCGGCCGCAGCGCTTCCTCGCCGCCCTCTTCCGCGGCGGCGTCCGGCCGGACGCTGCCTGCTGGTCCCGGGGTCCCGGGTCGCCGGTGCTGCAGGCACGGCCTCCGGCGACGCTCTGTGTGCCGGCCGTGCCCGCCGCGGCGGATGGCGGTTCCCCCGGTCGGAAGCGAGCGGCCGCAGGACGAGCGCACGGAAATGCCTCCAGAAGGTCCTGGGCCGGCGCCGGGGGGCGCGGGGGCCTCTGCCTGCGGCTCGGCTCGCCATCCATCGGGGTCCTGGGATGGAGCCCCGAGCCGGCCCCCTGCCCAGCGCGGCCCTGCCTCCCCGCCGGCTCGTGGCCGGTCTGTGCGTCCAGGGAAGAAAAGGCAGAGGGAAGGCGGAGGTGGCCGCGTCGGTTCTGGTGCCGGTTCTGGAGCCGGTCTCTGGGCAAGGACCTAGTCACGTGGCCGGGCTGCAGATTCGGTGTCCGGGAGGGCGGCCCTTTGCCGGAGGAGGAGGACGGGCTGAAAGGGACAGTCCGGATCTCCTCAGCCTGGCCGTCCGATCCCCTCGGGCCCCGACGGAGTCCGTGTCGCGGAGGGCGCGCCGGGGACAGATCGGGCGCCTCGCTCCTGAGGGGCCGCCTCCGGCTCGGGTCGGGGTCGCAGCGCCCTGGGACGGAGCCGCCCGTCGGGCTCCCTGCTCCGTGGGCAGCCGGCCTCTCCCTCTCCCTCCCGGCTGTGTTTCTGTCCATCAGCGAGCCAGGTCTTTCGAACGGACCATCCGCTCCCGGTTCAGCTTCGCTGCCGGCGCAGAAAGCGGGCGGCCGGGGGATGCCCCGGCGACGGCCGCGCGGCTCCTCGGGGCCCCGGGCCGCCTGCGCGTGCGAGCGAGACGACGCGGCGGAGCAGGGGCATCCCCCGGCCGCCCGCGAAACCCGGCGGCGAGGCAGAGCCGGCGCTTCTCCGCGGGAAGGCCCGAGACAGCCGTGCCCTCGGGCGAGCTCTTGGCGTCGACGCTTGCTCTGCCCCGTGAGAGGACCTCGTCGCCGCTTCCACGCGGGGCCCCAGGTCTGCCCGGAGAGCACAGGTTTCCCGGACTTTTCCCTCTTTGGACCCAGATGGAGCGCGTTTGTAGCCCGGTTTTTCCGTGTCGCTGTGTTTGATGGAATTTCTTTGAATTTTAGTAAACTGCTTCCGGGCAGCTTCGGGATCCGCTAACCGCACCCACAGCTGTGTCTAGGAAGAGCTGTTCGCTGTGGCCCGTGTCCGGTCTTCCGCACCCGCGCTCGCACCCGCACTCGCGCCCGCACCCGCGCTCGCACCCGCACTCGCGCTCGCGCCCGCACCCGCGCTCGCACCCGCACCCGCACTCACGCTCGCACCCGCACCCGCGCTCGCACCCGCACTCGCACTCGCACCCGCGCTCGCACCCGCACCCGCACTCACACCCGCACCCGCACTCTCACCGTCCCTTCAGCGACGACAGTCTGGAGGCTGTCTGAAACGACGGGCTTCGTGAGAAGGGACTCCATTAATCTGATTTTTGCCTCAGTTTATCTTTGCTTTCTGGTGCTTTCTTTGCCCATTTGTGTCTGCCAGAGAGTCTTAGCGGGCTACGAGAAGTCCCTGAGGCAGACGTCGTCTGCTGTTGGGGGAGTGAGCAGCTGTTCAACCTCGTGACGCCCAAATCACCAGATGTGCTGCTTTCACCCCGACTCTGGCGTCGTCTGTACTGCCTTGCTGAAAGCGAAAGAAGCAACCAAACACGGCCTCTTCTGTAAACCTCCACGAGGGCTAGCAGTCGGTGGGGAAGTTGTCCACCTTCCTGATGACGGATCAGCAATCTGACAATCTGACTAAGCTTCTCAACATGACAAGGCCTCCCTTCTCCAGACTGCTCTGCCTAATCCTACCCAACCACACATTTTTAGGTTTTACTTACAGAAGGGTGCAAAGACAAGCATGCTACTGGAAACTTTTTCTCTCTTTTTAGTTGCTTAGCAGCAAAACGTTAGCTAGGCTTCTTTGAATTAAGAGATCCTAATTCTGTTTTACTAGGTAAAATCTTAGGTCCCAGCCGCTACTTACTGAGTCAAACTGTCCTATCAGCAAAGTCCATCTAGTAATTCTTGCACATCAAAGTTTGGGTAGCACTGCTCTAGCTTAGATGTCCACACCACTAGATGAGTAGCCATTTTTCTGACCAGGAAATCCCCATTTTTATAGAATCAGTTGTAAAAGCTGGTCTCTAACCCCTCAGAATTTCCCTACAAATATGCAGAGGAAGTCATCCAGGTCCTTTTCCTGGTGCATTGTCCACTCTGTGTCCCATGTACCCAGCTTAAATATGCCTTGCTATAGAACTTTAAAAGGGCCTAGGTGATTGCATATATTCTGTTTTCTGAGCACCAGTCCTTAACCTGCATTTATTCCACATGTTGCTAGTGTTCTGTGACAAAATTATTCTAGGGTCATTGTGTGTGTTTCCTAGTCTAGACCCAGAATCAGCCCTTGTTCCTTTAGTTCCTTTTAGGAATGATATTTACAGATAACAATCTGAGTGCTAAGGATGTTCATTGCTACTGTCTTGGTCATTTTGGGACCTTTTCATCGGACAGAGCTAAAGAATACATATTTTAAGGATAAAATAAGCCACGAGTTCATTCTGATACTTCAAATTCCAATATAGGTGATGTTACTTAACTTTTTCTGTATCACATCTGCATCTTCTTACTTCCACATCCAGAATCCTGGTTCACAAGTATAGATGAGAGTATGGAGCAAAATATTCCAAAATTATTCATTTCACTCATCCTGTGTTGTACACACAATTTAAATACTACCATCCCCAATGTGATTGCTGAAGAATTCAACATTTTCCTACAAATACTCTGCCATTTCCTCTCTTCTCTACCTGTATCGTGAGCACGTTCAGCTGTGACAAACTACACTTTCTTCCTCCTAATCCTCATTTGGTCTTGTTTCATAAGCAGTACATATTTAATGCTCACCGCTGGCTCTGATACTGAGATCTCTCAGTCATTTTAGTTGGCTAAAGCTAGTTCTTTAATAGAGTTGTCAGTAAGAATTCCTGGAAAACATAATTTTAAATGTTCTTGAGTGTTGGAAACATCTGTGCCTTTTATGTTTGGAAATCAGTTTTGTTAGATATAATAATCCCTGACTCACTTTTCTTGAGAGCCTGAAGTGTGGTGCTCCATGTTCTTAGGACCTAAAGCATTGCTGAAAACTACCTTGTGAGAGTCTAATTTTCTTTTCCTTATAGGTTACATCGTCTTTTTGCCTAGATACCTCCCAATTTTTTTTCCCTTTAACATCAAAAAATTTTACTAGACCACATGCTGGTATTGGTCATTCTTAGGTATAGAGCGTGCTCTTTCAATAGACCGTTTCCGTTTTTTTCAATAATATCTTTACCGGGGCGCCTGGGTGGCTCAGTGGTTTGGGCTGCTGCCTTCGGCTCTGGTCATGATCTCAGGGTCCTGGGATCGAGCCCCGCATCGGGCTCCCTGCTCCGCAGGAAGCCTGCTTCCCTCTCTCTCTCTCTCTCTCTCTGCCTGCCTCTCTGCCTACTTGTGATCTCTGTCTGTCAAATAAATAAATAAAATCTTTAAAAAATAATAATAATAATAATATCTTTACCATTTTTGTTCTTGCTCTATTCCTTTGGTTTCTTTCCTCAGAAACTACTATTGTCTTTGTGTTAGATCTTCTTTATCTTAGTATTAGTCACCTTCCCTCAAAATCTTTTTATTTGTTTTTCACATTTTTAATTTAATTTTCAATCATTTTCTCTTAAGGCATTATCTGACACTTTTATTTACTCCTAGTCTCCTTCTTGTTGAGTCTTCATTCCTAAAATGATGTTTTTATTTCTAATTCCTACCTGAGTTCTGCCATGCATTCTGGATGTTTCTGTTTCTTATTATTTTTCTCTGTCATGTCCTGTATCATTTTCTTTTCAATTTAATGAGTGTGAAAAGTGTATCAGGGCTCATCTTCTTTTCAATTTAACTGGTGATTACCTTTCCTTTACTGACATTCAGTATCACTTTTCCTTTAAGAATATGTGAGGACAGGGACGCCTGGGTGGCTCAGTTGGTTGGACGACTGCTTTCGGCTCAGGTCATGATCCCGGGGTCCCGGGATCGAGTCCCGCATCGGGCTCCCAGCTCCACGGGGAGTCTGCTTTTCCCTCTGACCTTCTCCTCGCTCATGCTCTCTCTCACTGTCTCTCTCTCAAATAAATAAATAAAATCTTTAAAAAAAAAAAAAAAAAGAAAGAAAGAAAAAAAAAGAATATGTAAGGACAAGTTTCAGCCCTTTCCTCGCTTCTGGACACTTTAGTCCCCCATTGCCTCTGTATCATACCTCAATAAACGAGACTCAGAATATTTTCACTTACATCCTTCACTTGGATTTGAGACCTGGAGGATATACTGATGTCTGCCCCCTCCATCCTTGGCTCGCTGAGATAGGTTGGTATTTGCTTTTCCTTTGCAGTATGTCTCTTTTATTTAAGAACCCTTCAGTTGACACTTGGGCTGTAGTTCCCAGTTTTGTTGCCGTCATTCACTTGCTATATAAATTCAGACTAAACTAATTCATCATAAATTCCCCTTCTCTTCTTGTTTCCTGTGTTGACACGAGGTCTTTCTTCTGAGTGTCTCGTTATTTGGTAGTGCTCAAGCTTAAGTGACGCCTCAGAGGCTGTGCACGGGTAGCGTGTTGGTGAATCTGCGCATATTCACAAATCTCTTCCCATCATCTTGGTGGTTGAATGGGGTTTACGCTGAGCTGCCGTCTCTTTCCCCCTCGGTGACCTATAAAATGTTACTCCACAGGATTTCAAATGAGGAGTCCAGTGCCTGTGATTTCTCTCCCTCTCTGCCCTCCCTCCTACCTTCCATCCTTCTTCCCTCCCCCTCTTTTCTTCATTCTCTTCGAGAGACTGAATGTACAAGACCACATGTAAAAACAAAACTGACCAACAGTCTTTAGCAGCTAGTCCACTCCCCATCTGCAGCAGCCATCCCAGAAAGCCTAAGGACTCCTGTGGTTATCAGCCCCCAAATGGCCAGCACTTGGTCAGTCACAGACAGCTTCCCTCATTTTTGCCCTAACCAGGAAAGCCAAATACTAAAGCCGTCCCCCAATCCCCCCATTCCCCGCCCCCCGCCCTAGGCCAGCAACCAATTACATAGGCTACCCCACTTCTGGGTGGCCGCAGACAGCTTCCCTGTGCCAGCAACCTCCACTCGGGACATACCTGAGTTCCCTTTCTCCACTATAAAGCTTTCCATTCCTCTGCCTGTCTCCGAGTATCTGTCAGACATAAATGATGACGGCCCAAATCCCTGGCTGTAGAAAAGCCCTAAGTAAATAGCCTTTGCTTGTCCTTATTTGGCTTTATTTCTGCACCTTTCTTCTCCTTCTCCATCTCCTCCTCCTCCTCCTCCTGCTCCCTTCTTTCTCCTCACGCTTCCTCTCCCACCCCCATAGTCCTCTTTGTTCTTGTTTTTCTTCTTTTTGTAAGTAACTTGTTCTTTCCATAGGAAAGTCCTTAAAGATCTCTTTCTAGGAATTTCCCTCACATATGCCTAGGTGTGTCTTTTCCCATGGATACTACCTGGAACTCAGTGACCCCTTTGACTTGCAGATAGAGGTCTGTCTTTAGGTCAGGGAAATTTTCTATTACTTGTTTAATTATTACTTCTCTTTTAGATGTTCCTTTCTCTCCTTGGAGAACTCCAGCAGTCATATGTCAAGTCTTTTGGATGTATCTTCAAAATGATGTGCCTCTTTCTTCCTTCCCTTTTTAAAGATTTTATTTATTTACTTGAGAGAGAGCAAGAGCACAGAGGGAGAGGGAGACGCAGACTCTCTGCTGAGCAAGGAGCCTGACACGGGACTCGATCCTAGGACCCTGGGATCATGACCTGAGCTGAGGCAGCTGCCCATCCAGCTGAGCCACCCCAGCACCCTCTATGTGCCCTTTTCATTGTAATTTCTCACTTTATATTGTCTTGCTCTGTGTTTTGAGATACTGTTTCCACTTTTCAGGCCACTTAGCAGGATTCAATCTTTCTCTTTCAATGTTTCATCAGTGTTGTGTTTTTAAAATCATGATTTCCATTTGTTTACTTGTGTGAAAATCTTATACCTGTTTTATTTATGATAGCTTCAAATTTGAATACAAACCAATGTCCATTATAAGGAAAGGGAATGGAGACACTGTGGTATATGTATTCAATGGAATACTACTCAGCATTAAAAAGGAAAAAACCTGCAGATATCTGCAAGAATATGAATGAATCTCAAAATATTATACTGAGTGAAAGATATCAGACATTAAAAAATACATATAATAAGATTCTACATACCTGAAGTTCAAAGTCAAACAAAACTAATCTATGGAGACAGAATATCAGATATTACTTAGGGAGGGGAAAATGCAGAAGGTTGGTAATTTACTAGGAAGTACCAAGAGGTGATGAAAATACTCTGTATGTTTATAGAGGTATGAGTTATAAGAATGGTATGCCACTCTTTATCAAGTTTCATTATACTGTATACTTAAGATCTGTGCATTTTATTGAATGTAAAATCTCAATTTAAAGAGGGAATAAAGGGGCGCCTGGGTGGCTCAGTGGGATGAGCCTCTGCTCGGGTCATGATCTCAGGGTCCTGGGATCGAGCCCCACATCAGGCTCTCTGCTCAGCAGGGAGCTTGCTTCCCCTCTCTCTGCCTGCCTCTCTGCCTACTTGTGATCTCTGTCAAATAAATAAATAAAATATTTTTTAAAAAATAAAAAAGGGATTAAAATGCTTTTTGGTCAGTAGTCTTGTGTGCACATTGAATTTAGTCATCTTAAGGGCTTTTATTTATGTATTTTTATATATTTATTTATGGTTTAATAAGTCTTCTGTCTTCTCTAACAGTGTCAAAAGCTGGTGCCCTGTCACCTTCAAATGAAGAGAAGTTTCAGTGTAACTGTTCTGCTTCCTTAAAGCTCCTCTTTGTCTGGATGACCAGCAAGACCTTTTATTTTTTTCTTGACAATTTATCTCATTATATTTTTAATTGAAGTATAATTAACATGCCGGGGGCGCCTGGGTGGCTCAGTGGATTAAGCCGCTGCCTTCGGCTCAGGTCATGATCTCAGGGTCCTGGGATCGAGTCCCGCATCGGGCTCTCTGCTCAGCGGGGAGCCTGCTTCCTCCTCTCTCTCTCTCTCTCTCTGCCTACTTGTCATCTCTCTCTGTCAAATAAATAAATAAAATCTTAAAAAAAAATAATTAACATGCCGTTGTATTAGGTTCAAGTGTACAATATAGTGATTCAACAATTCTGCACATTACTCAGTGCTGATCATGGTAAGTGTACTTTTAAACTCCATCAACTATTTCACCCATCCTCCGACCACCTGCCCTGTAGCAACCATGAGGTTGTCCTCTGTATTTAAGTCTTTAGTTTGTCTCTTTTTTCTTTATTTGTTTTGTTTCTTAAATTCCACATATGAAGTCATATGCTATTTATGTCTCTCTGTCTGACTGCTTTCAATTAGCATTGTAGGGGGCTCAGTTGGTTGGACGACTGCCTTCAGCTCAGGTCGGGATCCTGGAGTCCCAGGATCAAGTCCCGCATCAGGCTTCCAGCTCCATGGGGAGTCTGCTTCTCCCTCTGACCTTCTCCTCGCTCATGCCTCTCTCACTGTTTCTCTCAAATAAATAAATAAATAAATAAAATCTTAAAAAAAAAAAAGTTCAATTAGCATTATACCCTCTAGGTCCATTCATGTTGTTGCAAATGGCAAGATCTCATTCTTTTTTATGGCTGAGTAAGATGGATAGATAGATATAGATAGATAAATAGATATCTTACTAGGTAGATCTTACTAGATAGATATGTTACTACATAGGAAGATATTCCACATCTTTATCCATTTCTCTATCAGTGAACACTTGGGCTTCCATATGTTATCTATTTCAAGTAATGCTGCAATAAACATAGAAATAAATTTATCTTTTTGAATTAGTATTTTTGTTTTCTTTGGGTAAATACCAAGTAATGGAATTACTAGAGCATATGGTAATTATATTTCTTAATTTTTTGAGGAACATCCATACTATTTTCCACAGAGACTACAACAAGTTGCATTCCCATTAACAGAGCATGAGGATTCCTTTTTCTCCACATCCTCACGAACACTTGATATTTTTTTATCTTTTTTATTTTAGCCATCTTGACAGGTATAAGGTGGTGTCTCACTGTGCTTTTGATTTGCATTTTCCCGATGATTAGCGATGATGTGCATCTTTTCATGTGTCTGTTGGCCATTTGTGTGTCTCAGAACGTCTTCTTAAGAACAGTGCCAGGATGGGGCGCCTGGGTGGCTCAGTGGGTTAGGCTGCTGCCTTCGGCTCAGGTCATGATCTCAGGGTCCTGGGATTGAGTCCCACATCGGGCTCTCTGCTCAGCGGGGAGCCTGCTTCCTCCTCTCTCTCTGCCTGCCTCTCTGCCTGCTTGTGATCTCTGTCTGTCAAATGAATAAATAAAATCTTTAAAAAAAAAAAAAAGAACAGTGCCAGGGCAGGTATTCTCCCACTTGAAGGACCATGGCTCTTCTCAGGCTATACTCTGTCCATTATCCAATATGTTCTGATGATCTTCCCTTTCTCTCTATCTCTAGACCCACTATAACCTGAGGCTTCATTCACATCCTCTAGTGCCCACTCTGTCTGCTCATTCCAAACCATTCATGTTTCAATTTGGTTCATATAGTTAAATTGGAAATGGGAGAGAAGGGTGAAAGGTATGTGATAGTCTGATTGATTTTGATAAACGAGCTGGTACCCCAAACTGTGCCTTGTATTTAGTAAGCAATCAAATATTTGTTACACTGAGTAAAGAACACACTTGAGTAGTTCTACTTGAGTAGAACATACTTAAGTAGACCTACTTAATCCCAACATCATTGAATGTGATGTTTCCATCTAAATTTCCCTTCTCGGGCGCCTGCGTAGCTCAGTTGGTTAAGCCGCTGCCTTCAGCTCAGGTCATGATCTCAGGGTCCTGGGATCGAGTCCCGTATCAGGCTTTCTGCTCAGCAGGGGGCCTGCTTCCCTTCCTCTCTATCTGCCTGCCTCTGTCTACTTGTGTTCTCTGTCTGTCAAATAAATAAATAAAATCTTTAAAAAATAAATAAATTTCCCTTCTCTGGAGATGGCACTAAAATCAGGAACATAAAACCCAAAGGTTGGGTAGAAACTAATGTTAGTGAGGTAGAGAAGATGGTCCAACTCTGCCGCTAACTAGGAACACCCAGAAGCAAACAGTGAAATCTGGGTTGTAAAGCAAGAGCTCTGAGACCTAGAAAGACAATGAAGGGATGGGTTAAGAGAGTAAGTAGAGGGATGCCTGGATGACTCATTTGGTTAAGTGTCTGCCTTCGGCTCAGGTCATAATCCCAGAGTCCTGGGATCAAGTCCTGTGTTGGGCTCCTTGCTCAGCAGGGAGTCTGCTTTTCCCTCTGCAGTTCCTCCTGCTTGTGCTCTTTCTCTCCCTCTGACAAATAAATAAAATCTTTATATAAAAAAAGAATAAGTAGAAGGTCTATCTTGGGTAAAAAGTATTGAGCACTGTGGTCCATCAATAGATACCCCCAGAGCCTCTTAACAAAATAATACCTGAAGGCCGAAAAGAGCACTGTTTCCACCATCACAACAATAAGCTAGACAAGCTACAAAATCATAGCTTTTATTGAGCTGATCAGAAAGCTGAGGTCACAGGACAACTGACTAGCCTGAATCCAAGGAAAGACAAGCTGCTTGTAAACACAGTTGAGAGGCAAGCACGGAGTCATCTGTGGCACAGCATGTGAAGGAAGATGAAGCAGCCATTCAAACAGCAAAGAATTCTGCTAAATGTTTAAATGAATTGCTGAAGATTGTGTATGGCTTTGCATGCTCATGGAACCCCATGGAAACCACAACGATAAGGGGAATTCTTACCTACTCGCTGGCTCTTCTCCAGGGAAGGTGTTTTGTAATTAAAAGGGAAAACAAAGCTTTCCCTGGTTCCTAGTCTCTCTAGAGGCAGAAGTCGTCGTCTTCTGTTATGTGGAAGATGAGCACATTCCTTCAAACACATTAAAGTCTGGGTCCAGGTCCAAATGAGCAAGGCCGAGAGAGGGAAGCACTTCCCTCTCTGAGCCATTCTTTCAAGTTCCCATATCCTCTCTGAAGATGTGCCTTTTTCAGGATGGCTGACACTGGGAATACTTCCTTCAAGGGTAAAGCCTCCTAACTACAGGGATGGTTACACCCCTAGCAAGACAAATCCCCTCTTATCTACAGAGAATGTGTTCTAATCCCTCTCGTTGGATGGCTGAAACCGTAGATAGTAGCAAACCTTCTACATTCTATGCTTTTTCCTGTACAGACAAACCTATGATAAAGTTTAATTTATAAATTAGTCACAGTAAGAGATTAACAGCAATAACTAATAATAAAAGAGAACAATTATAGCAATGTACTATGATATATATGAAGTTGTATGAATGTGGTCACTCAGGATATCGCACTGCACTCCCCTTGGGATGATGAGAGATGGTAAAATGCCTACATAACGTGATAAAGTGAGGTGAGTGACACAGACATTGGAATTTAGTGTTAGGCTTAAGCTACTACTGCTGACTTTCTGATGGCATGTTAGGGAGGATCTGCTTCTGGACCAGAGCTGACTGCAGGTAACTAAAAACAGAAAGTGGGGCATCTGGGTGGCTCATTCGGTTAAGCATCTGCCTTTGGCTCAGGTCATGATCCCACGGTCCTGGGATCGAGTCCAGAATTGGGCTCCTTGCTCTGCTCCCTCTGCTTCTGCCTGCCACTCTGTCTGCTTGTGCTCTCTCTCTCTCTGACAAATAAATAAATAAAATCTTTTTTAAGTTAAAAAAATAATAATAAAACCTCAGAAAAAAAACAGATGGGCGGTGGGGGGAGAGACACTGTAGATCAGAGCGTTATAGAGAACCCTCCACTTCTTTTTTTGTTTATTTATTTTTTTTTTAAAAAAGCTCTTTTTTTTTTTTAAAGTATTTTATTTATTTACTTGAGAGAGAGATAGTGAGAGAGAGCATGAGCGAGGAGAAGGTCAGAGGGAGAAGCAGACTCCCCGGAGTTGGGAGCCTGATGCGGGACTCGATCCCGGGACTCCGGGATCATGACCTGAGCCGAAGGCAGTCGTCCAACCAACTGAGCCACCCAGGCGTCCCTTCTTTTTTTGTTTAAAGATTTATTTATTTTAGAGAGCACATGGGCATGTGAACTTGTGCAAACAGAGGAAGGGGACTGAGGCAGAAGGAGATAATTTTGAGTAGACTCCCTGTAGAGCGCAGTGCCTGACAATAGGCTCCGTCTCACAACCCTGAGACCACAACCTGGACCGAAATCAAATTAGATCCTTAACAGACTGAACCATGCAGGCGCTCCTACTTCTATCCTTTAATTACAAAAACAACTATTATAGAGGCAAATAAATCTTGTTGCCAGAGGAAAAGTAACTGAACCCTGACTACCACCAGCAGATGATTTTAGTGGTTGATTTTCATTTTTAGGTGGTTTGACATTATTTAGGATATGTTGAAAGTGACACTGATCTATATTCCCTTATTAGAAACCACTGAATATCAGTGTAGTTTGGAATTGAGGATAAATAATTTAAAAAACCTTTTTTTTTTTTAAAGATTTTATTTATTTATTTGACATAGAGAAATCACAAGTAGATGGAGAGGCAGGAAGAGAGAGAGAGAGAGGGAAGCAGGCTCTCCACTGAGCAGAGAGCCCGATGCCGGACTCGATCCCAGGACTCTGAGATCATGACCTGAGCCGAAGGCAGCGGCTTAACCCACTGAGCCACCCAGGCGCCCTAAAAAACTTTTTTCTTAAAAAAAATTTTTTTTTCTTTTAAAACCAACTTTAGGGGCGCCTGGGTGGCTCACTGGGTTAAAGCCTCTGCTTTCAGCTCAGGTCATGATCCTAGCATCCAGGGATCGAGCCTTGCATGGGGCTCTCTGCTCAGCAGAGAGCCTGCTTCCCCCTCTCTGCCTGCCTCTCTGCCTACTTGGGATCTCTGCCAAATAAATAAATATTTTTAAAAAACCAACTTTAATGAAGTATAATTGACATATAACAAAACACATCCACTTTAAGAATACCCAGTGAGTTTAGGCAATTGCATGCCCTCATGCCCCACAATCAAAGTCAAAAGTATCCCATCACTCTAGAAAGTTCCTTTCAACCCCTTCGGCCATAATCAAGTCCCATAATCAAACACATCGAATTTCTGCACTGTATGTAAGGATATTCACACTAAATGGTGTAAAGAATATTGATACTTTATGTCATATTGGGCCAAGTTTGACTGCTGCGTTTGTTATAAGCTTCATGAAACCCTTTAGTTTTCAAAAATTTTGGATTTTGAAACTGTTGATAAGGGATAATAGATCTGTGATAATTACGCGTATAGATGCATAAATTGGTTTCTTGTATAGAGACATCTGGACTTAAGATAAATGGACTATCTATGGTTAATCTTTTGGCTACTAAGCTATTCTAAGAAAATTTTATTAACTACTACATAGTTAGTACCTAACAGTATATCTGGAATATAATAGGTACTCCATAATACATTCCATTTTGTCTACTGACAATCCCACCCAACTCATACTTTATACTACTATCTCATTTAACTAAAAACAGTTTTTTAATTTTTTTTAAAAGATTTTATTTATCTATTTGGCAGAGATCACAAGTAGGCAGAGAGGCAGGCAGAGGTGGAGGAGGGAGCAGGCTCCCCACTGAGGAGAGAGCCCGATGCGGGGCTTGATTCCAGAGCCCCGAGACCATGACCCAAGCCGAGGGCAGTGGCCCAACCCAATGAGCCACCCAGGTGCCCCCATTTTGAAAAAAATCTTAAGTAGTCTCCATCCCAGCATGGGGCTTGAACTCACAACCCTGAGATTAAGAGTCATGTGCTCTATCGACTGAGCCAGACAGGTGCCCCTATACCGCTATCTTTTCATTTTTTGTACTGATGTTTTCCTCAGAGACCTCCTTTATTTACTTAGAAAGCTCTAATTTTCTACCTGTTCATTTTCTGTCATTTCCTCTAGACCTGTGCTATCCAATATATAGTCATCAGCAACACACAGCTATTTAAATGTTATTAAAGATAATTAAATAAAATGAAAAAGTCAATTTCTTAGCTGCAGTAGCTACATTTCAGATGTCTGCTACATCTGATAGTGTGAATATAGAACAGTTCCACCACTGGGGGAAGTTCCATTGGCCAGAGCCACCTCATCGTGCTTGCCACTTTATTCCCAGTACCTTCCACAGTGCTTGGGATCCACTAGATAATCAACAAATACTTGCTGAGTTAATGTTTTCAGTTTATCTGTAAAAGCCTTCAGGCAAATATAAAGCAAAGATTCTTTTTTGAATTAGAAATGTTTGAATAGCATTTACTCTTAGGAGCTAAAATGCCTTTTTTTTTTTAAAGTTTAGAATCTTTATTTTTGTTATTATTAACATATAATGTATTATTTGTTTCAGGGATACAGGTCTGTGATTCCTCAGTCTTACACAATATACAATGCTCACCATAGCACATGCCCTCTCCAGTGTCCATCACCCAGCCACCCCATCCCTCCCCCACCCCCAGCAACACTCAGTTTGTTTCCTGAGATTAAGAGACTTTTATGGTTTGTTTCCCTCTCTGGTTCATCTTGTTTCATTTTTTCCTCTTTCCCCTAGGATCCTCTGCCTTGTTTCCTAAATTCCTCCTATGTGAGACTGTATAATTGTCTTTCTCTGATTGACTTATTTTGCTTAGCATAATATCTAGTTCCACCACTTTGTTGAGAATGGCAAAATTTCATTTTTTGATGGCCGAGTAATATTCCATTGTGTGTGTGTGTGTGTGTGTGTGTGTGTGTATACCATATCTTCTTTATCCATTCATCTGTTGATGGACATCTAGGTTCTTTCCATAGTTTGGCTATTGTAGACATTGCTGCTATAAACATTCGGGTGCATGTGCCCCTTCAGATCACTACGTTTGTATCTTTGGGGTAAATACTCAGTAGTGTGATTGCTGGGTCATAGGGTAGTTCTATTTTCAACTTTTTGAGGAACCTCCATGCTGTCTTCCAGAGTGGCTGCACTAGCTTGTATTCCCACCAACAGTGTAGGAGGGTTCCCCTTTCTCCACATCCTTGAAAAGGTAAAAAATTAGGTTATATTTTATTCTTTATTATAGCTTTCATTATTAATGGTTTTTGGTCATTGCGCATTTACCAAATGCCACGCACTGTTCAAATTGTTTTATGTATATTTTCTCAGTAATCTTCACAACCTTATGATATCTACACTATTCTCAATTTACAGATAAGGAAACTGAGGCAGAGATGGAAAGTAATTTGCCCAAGATCATGTAGCTACCAAGTGGCAGGGCCGGAATTTGGACCCAGGCAGTCTGAGTCCAGAGGCTAAGCAATTAACCCCAACACTGAGCTCTTTGTGATTTATTATTTTTTTCTTTTTAAGGAGGGAAAGGCGGGTGGGGTGGGAGGGGGAGAGGGAGAAAGAGAATCTTAACCAGGCTCCACGCCCACCAGGGAGCTTGAGGTGGGGCTCAGTCTCACAACCCTAAGATCGAGACCTGAGCCAAAATCAAGAGTCAGTTGCTTAACCAAATGAGCCATCCAAGCACCCCTCTTGATGACTTTTTAAAAGATTTTATTTATTTATTTGAGAGAGAGAGAGAGAATGCTTAGGAGTGGGAGGGACAGGCAGAGGGAGAGGGAGACACAGACTCCCAGCTGAGAAGGGAGAGGGAGGCCAAGTAGGGCTCCATCCCAGACACTGGGATCATGATCTGAGCCAAAGACAGCGGCTTCACCAACTCAGCCACCTAGGTGTCCCTTTATGAATATTTTTAATAAGAACCATTTATTTTCTTCTTTCCAGTCTTCAAACCTTTCTTTTCTTTTTTTTTTTTTTATAAAGATTTTATTTATTTATTTGACAGAGAGAGAGATCACAAGTAGGCAGAGAGGCAGGAGGGGGGGGGCAGGCTCCCTGCTGAGCAGAGGGCCCGATGCGGGGCTCGATCCCATGGCCCCAAGATCACGACCCGAGCTGAAGACAGAGGCTTTAACCCACTGAGCCACCCAGGCGCCCCAAACCTCTGTTTTCTTTTTCCTTACTTAATTACATTTAGTTAGCACACCCTAGAAAATATTAATCACTGCTATAGGCCTGCCTCTTTGTTGGGTCCCTGACTTTAATGTGAATGCTTCCCTCCTGTCACTCTAAGGTATGATGTTACTGTTGTCTTCTGATGATGATCATGATCCATTTAAAGAAATATTCTTTTATTTCTAGTTTACTATGGATTTTTAAATTTCAGAAATGTCTGTTGAATACTATACAGTGCATCTCTAGAGAGTATCATTTGGCTTTTCTCCTTCAGTAAATCACTTGAGATTTCCTAGTGTTAAACCTTATTGAAGTAAACCATACATTGTCATGGTAGGACTTCTGTTTAGTACCACAGCACTGTTTTTGATATTTTAACTTAATTTTCCTTGCAACAAAGTCATAAGAGAAGAATTCCTCTCCTCCTCTGGGTATTGTTTGTCCGGAGTTTTGATATTCGGGTTACGCTAGCCTTGTGGAATAGCCCAAGAAATGTTCTCCCTCTTGGGACAGTTTCCCTGGAGTCCAGCCAGGGTTCGACCCCCCATCTCAACTCCCTTCTCCTGGAGGTGTCCACGGTAGCGGCAGCGGCCACTCGCTCTCCAGGCTCCTCATGAACTGGACTCGCCTTGGGATCCCCAACAAAGCCTGGGCACCTTCCCAGGTCCTCCCTTTCCCGCACCGGCCGCAGAGCCGCGGGCGGCCAGGCCTGCTCTAGTTCCCCGCCGCCTGCCCTGCCACGAGCTTGCAGGGGACGCGCGGCGGCGACCTTCGCAGAGCAGAACTGACCCTGCGGGTGCGCGCGGTGGAGCTGCGGGACACCCGCCCACCGCCCTCCGGACCCGGCGTTTCTCCTCGGCCGCCGGCTCTGCGCCCATGCGCGACCCCGGACCGCCTGACCCCCGAGCAAGCGCCCCCACGACGGCGAAGTCTGGCCTGGTCCGCCTCGGCCCCGGGCTCCGTCCCGCACGCCGGCGACCGCAGGCCGCACGACGCGCTTCGGGCCCGCCGGCCTCCGCACTCGGCTCCGCCCGGCCGCCCGTCCCGCACCGCGCTCGCTGCCCCGGCGCCGGCTGCCCCGACTCGCGCTCGGCGTCGCCTCCTCGTCCGCAGCGGGACGGCGCGGGAGCCAGAGGCGGACAAGGTGACTCGACGCGTCCGTGCCCGCGGCCGACCGCCAAGTCCCCGCCGGAGCGAGCGGAGCGGGTCCCCTCGGGCTCGCAGATCCCGCAAAGCCGAGACGGAGGGAGGGCGTTCGCGCGCCCGACGCCCCCAGCACAGCCGCCCGGCGGGGCTGCGGGAAGCTCAGCCGCGGCGCCAGCGTCCCGCCGGGCGAGCCAGAGGCGAGGCGCGGCCGGCCCCCCCCGCAGCTCGGCCGGTGGAACGTCCCGGCCACGCCTCCGACGGAGCCCGAGTCACGTGGGGCCGCAGCGTGCTCCGCGCCCTGCGCAGCGACGCGAGGCTCGGGTTGCCACGGGGAGGGCCGAGGCGCCGCGGAAGGGGCGGGGCGAAGGAAGCGGGCCGGGGGGCGGGGCCGGCGGAGCAGAGGGGCGGGCGGAGAGGGGCGCGCGGGCGGGGAGGGCCCGGCGTATTATGGGATGCGGCGGTGGAATGGCGCTGGGCGCGTGATTTTGAACAAACCCGGGTCTGTGTCTCGGAGGCGCCGCCGCCGCCGCTGCTGCTGGGAGCCGAGGGAGCGCGGCGCGAGGAGCAGGCGGCGGCGCCGCCGGCGGCTTTGGTGAGCGTCAGCCCGGGGGGTGGGGACCTCTGGGCGGGCGGGCGGGAAGGGGACGCCGGCCCCCCGCTGCGGGTGGTGGCGCGGGCGGAGGGCGCCGGACCGCCCCCTGCGGGAGCCCGCGCCGGCGGGGCGCGGCGGGGCGCGGCGGAGAGCGGGAACCTGGTGGCCGCCGGGCTGGTGGCCGCCGCGCCGCCTCCTCGGGCCGCAGGGGGCGGGGGGGCCTCCCGGCCCGGCCTCTTCCCGCCGGCGCCCGGCTGGGCGGCTGTCACCCGGCGGGGCCGGCCCTGGCCCGGCCGTCCGCCCCTCGCGGCCGGCGGGAGGACGGGTTCCGGCGGCTGTTGACACGCACCTTGCGCGGCCCGCGAAGCCGACTGTCGCCCCGGGTTCCTGGGAGCCGGTTCTGCTGCTGTGTCATTTCGTCCCAGCGCCGCTTCCCTCGCTGCCCGCCGCCCCTTCTTCCTCCGCCCTTTGTATGCGCGTCTTCCTCGCGAAGCTCCCGGCTCGGTGTCGTAATGACCCCGAGGTGCACGGGGGCCGGCGGCGGGCCGGCCTGAGCCGGGCCGAGCAACGGTAAACAGCTGGCGGGGGCGGAGTGAAGTTTGGAGACTGGGGACCGCGGGCCTCGGGGGCAGCGGGACGCCGGGTCGGAGCGGCCGGGCGCGGCGGGGGGCCGCGGGCTCCCGGACGGGCTCGTCGCCCCGGAGGGGGCAGGGGGTGGGGCGGCCTGTCCGGCGGCCCCCTCGCCCCGCGGACACCGGCCGGCCCAGAGGACCGTGGAGGCCTGTGCTCGGCCGTGAAACCCCGCGCGGCGGTCGCGGGCGGGCTGGCGGGCCCGGGCTGTCACGCGGGGGGTTCGGCGTGGCCGGAGCTTCCCGCACGCAGCAGACAGGACCGACTCGGGTCCCGTCGCACGTCGGGTCGCGCGTCGTGGGGCTTCCTGGGACGATGAACACCCTGGTGCCCTCCAGGGGCCACAGCGCGGCGGGCGGAGCCGGGGGGACGCTCTGCGAGCCCTCGTGCGGGGCCACTCGCTGTGCCCGAGCGGACGCGCCTGGCGGGCTCGGGTCCCGCCGCCCACGGACCGTCGGACGCCCGGCTGGTGATTCAGGGCAGAGGCGCGATTTCCGCGCTTCAGCCGCCGTCACTCCTCAGCGCGTCCCCACGTCCGAGCGGCGGCGGCCAGGAGGGACCCGAGACGCGGGGCCAGCAGCATGGCTCGGATCCGCTTTCGGAACCGGAGCGCGGCGGGTTTGGGCCGCGTCGTCACGAGCGCCCGGGCCCGCGACCGCGGACTGGGTCTGGGGTCAGGGCGGCCGCGGGGGGACGCCGGCGTCGTGCCCGGCGCCGAGGGTCGGTCCGCGCCGCGGGGAGCCGCGCGCCCCGTCGTCCTCGCCTCAAGTTGCTTGTCTGAGAACGAGGGACTTCGGGTTCTTCATTGTCCTTCCGGGGGGCTCTGCTGCTCGGAAACGCGCCGGGCCCGGGGCTCGACCTCCCTGCGGCCGCCGCGGGCCCGCAGAAGCGCCCCCTTCCGCCGCGGGGCGGGCGGTCTCGGCGAGCGCGCGTGGGCCTCCCCGCGCGTTTGAAGGTTGGCGGGCCGGGCGGGCGGCTTCCCCGGGTCGGTGGGCGGGCGCCTCTGCGGCGGGGGGCGGCGGGGGGCGGGGAGGCCGCGGGGAGGGCGGGGCGGCTCGCGCGGCGGCGGCGGCGGCGGCGGCCGGGCGGGGCGGCCGGGCAGCCGCCAAGCGCGATGGTGATGACGAGGTGAAAATGGCGGATCTTTCGAAATACAATCCCGGCCCCTGACTTAGCGGCGGCGGCGGCGGCGGCCCCGGGCCCGCGGAGCGCTCCGGCCGGGGCGGGCTGGGGAGCGACGCGGCCGGCCGGGGCTCCGGAGCGCGGGCAGAGCCAGCCCCGCCGGGCTCCGAGTCGCCCGGGACCTCCCGGAGCCCCCACGGCGGAGCGGAGGGAGGAGGAAGCGGCGGCCGCTGGAGGTAGAGGAGAAGGGGGCGTCCGGAGGCTTCTCCGCAGCGCGTCCCTGTCCTGCAGGGGCGGCGGGAGGGGAGCGCCGGGTCCGGAGCGCGGGGGATCCGTAGCCTCGTCCTGACAGCGGCGCGGCTGCGGGGGCGGAGGGCTCGAGCGGACCCGAGGCGGCCGCCGAGGCCTAGAGGAGCCGCCGGCTCTGACCCGGTTTCCTGACTTGCCCCCCCCCCCCCCCCGACGGCGGCGGCGGCTGCGGGGAGGCGGCGGCCGCGCGGGGCCGTGTGCTGCCTTCGGGACGCGGGCACCGGCTCTCCCGCATTTAAGCCCCGCGCCGTGGACCGTGCGGGCGCTCGCGTTTGGAAGCGTGTGCGCGGGTGTTGTCACCGCCGAAATGTTTCCTTTTCCTGTTGCTCCGTCGTCCGTGCAGGGACCCGTTTGCCCCCCGCGTTCGGCCCACGACAGCTGAGACTGTCCGTCGCGTCTTAGCCCCGCGCCCCCCTCCACACCCATTTCGTGGATTTGGAGACTGAGTGTGTCACGCGCTGCGGCGCGCAGACTCCGGGGTCCGAGGGACCGGCCGCGGCCGCGCCCCCGCGTGTTGCCGTCCGTGTGCGGCGAGCGGGGAGGCCGCGGGGTTGGCGGAGAGGAGTCGTGGGCGATGTCGTGCCCCAGGACGGGGCGAGCCGGCGCTTTGCTCGAGAGCTCCCGCGCGGAACCGAGGGGCTCTGCGGCCGGAGGTCATGGCCACGGTTTAATGTCGTTGGGGTCCCTGAAGACGCGAGTGTATCTGGGATTGTGCGGCAGATCCCGCGGGAGCCGGGCTGCGGGTCGCCCCGCCGGGGCCCTCGGGCGTCCCCCGCTGTCGCCGCGGGAGGTTCGGTCGCTGACACGAGAGGCGCGGACTGGAAGTGCGGCCGGAGAGTGTGCGGGGGCCACGGCTGCCCTCGCCCTCGTTTCCCACGGAGACGTGACGTCAGCGTGACGTGCGGTGCGGCCTTCCCGGGTCCGGAGAAGCCCGCGCAGGGGCTTTCACGCGCTGGGAGAGTGAGGGACCAAACGGTTGTGGGGGCGTCGCGGGGAGGGCCTCGGAAGCGCCCGTTCGTGGTTTGTGAGACGTTACCCAGCCGGGCTTGGGTTCGGTTCTGTTCTGTTCTGACGGCTTTTATGGTGCCGCGGTTGGGTCCATGTCAGCCGGCTTCGAAGTTCGTGGTGACACGCAGAATTTAAAAAGTAATTAACATGAAGGAGAGTAAAATGTTTTGTTGGCTTTTTTTTTTTTTTTTTTTTTTTTTTTAAATCACAGAGGACTGTTGTCTTTTTTGGTGATTCTTTGTGATTGTCTTTAAAGGCCAGTTTTCAGATTGTTACGGTTAGAACGATTGTGTGTTAATAATTAGAAAGTGTGTTAGAAAGAAACGAAGACTTATGCCGGCAGAGACAGTATAAGGTCTTTTTTGGGGAAGAGGAGCATTACAGATTTTAATTCTTTGTTACTGTTGAGTATTTCTTATGTGCCATATACTGTGCCAGGGATAGGACGGGCCTCAGTATCAAACTTTCAGTTTAGGAGTTGGGAGGTAAAGTTGGAAGGATGGGTTGGGTCGAGCTTCAATGCAGAAGGCCTTGAGAGTTACAGAAGATTTTCAAAATAGGAGAATGACCGCCTCAGAGATGTCCTCAAGGGAGTTAAATTCTGCGGCTTTTATGGAGAATGTGGTGTAGGTTAGAGGACATGGAGGTAAAAGTACCACACCAGGTTTTAGACTTTGGAGATTCAGACATTCTTGGTTGTAGTGAGAAGGAGACACTGAAGGTGTAGTCTGCATGGTATATGCCAGATTAATAGTTCCATGGAGGGTCATGGAAGATGACAAGATCTTAAGCCCTATTGTTTTGATAGTCTAAGGTCATAAAAAGCTAATTCAGTTTAGATGGAGAAAGAGGAAAAGAATTTTCATTTGAGTTCTAGTGTACAACATAACTATTTTTCATAGTAGCCTTGCAAGTAAATGGAGGCTTGGTGAGATGACTGTTTTAGGGTTCCATGTTAAACAACTAGAAGAGCCAACATTTGGAAATGGATCTGATTTGAATCCCCATGTTTTGTCTACCATGTTAGTCTTTTTTTGCTTGTTTTTTAAGATTTTATTTATTTGACAGATCACAAGTAGGAGGGGGGCCAGAGGGAGTAGGCTCCCCGCTGAGCAGAGAGCCCAATGCGATGCCAAAGGCTTACCTTACCTTACCTTACCTGGCTCAATGGCTTACCCCATTGAGCCACCCAGGCACCCCTGTACACCATGTTAGTCTTAAGCATGAGTAATATATACAGTACCCCCTTTTAAAGGGAAAAAAAATATTATGGGTCCTTACATTGGCCTAAATAGTTTTATTAAAATATTTAACTTTTGGATGTATATAGTATAAATTGCTTACGTCTATTGCTTTTATGTAAATATAAAACACAGGTAGACTTGTAAATAAAATATAAACAAAACTATAAAGCATCAGTAAAACAAATTAAATATAGGATAATGGATGATGTTGCTTTGCTGAAACAAACTCTTTGCATAGAAAATACACTATTGCCTGCCTTGGCAAGGTGCAGTTTTTTTATATACTATATATCCTGTAATAATCCAATTTCTACACCACTTTTGTGCATTTGAATGCTGCAAAACTTTCCTCCTTAACTCACAGATGGTTTGGCTTTCACTTGGCATAAATATATCATTTACCTTATAAGACCCTTCTGTGCCTTTTTTTTTTTTAAACCCACCCTTATTCTAGTACCATTGATTGTGCATATGAGGTGGTTGTTCAGATGATCCAGAATATACTTTAAGACATATTATCAAAATGAAAATATAAAATTTTTAAATCTTCCTCAGGACTCATGGCTTATAGTCCAGTGCTCCCAGTTTAGTCTGAGAAATAGTTACATACTAAGTTTTTGAGTTGTCAACGTTTGATTTTAGAAATCAGAGCTGAAATCCAAAAGGTAACGTTGTTAACTAGTTAGTCTGGTGGTAAGCTCTAGGTACAAAAATATAGTTCTTTTTTTTTTTTTTTTTTTTTTAAAGATTTTATTTATTTATTTGACAGAGAGAGATCACAAGTAGGCAGAGAGGCAGGCAGAGAGAGAGAGGAGGAAGCAGGCTCCCTGCTGAGCAGAGAGCCCGATGCGGGACTCGATCCCAGGACCCTGAGATCATGACCCGAGCCGAAGGCAGCGGCTTAACCCACTGAGCCACCCAGGCGCCCCCAAAAATATAGTTCTTAAACACTCAGATATTTTTGTCTAATCTGACAAATTACTCATCTGTAATATGGTGATAGGTGACCACTTAATAATGTTATGTGCAAGAATGAAGCATTTGATAAAAAGAAAGAATGAAAACATTTGTTCTCCCTGGTTGTCCTTCACCTGTAATTAAGAAAGTAAGTGTTTTAGCACTGATAATATTCCATTTGGAACTCTTAAGAGATTTAAAAGCATAGAGCATTTGCCATTTCTATCTTGCATTATTTTTTATTTTATATTTATTGGTTTATTTTAATCACTGTCCCAATTCAGACCCTCCATTTATCTCTGTCTTGAGCTAATTACCGAATAGCCTTCTAACTAGAATAGCCTTCTAACTAACCGGTCTCTCTGCCTCCAGTCAAATAAAACACTGAGATGAAGTTAATCCTCCCAAAGTATAACTGTGGTCATGCCATTCTTCTGTTGATTTCTAAGCTTTGTCAGGGCAAGGTCTTTGGTTAATTACCCATAATGCCCTTCACAGAGTTGGGAAATAATAAGTATTTGTTAATTAAATGACTGATAAAAACCATAAATGAGTTAAAAATTAAGAGAACCTTGTCAACTTAAGATGGAATGTAATTGCACGGAGTATAGGTTAAAAGCTAATTTTGAGTATTTGAAAGCTTATTTGAAAAGGAGTTTCTCAGTTTGTTCCTTATGAGTTTATTTTATTTGACGTGTTGTGAAGTCTCAGCGTTATTTAAACCTGTCTTACTCAAATAGACAAATCAAAGTTATCTTGGTAAATAATGCTTGGATTGGTAAATAATGCTAGAATTTTAGATGATATCCCTTCCCCATGATTAATTATTCATTCTTCAAGTTTGTTTTGGAGGTTACTATTTGGCAGCCCTGTTCTAGGCATTGGAGATAGGGAATCTAGTGATTAAAGACAGCCAAGTCCCAGTCCTTGTGGAGTTTGCATTGTAAAGAAGTAGGGCAGGAAGACTGAGACTATAAACAAAGATATTTTCTGATTGTGCTAGATGCTATCATGGAAGTACCAGGGTAATGTGATAGAATGCTTCGGGCAGTGGAGATGAGAGTAGGGGTGCTACTTTAGATCTTGAAACGTCAGACAGTCGAGACAAATACAGAAATCATTAGATTTTCTGAAATCAGTTAATCTTTGACACTCAATAGACTTAAACCATTCAACCATGTTCAACTGTGAGGAGGAAAACTCAGTGTATTGATTTCCAGAATCATGCTTTGCCTTTAGAACTTTGTTGTATGAGCAAAAATTACTGGAGGCATGGGGAATACATTGTATGTTCTGTCTTCTTTCCTACCATACCTTGCCAGGTAACCCTGGCAAAAATGAGGTGAAGTAAAGCTCTTCAGTCCTACTGGCTTGTGAAAATTCTCTCTTTTCTTGTAGTGGTCCTCAACACAGTGATGATGAGGTTGCATGTGCTTAGTTCATATCTTCCATTCCTAAGGGATAAAATTAGAGTGATGACTCATGTAGCTGCACGACCAGACCCTTTCCTGCCATGCCCACAGCTCCTTTTGAGAGTTGCTTTTAGCACAAGCTACCATGCCTTGCATGTCACCCTGATTGAAACAGATACAGATATCTAATCATAAAGCAGTTATCATAGCCTGCTTAGTGGCTTTGAGGTATGCTGGTTCAGAATTCTGCACAGCCCGACACTACATAGAGACTGGCCAAACCAATCAAATCTTTTCTTCTTCAGATTTTGAACTTTACTCCTAGTTCAAGGGAGACTCTAGTTCTGTAATTCCTAGTCTTTTTTTTTTTTTTTTTTAAGGTTTTATTTATTTGACAGCGAGACAGGGAGAGAGGGAACACAAGCAGGAGGAGTGAGAGAGGGAGAAAAACAGGCTTCCTGCTGAACAGGGAGCCCGATGTGGGACTTGATCCCAGGTTTCCTGGGTTAATACCAGAGCTGAAGGCAAATGCTTAACGACTGAGCCACCAATGTACCCCATTTCCTAGTCTTTTTAACAGGATAAGTAAAGAGACATGTTATTCTGAATAGCAAGCTTCAAAATATTTGAAGCAAGAAAAACCGCACAGATGGGGAGAAATAGACAAATTCACAATCATATTTAGGAATTTTTAATAGCCTTTCTCAGTAATTGATAGAAGAAGAAAAGGCAACAATATAGAAGATGCCAACTACACTGTCAACAACTTGCTCTGATTGGCGTGTAAAATACCGCTCTCAGCACCTGTAGAATACGCGTTCTTTTCAGGGGCACATGCACTGTTCACGGAGATAGAGCATGTACTAAACAATGAAACAAGTCTCAAATTTCAAATGATGGGAATGTTGTAGAATATGACATTCTTTGGCAATAATAGGAGTAAATTAGGAATCAGTAGTAAGATAGAAAATCCCCTAATAGCACACTTCTTTATTTTTCTGTGTGTCAAAGACAAAATCGCAAGAAATATTAGAAAACATTTGAAATGAATGATAATAAATTGAAAACAAAATAACATTAGTAGAATGCAGCTAGAGGTTTGGGGCAAATTTTTAATGTTAAGTATTTATTTTAGGGAAGAAGAAATCTGCGGGTTTTAGACATACTTTTTTCTGGGAAGAGCAAATAATTTTAGGCTTTGGAGGCCATGTAAATCTGGTATATGTTTATGTATATACCTTTTTCCCCCCTCAGCTATATAAAAATGTAAAAACCATTCTTAGCTGGAGAGTAGTTAACAGACTATGGGCCTGATTTGGTCTGTGGACTATAGTTTACTGAACTCTAATCTGTGTTTCTATCTTAAGCTTCTAGAAGAACAAATTAAACCTAAAGCAAGCAGAAGGAAGGAGATAAAGATAAGAGTCAATTAAATTAAGAAATTGAGAAAGAATTGAGAAAATCAGTGAAGCAAAAGTGGTTCTTTGAAAATATCAATAAAATTGATAAATCTCCAGGCAGACTGATGGAAAAAGGAGAAAACAAATTACCAAAATGAAGGTGAAGAGTTGACATTTCTATAGACATTAATATAAAAGAATATATGTATGACTTAATGCTAATAAATTTGGCAACTTAGAGGAAATAGACAAATTCCTTGGAGGACCTAACCTGTCAAATATCAAAGGTCACTGAATAACCCAAACATCTCCACATCTATTAAAGAAATTGAATTTATAGTTAAAAACAAGAAAACTTTGTATCTAGATGGCTTCATTGGTGAGTTCTGATGAACATTTCAGGAAGAAATAGTAACAATTTTATACTGACTTTTCCTGAAAATTGAAGAGGAGGCAACATGCCCTAACACATTTTATTAGGCTAGCACTATCTCCAGACAGCCACTATAAGAAAAAGGACTACATACCAATATCCTTCATGAGTGTAGACAAAAATGCTTAACAAAATATTAGGAAATAGAATTCAGGAATATATACAAAGTACATACGTTAGTACTGAGTAGGGCTTATTTCAGGAATGCAAAATTGGCTTAATAATAAAAAATCAATATAATTCAAAGGTTAAAAGAGAAAAGCCAGGGGCGCCTGGGTGGCTCAGTGGGTTAAGGGCTCTGCCTTCAGCTCAGGTCATGATCTCAGGATCCTGGGATCGAGCCCCGCATCGGGCTCTCTGCTCAGTGGGGAGCCTGCTTCCCCCTCTCTCTCTGCCTCTCTGCCTGCTTGTGATCTCTGTCTGTCAAATAAATAAAATAAAAAAGAGAGAGAAAAGCCATGTGATTATCTCAGTAGTTGGAGAAAAAGCATATGATAGAAATACCTGCTTATGATTGGGGGAAAAAACCCACCCAACTTCGCAAACTAGAATATAAATAAGCTTCCTTGGCCTGTTAAAGGGAATTTACGAAAAACCTACAGCTAACAAGTAAGATTGGGAACAAGGAAAAGTTGTCTGCTCTTACCACTTTCATTCAACATTTTACTGGAGGTCCTAGTGAGTGTAGTAAAGAAAGAAAAAAGAAATAAAAGGCATGCTAATTGGAAAAGAAGAAATAGAGATGTTATATTCAGACAGCGTGGATAGTGCTTGTAAAAAATTGTAAGGAACTTACAGCAAAAAGCTACTAAAGGGGCGCTTGGGTGGCTCAGTGGGTTAAGGCCTCTGCCTTCAGCTCAGGTCATGCTCCCAGGGTCCTGGGATGGAGCCCCTCATCAGGCTCTCTGCTTAGCGGGGAGCCTGCTTCCTCCTCTCGCTCTGCCTGCCTCTCTGCCTACTTGTGATCTCTCTCTGTCAAATAAATAAATAAAATCTTAAAAAAAAAAAGCTACTAGAAATCAATAAATGAATTTACCTAAGTTGTAGGCTACATGGACAATATGAAAAAAAACCTAGCTGTATTTGTATATAATAGCAGCAAACAAGTGGAAAGTGAAAAAGACTATTTGCAATGCATCAAAAAACATGTAATGCTTAGGGATCAATTTATATGCAAGAGCTGTACACTTGAATTATAAAACTTTGCTGAGATAAGTAGATATCAGTTGGGAGATAAGTTTTCTATTGGTTTTTGCAACTGAGGGAGTAACTGTCCTTTTAAATAATTATTTCTAGGATGTTTGTATAGCCTTGAATGATAGATACAGTGATTCCTGCTGTAGCCAAGGGCAGATTTGCTTGTTCTGCAGTATAATAAAGATAATCTCTTCCTGTGGACAAAAGGGCAGGTGTGCTTTAGCCCATTATAACTGAGCTCAGGGTTATGAGTTGTGATACAAACCCCCTGCCTGCACAACATCTACCTGGGCCTCTCCGTGTCTACCATGGGGGATCTTGTGGGCAGCCAGAAGAACTCACATACATGTGATGCTCGTGTTCCTTGCTGTGCTGTAATAAGTCCTGTGTCTCTCCCTAAGAGTACAGTGTGGTCTGCTAGTATCTGTGAAATGCTAACAGGATACTTTGTTCGCTTACAAAGAGGGTCTAAAATCTCAGATCCCTCACAGTTCTTGGCATTTTGGGCTATGCAGATGGGGTGCTGATAGAGACCTAGCTTCTTGAAAGAGGAAGGTGACAGCCTGGTGGGTTAGGTTAGGGGATATGGAAAGACTCTGGCATCTGGTGGTGAATGCTGTCTGTCACTCAGGTGCTGGACGGGTGGCAGGGGCAGGGGCAACGTCGTCCTGTGTTGTACCTCTTAGTGGATATTTGGGGATTGCACTGAGAGCCCAAATGGTGCTTTGGTTTTTGCACCAACTCCATTGCCTCAGCTGAGAGGCAGCGTGGCTATAATAAGAGCTGAGTCAAGGAGCCCCCAAAGCTGAAATAATGGTCAGAAATAGGACACCAGAAGGAGTGTCAGAGGATATAGAATTTCGGGTGCATTAGAAGGTTGTTTAGTTGAGTTGTAACTGTGAGTACTTGAAACTGAAAGTAAATATACTGCCAGACCACCATCTCCTGTGACTCGACTTCTCCCTCCTGCACCTTGACTTCAGGTGCTTGAAGGAGGAAGATGAATAAAGGTTGGACAGAGATCTCCCTGTCCTTAAGAGGATACCAAAGGCTATACCCACATGTCCAGATATGCTGGGAGAACTTCAGGGAGAGCAGAGAGTCACTTCTGTGGTTGTATTGGATACTGGCAACCGAGTCATCATCCTGCCTTGTTCTGTGGGGAATGGAGTGCACCAGATGGAATGGATGGGGTGTGGACAAGGTATGCAGTAGGGAAAGGATGCTAATGTGACATTGTGGGTTAGGCCCTTTGTTGTTTGGTACTGTTTCCATTGCTGAAGGTATAATTGGTGTGGTGTCTTTGCATGCCTACTTTAAATTCCCATAAATGTCAGAGAGGATTCTCCTGATCAGAAAGAGCTGCATGTAGAGAAGTGCTAGTACTTTGGGATCTCAAAACGCTAGTAATTCATTTGAGCTACAAGTTACCGTGACGGGTGATTTTATTTATTTTTTTAAAGATTTTATTTACTTATTTGTCAGAGAGAGAGATTACAAGTAGGCAGTGAGGCAGGCAGAGGGGGAGGAGGAAGCAGGCCCCCTGCTGAGCAGAGAGTCCGATGCAGGGAACCATCCCAGGACCCTGAGATCATGACCTGAACTGAAGGCAGACGCTTAATGCACTGAGCCACCCAGGTGCCCCATGAGTGGTAATTTTATAGTGTATATAAAGAACTTACCCAACTCAGTAAGAAGTCTTTTTTTAAAAAGGAAAAAGATTTTAACAGGTACTTTTCAAAAGAAGATACACAAATACACTGCATATATGAAAAAATGCTCAGCGTTGTTAGTCATCTGGGCATTGCAAGTGAAAACTACAGTGAGATGCCACTTCATACCCACTAGAACGGCTGACAATGCCAGTTGTTACTGAGGATGTGGGACAGCTGGTCCTCTTGCCCATTGCTGGTGGGTGTATACAGTGTGAAATAGGTTGGCAGTTTCATGGAAAGTTAAATTCACCTTATGACACAGCAAATCCACTTCTTGGTATTTATTCAGAAAATATGAAGGTATGTATCCATAACAAACTTAAACTCAAAATGTTCATAGCAGTGTTATTTAGGAGTCCCAAATTGGAAACAATTTCCAAATATCCATTCACAGGTGAATGGATAAACAAAGCATGGTAGATTTGTATGATGGAATATTACTCAGCAATAAAAAGGAACAGAACTCATAGTAAGTGAAGGAGTAAAGGCAAATCTCAACATACTCAGGGAAAAGCTCATTTTTATTATTCCATTTATGTGAAGTTCTAGAGTGGGCAAAAAGTCAAACGTATAGTGATAGAGCAGAACAGTGGTTGTGCAGGGTAGGATTTCTAGGGTAGGGGATTGACTGTGAAGGAGCAGACATGTTTTTTCTTCATTTAAAAATACCAGTGGTGGGGCGCCTGGGTGGCTCAGTGGCTTGAGCCTCTGCCTTCGGCTCAGGTCATGATCTCAGGTTCCTGGATCAAGCCCCACATCAGGCTCAGCGGGGACCACCCCCACTGCCTGCCTGTCTGCCTACTTGTGATCTCTCTCTGTCAAATAAATTAAAAATCTTAAAAAAAAATACCAGTGGTAAAAATTTAAGGCAATGTAATTTTGTGATTAAAATTATGAACTTTGGTGTAAAACATATCCTGATTTTGAGTCTGGGCTCTATCATTTACTAGTTATGTGACCTTAGGCAGATTACTTAATCTAAATTTCTTCAGTTGTAATATGGGAGTGGTAATGATAATATCACAGAATTGTGAGGATTAATTAATTATGCCATCGTTGGTATATTGCAAGCATTCAATAATGATTAATTTTGGTACTATTAGTATTCGTCAATGATAATAATTATAATCTGGTGCCCGTGTGTGTTATTCTTAATCTCAGACTGGGTATTGCAGTTTTGTATTTTTAAAAGAAGGAAGACGAAACAATTGCTGACTAGGTTTGTATTCATCTTTAATATTGTATGGGCAAATAACCTTAATATTTAGTCAATCAGGAACATGATGTACTCTCTTTAATATGTGAAGATAATGGTACTGATATCTTCATTGGAAGTTCTGCATAACCTTTGGCTAAAAGCATCACAGTTCTGACCTGTTCCTAATTTGCTTTATTATTATTATTATTATTATTACTACCACTTTTTTTGTAATAGGACTGGCTTTTACACCCTTTTCATTGGTTTCCTTTTTGACATTTAAGTGGCTAAGGAGGATTTGAGAATCTTCTTCCTAAGTAAAGGTTTTATTGTTTTTGTTTTTTGTTTTTTTTTTTTATCTGAAGCTGATGGATCAAACTTGAGCCAAATAAATCATTTAATCTGCATGTGCCGAGATGGATTACTCTAGAACTCCTTTAATATTAATTTGAATATTTAATGAATTTTTGTAGATGGCAAACTATCCTCATCTTAGAACCTAGCTCCCTGGAGATTTGAAGATATTTTCCAATATTTGTTTACATTTAAATCTTTATGTGAGTCAGCAGTTTTCAAGTCTGTCAATGGGAAAAAAAAAATAACTGGCAAGAAATAAGGTTATCAGACATGCCAAAGACTAAAAAGTTTTATGTGGGCATTGGAAAGGAGTGTCCTGAATGCAGTATACTTTTGGATTGAGACATGGCGCATGAGAATATTTGCTTCTAGTTTTGTGTCCCATGTGACTTATATTTCAGATTCCTGAAAGTTGAGAGTATGTCGAAGTGATGTAAGCCAAATAGGTATCAGGAATATCCTTCATTCAGTTGTACATCAGCAACAAATGATTATTTTGTCACTAGCATTTCTTTTGAATAATTTTATTCCTAAATCTGTTTTGAAAATTAATAATTTATTCATTTTCAACTTTTCTTGCAGCGCCCGATCCACCTTCTAGCAGAAGAACGACCATGGAGGTGGTGCCAGCCGAGGTGAATAGTTTGCTTCCAGAGGAGATAATGGACACTGGTATAACTTTAGTGGAGGATGATAGTATTGAGGCTGTTATTGTGTCATCCCCAATTCCCATGGAGACAGAACTGGAAGAAATTGTCAACATAAATTCTACTGGGGACTCTACAGCCACGCCCATTTCCACGGAACCAATCACAGTGTACAGTAACCACACTAACCAAGTTGCAGTGAATACCACAATTACTAAAGCAGATTCTAATACCACAGTGAAACCAGCTTTTCCAAGTGGCCTTCAAAAACTTGGTGCTCAGACTCCTGTGACTATATCAGCCAATCAGATTATTTTAAACAAAGTATCACAGACATCAGATCTTAAACTTGGCAATCAGACCCTTAAACCAGATGGACAGAAGTTAATTTTAACAACTTTGGGCAAGTCTGGTTCACCAATTGTTTTAGCACTACCCCATAGCCAACTACCCCAGGCTCAGAAAGTTACAACTCAGGCCCAGTCAGGAGATGCTAAGTTACCACCGCAGCAAATTAAAGTAGTTACCATTGGAGGGAGGCCAGAGGTGAAACCTGTCATTGGTGTCTCAGCATTGACCCCAGGAAGCCAACTGATTAATACTACAACTCAGCCCTCTGTGTTACAGACCCAACAGTTAAAAACAGTGCAGGTAAAAAAAAAAAAAGGGGGCTTATTAATTCAAATGCATGTTAAAAATTAAACTGATTCATAGTTGTGTGTGTAGGGTGATTAAATGCATAGTTGTTACTGAATTCTTTTGAATGTTGCTTTTAGTAATTGTGTGGTTTCTTTTTCGTAAAGTTTGATGTCTAATGCTTTGAAAATGTTTGCTAGAGAACTTAGAGCAAACTTAATTTTTATTCAATTCCAAATTAGTGCATTTATAGCTCATTTTTAAGTGCATTTTATTCTTAGTAGTAGTTCGATTGCAAGTACGGTCTGCTGGTGTAAAAATGGCAGAGTTGCTGCTGGGGTGTCAGAATATCATACAGACATAAATTTTTTCAGTTAACAGATGGCCAAAGTCTAGGAAAACTTGCTGCTCTGAGCAATCCTTGGAGCCAGCAAAGTGCATGCTAGCCCGTGTATGCCACCTCTGTGCAGTTGTCTGTCCATTGCCATCACTCATGTTTGCTGTGTGCAAAAGACAGTGTCACGTAATGGAAGGTAACACATTGGCTTCAGCAGTGGACCAGCTGGATTTGATTCACCTCTGTGATGCCCTGCCACCTGTGGAACTTTGGATTGGTTACTTATCTTTTCTGAGTTTTTGAATTTAGCTGGAAGATGGCTTTTTGATCATGATGAAATATGTAATAAAAGGTAGTACTTGATGTGCTTCTCAAAAGTTTGAGGATGCTTGAAAATGGTGCCTATTATTAGTATGAATAGGATCCTAAGATAAAAGTTTAATAGAACATATATTAAATGGTTTCCAGTTTTTCATGCTCAAATAGGCCTTTTTAGGTCATCATGTTCTTAAAATAAAATGATCCACTTAGGATCAGGAAACACAAATATATTCCCTGCTTGAAAGATTCACTGCTCAGAAAAAGGAACAGACATGACTCAGAGAACTGATGCAGGTTTATAAGGAAAAGGAAGATATGGGGAACTATCCATGCTCAGCTGATGTTAGAAGTTATGATGTTTTGGTTATTATGTTGGCAAAATAATGAAAAATTTATTTTTCATGGGCTTTTTTTCTTTAAGCTCCTGTTTTGAAGTGATCTCTATACCCAACGTAGAGCTTGAACTCACAACCCCAAGATCAAGAGTTGCACACTCTTCATCTGAGCCCAACCAGGTGCTCCTCATGGGCTTTTTAGTTAAGCACTTTGTTTGATTTCTCAGACCTTGTAGTTTGCTCATGTCCCTCCTGCCGCTATTAAATATTTAATGCTTTTTTAGAATTTTTTTTTAAAAGATGTTATTTATATGAGAGAGGGAGAGAGAGAGAGAGAGAGAGCGCGCGCATGGGCAAGGGAGAGGGGCAGAGGGAGAAGCAGACTTCCCACTGAGCAGGGAACCACCATGGGGCTCTTGATCCCGGAACCTTAGACATGACCTGAGCCAAAGACAGATGCTTAACCAATGGAGCCACCCAGATGCCCCTCTTTCTTGTTTATTATCATCTCTCACTTATCTCTGAGTTCCTTCTACTTTTCTTTTGGTCAGAGTCTCTTGAATGAGATACACTGTCATCATCAAGCATCTTGTCCTCAGCTTGATTTTTTTAAAATCAGTTTTAAAACTTGTTTTTATTAGTTTGTGAGAGTTTACCTGGCTTTGGGGATATGGATCATAGCCATGTTCACAATAAACTGATAATGAAAACCAGAATGTCATTTTTTTTTCATTTACTAGGACATTGTATACATGTGATTTAATGACCAGTTTACTTGTATCTACAAGTTTTCTACTCTAATTCCCTAAGTACTGACAATGACAGCAAAGACTGGGGTCTAATTCTTACTAGAATTAATAAACTAATAAACTCTTATTATTGTTAATTTTTATGAAAGCTGATTCTATTTATTAAAAAGAACTTTTTTAAAAAAAGAATTATTTATTTGTCAGAGAGAGAGAGTGCGGGAGAACACAAGCAGGCAGAGTGGCAGGCAGAGGCAGAGAGAGAAGCAGGCTCCCCACTGAGCAAGGAGTGGGACTCGATCCCAGAACCCTGGGATCATGACCTGAGCCAAAGACAGTGGCTTAACTGAGCCACCCAGGCATCCCTAAAAAGAACTTTAAAAAAAAAAAATTCATTTATTTGTGTGAGAGAGAGAGCGCCTGTTGGGAGAGGGAGATGGAGAAGCAGACTGCCTGCTGTGCAGGGAACTCGATGTGGGCCTCAATCCCAAAACCTTGGGATTATGACTTGAACGGAGGCAGACACTTAACTGACTGAGCTACCAAGGCACCCCCAAAAAAACTTTTATATAAAAGCAAACAAAAATGAAAGAAACCCCATTTAGAATATTGTTCCACTTCTAGTTTTTAGGCAGCTCAAATCTTTGAAACTCCAAAGTAACCTACAAAGCTCTAAAGCACAGGAAAAAAAAAATAAAGAAGCTACACATTTATGTTTCCTCTTTAGGCACCAAAATATTTGGTTTAGTATTAAATAGTGTATATGATTCTCTGGTTTTTTTCCTAGACAATCCTCAGTGTTGTGTTGTTTATTTATTTATATTTTATTTGACAGAGAGGTTACAAGTAGGCAGAGAGGCAGTCAGAGAGAGGGGGAAGCAGGCTCCCCGCCCAGCAGCGAGCCCGATGTGGGGCTTGTTCCCAGGGTCCTGGGATCATGACCTGAGCCAAAGGCAGAGGCTTTTAACTCACTGAGCCACCCAGGCACTCATGGGCCCATAGTGTTGTTAAGTTTTTTTTTTCTTTTTTAAGATTTTATTTATTTATTTGACAGAGAACACAAGTAGGCAGAGAGGCAGGCAGAGAGAGAGAGAGAGAAAGAAGCAGGCTCTGCACTGAGCAGAGAGCCCGAGACCCTGGGATCATGACCTGAGCCAAAGGCAGAGGCTTTAACTCATTGAACCACCCAGGTGCCCTTGTTGTGTTAAGTTTAACAGAGTATTGAAACTGTTAGGATACGGACAGCAAGTAAGGGTGAAAGAAGGAGACCTATCTTGAAAAACCAAAGAAAGAGGTGACAATTGAGGCCAGAGGCAGTAACAAAAAGGTATCGTTACACTTAATCACAGATACATAAACACTTCGCCATGTTTCTTGTGTATAATGTATAAGAGTGATTAACAGCAAACAGTCTGAACAATGTAACTCCTTACTAGCTCCTGAACTGATACACTACAGTGCCAGTATTTACCTACGTATATTATTTGATCATATATTTGCCCATTTTACTTGTAAAATTCTTTGTTCGAATCATCTTTGTCTTTATCTGCTGATTACATAAATTTGTTAAAAGTGATACTTCATGCTTTGTTTTACTTGATAAAGTAATTTTTTTTAGAGTAGCTTAGAATTTAATAATGCAAAAAGTATGGTTCTTTGAACGAACTATAAATCGTTATTTTCAACAGTGTGCCACTAAAGAAACATAACAAGGGCAAATTGGAGTTGTTCATTTAAATAATTAATGTGCTTTTGGTCGTATTGTTTCGATTGTTTTTCTGATTGGTAAGTACTCATATAGTCATATGATTGTGAAAATCAATTAAAAATAGGGAAATACTCTAAGCTCCTAATCTTTATAGTTAAGAATATCCCCCCAAAAAAGAATATTTATTACAAGACATGGGTTTCTAAGAATATCAATACCTTTTCCTTTTCAGATTATTAGTACTAAGTTAATAGATGATATATTCTGATATCTTAGAATTTGAGGCCTGTAAACACAGTTGGGAAATATATTCCCTTTATGTCTCCCAAACTGTATCAGTGTTTTTAAGTATAATCATGCATTTATGTAGACATACAGTTTTGTAAGCTGGATATTTTTTTCTTAGTATGGTAATGGGTCTCCTTGACTTTTTTTTTTTTAAAGCAATTTGTGTTTCATTTATATTTTGTTTTGTCAGTCACATGTTCTGAATATAAGAAAATAAAATATTCTAGGTATAAAGTAATGTGTTATTTAGTTTAATTTATAATTTGAGCACAAAGCTGATATTTATGTAGTTCTGAGATCACTTGCAGCTTCTGGTATATTTCTGTCATTCAGATTGGTCATGTTAATTCATTTTAAGTCATTATTTCCAATATTAGTACTTTTAGGTCCTTTATTTTCATATCTGACAAAAAATAAAATATTTAATGTCTTCCCTATCATAGCTAAATTTCTGCGTCTAACTTTTAGAAGAAGCTATCTATATCTTAGCATACATTGATAATTTCAGTATTAAAACATTGATAACTCTACCCTCCTTGACTTGTGGAGAATTTTAGTTCAGGTCAACAGTGTGCTGATATAATAAGATCAGGGATGAGTATAATCCCTACCTTCAAAGAATTGATAGTCTAGTAAACAGTATTTTAGCAAATAACATTTCTAGCCCCTTTGTCTTTAGAGTAGTCTTTGTTTTCCAAACTTACTCTTTGTATCCTAGGGCACTGACTTGTTCAATTCTTTGTATATCTACCCCTGATCTATATATATAAATATATAGATATATATCTAAAGCTGAAGATCTAGTCATAAACCTGTCTTTATTGTGTATTTATATTTTGCTTCCAGGGGCCAATGTAATTGCATTTACAGGTGGCTTCATCATTTACATTATGCTTTCTTAATTGACTCTTTCTATTATTGAATAATTTGTTATTTTGAGAACAAATATTACTGTGTTGTAGTGTTTTAGTATTATCATTAATAAGCATTATTATTAAACATGTCAAAATACTCACTGTTTTTCATCATATGCATGTTATCCTACAGACTAAGATAAGAATTCACAATAAAAATGCAAAGGTATTGCTATATATTGGCTTAAGGATGGGATCACATTAGTATTTTGATGAATGGCTGCATTTTAGGTGTTTTTAAAATGATTACTTAGATATACTCTGTCAATTGAGCTGGTTTCATGTGTACTTCTATATATCAATCTTCTGTGTAATTTTGATTGAATAGGTGTTTTACAGAAACAGATCGTCTTCATAGTTATTTATATATTTCAGATTGCTAAGAAGCCTCGAACACCAACCTCTGGTCCAGTAATCACGAAGCTGATCTTTGCAAAACCAATTAATAGTAAAGCAGTTACAGGACAGACAACTCAAGTATCACCACCAGTCATTGCAGGTTATATTTCTTTATAGTTTATTAAGCTATTTATTTACCTCCTTTTTAGGTTTAAAAAGGGCTGTTCTGCCATCTTGAAATGTTTTAGTGCAACAAGTAGAGTTATTATTATAAACCAAACTAATAAGAAGTGTGACACTTACTAAATGTATGCTTTGAGCAAACTGCCTTATCTCAAAATCAGTCCTTTACTTAGTTTTTTTTTTAATCATGAAAGTAATGAAGTCTTAAACTCCAGTGATTCTAGCTAACATTTGTCTAGTGTTTACTATGTGCCTTGCACTATTCTTAGCTCTTTACATAGTGACTTAAATAGTCCTTGGGCAATCCTGTGAGGTAGGTATTAATAACAGCCCCATTTCACCAGTGTGGAAATGGAGGCACTCAGCTCGTAAATGGTTGAATTGGGATTTGAACCCAGGCAGTTTGTCTCTAGAGGACATGTTAAGTTTAATAGATTTAAATGAATACCCACGAGAGAGTAGTATTTCATGGTTTCTGTTTGAATTTTTGGTTTCAGTGTGTTAATATGCTTTATATGCAGTTTTCTGTGAACAGAAGATTATCACAATGATAGTAGTTACTTAAGTGGTAACAGAATTTTAACTATATTTTCCAGCAAGTTCCTTAGTGTGGCCCAGTTCTCTTTTATTACGTACTTTAAAATTTGTCCTCACCAGTAACTGTAACACGTCAAATCTTGACCTCAAGTATTTCATTTTCTTCATAGTTTATCTGCCTTTGTATTCCCAATCTAGAAGTTCTTTGACTTTGAGATCTCTAATCCATTAATGCTTTTGTTACTGCGTTAGTGTACTATTACCCACTTCTTGTCCTCAGAGTCTTCTTTAGTGAACCTGGAGCCCATGACCCATGGTTATCACTCCCGAGCAAAACACCACTGGTATGCTTTTCCCCTTCTCCTTCTATATATCCAGCTCTCTTCTTACTTCTTGCCTGGTCGACTGCTCAGTACTTCTAGAATCACAGCCATGGTGACTGGTCTTTAATTCAGAGCTATACTAACATGACTCTTTTTACCAGTTAGGAGCTTATTTCTAATTTCCATTGTGGTTAAGGGTTTATGGAAGTACCGCTGGGTGGCAGATTTGACTAGAGACTTTCCAATGCTAATCACCCATTACTAGAAAGTGTATTCTTCTTGATGAGGGTAAATTAACTAACCATGGGGGAGGGTAAAGTGGGAGGGCATGTATACTAAAACCACCTACTAGACAACTGTGAAGTCAATGGCAGTGATTTGTCATTTTCCTGAGGCTTTGAATCGTATCTAGGGAAGCTTCTCATTTTAGTTCAGTGAGAGGAGGCGTGGAGAGATTGTAATTTGAGGGTAGTGTTGGTGAATGAATTTTCTCTCCTGGCCCTCAGCAGAGATGTGTGATGTTAAAGGAGGCTGGTGTCTTGAGGACTGTCACGGGAGGCAGGTGCGGCGCCTGAAGAAAGACTGGAACGGGTTTGAGTTTGGAGCTGGTTCAGGAAGTGGGCTTCAGTTGGCTGAAAGTAAGGAAGGCTTTGGATATGTTGATGAAAAAAGGGACCCCACTAGTCCTCAGGGAGGTTTTGGGAGGTTTTGGTGGAGAGGGTTCACCAAGAGGAATGTCTCAGTGCAGTGTTTTTTGTTTTGTTTTTTACTCGTTTTGAGTTTGAGAGAGTTCCTTAAATTTTTTAATTAGGTGGGAAAATTATATACTAAACAATTGTGGTATTTGCAGAAGTGTCTGAATGAGTATTTGGTAAATGCCAAGATTTCACCTCTTTTACATTTGACTATAATGATGTCATTGGTGGGTCTTTGGATCATTTATATAATGTGTTTACACACTAATCTTAACTTCACCTTTTATTTTATTTTATTTTATTTTTAAAGATTTTATTTATTTATTTGAGAGAGAGACAGTGAGAAAGAACATGAGTGAGGAGAAGGTCAGAGAGAGAAGCAGACTCCCCGTGGAGCTGGGAGCCCGATGCGGGACTCGATCCTGGGACTCCGGGATCATGCCCTGAACCAAGGGCAGTCGTCCAACCAACTGAGCCACCCAGGCGTCCCACTTCACCTTTTAATTATAGGCAGATTTATTGGCTCTACCAAAAGGCATAGGTAGACCTCTGTTAAACTTTATTAGAATTATTAGCATTAAGTTCAGTAGGAGAGAGAATTTCTACTGTCAACTGATACCTTATATAGACTTTTTAATTCATTTGAGACAAATTTTAAACCACTGACGTAGCTTTCCTATTGAATTCTTTTTATCACAAGAAGGTTTTATCTTTATATTGCGCTATTGATTTTTCAAAGTACATTTAGATTGTTTTTAAATGACTTTTTGGCTTCTCATTGGAGATAGATATCTTTTTCTGTCTTGTAGTCAAGATAAACTTAGTTTATATATGTGATTTTTCTAAAATGCAAATCTGATCTTAACACACCCTTGCTGAAGTTTTCCTAGGCTGTATCCATTTCTCATCTCTTTCTTGGCTTCATTCTGTCAGATTTGAATTCAAGTTACAGTGCTTTCTTAACATTAAAGGCATTGCTGATTTAATACATACTTTTTTCATTTTCACCTCTTATTAGTTCCATACTTAGGATTTAACTTACTTTAAGAGATTACCAAATGGACCATTTTCTCTTAGGACTTAGGATCTTAGCATTGTTCCTTTTACTTACAATGCCTTTCTTTGCTATACTCTTCCCCCTGATTGTCTCATGTATTCCCATAGAACTTAATTATACCTACTAAATTCTTAATTTTAGGGGTGCCTGGGTGGCTCAGTTGTTCGTTAAGGTTCTGCCTTCAGGTCAGGTCATGATCCCAGGGTTCTGGGATCAGTTTTCGCATCTGGCTGCCTGCTTCTCCCTCTCTCACTCCCCCTGTGTGTGTTCCCCCTCTGTCTCTCTCTCTGTCAAATAAATAAATAAATCTCTTTAAAATTAACATACAATGTATTATTTGCCCCAGGGTAAAGATCTGTGAGTCCTCAGTCTCACACACTTCACAGCACTCTCGGCAGCATATACCCTCCCCAGTGTCCCTCACCCACCCACCCTCTCCCTCCCCTTCACCCCCCAGCAACCCTCAGCTGGTTTCCTGAGATTAAGAGTCTCTTAAGGTTTGTCTCCCTCCCCCGTTCCATCTTGTTTCATTTTTCCCTCCTACCCTCCATGACCCGCCCACCCCGCCTCTCAAATTCTCTTATCAGAGATATCATATGATAATTGTCTTTCTCTGATTGACTTATTTCACTTAGCATAATACCTTCTAGTTCCATCCACGTCATTGCAAATGGCAAGATTTAAGGGTTTTTTGATGGCTGCACAGAATTCCATTGTATGTATGTATGTATGTGTGTATATATATGTATGTGTGTGTGTGTGTGTGTGTGTGTGTGTGTATATATATATATATATATACCACATCTTCTTTATCCATTCATCTGTTGATGGACATCTGAGCTCTTTCCATAGTTTGGCTATTGTGGACATTGCTGCTATAAACATTCAGGTGTGCATGCCCCTTCAGATCATTGCCTGCCCCCCCCACCCCCATCTTTTGGAGTAAGTCTCTTGATTCTTTTTTTTTTTTTTAAGATTTTATTTATTTACTTGACAGAGTTCACAAGTAGGCAGAGAGACAGGCAGAGAGAGAGGAGGAAGCAGACTCCCTGCCGAGCAGAGAGCCCGATGCGGGGCTCGATCCCAGGACCCTGAGACTATGACCTGAGCCAAAGGCAGAGGCTTAATCCACTGAGCCACCCAGGCGCCCCAAGTCTCTTGATTCTTGGAGGACAACCAACAATAGAATGTAAATACCTTGGAAATTGACTTCAAGGGGAAATTGTGTAACTTGTATCCTTGCTTGAAACTGTCTGCTGAGCTAAGGATAAATAGGGATTTGGAGAGTAGATAATCAGGAGAGATGCTACCTGGATGAAAAATAAGCAATAAAAATACATTTGTATCTTTAGGGTAAATACCCAGTAGTGTGATTGCTGGATGGTAGCGCACCTCTATTTTCAACTTTTTGAGGACTACCCGCAGTGTTATCCAGGGTGGATAAATAAATAATTAAAAAAAAATTCTTAACCAGACTTCTTTACATTTCATACTGGTGGAAATAAAGTATTTTCATCCCTTATTAACATAAAAAATAAATAAATTTCATACTGGTTTTTATTATTTACATTAGTCACTGTATTATAATTCTTGGTTTTCTTGTCTGTCTCCCCTACTGTATTTATAATTTTTTGTAGTGATAATTTTTTTGCTTTGTTCTATCATCTAATTAAGAAAAATTATTTATATTTTAAAAATTATGATAAGATATATGTACATAAATTGTGTATAATATATATATCATTTTAATCATTTTCAAGTGGACTGTTCAGTGGCATTAAATATGTTCATGCTGTTGTAACACAGTCACCACCATCCATCTCCAGAACTTTTCTCATCTTGCGAAAGAGAACCCGTCCCTGTTGCACACTGATTCCTCTTTCCTTCCTCACACCCCAACTCCTAACAGAGACTTTTTGTCTCTGTCAATTTGAACTTTTTGTTTTTTTAACGATTTTATTTATTTACTTGACAGACAGAGATCACAAGTAGGCAAAGAGGCAGGCAGAAGAGAGAGGAGGAAGCAGGCTCCCTGCTGAGTAGAGAGCCCGATGAGGGGCTTGATCCCAGGACCCTGAGATCATGACCTGAGCCGAAGGCAGAGGCTTAATCCACTGAGCCACCCAGGTGCCCCATTGTCTCTGTCAATTTGATTGCTCTGCGTATCTCATATAAAATTGGAATTGTACAGTGTATGTTCTTTTGTAATTGGCTTATTTCCCTCAGCATAATGTCCTCATAGTTTATCTATGTTGTAGCATGTAAGAATTCCTTTTTTAGGTGAATAGTACTCCATTGTATATATGTACCACATCACTGGTAGCTCTTTGATCTTGTTATCCTTCTGGACTTGGCACAGTTTCTGGCACATAGATGTGGTTCGTTGAATGTGTATTTTTAAATGAATGTGTGTGTTGTGGAAGTGGTGTGGTGTGTGGGAAGAGCTACTGGGAAACTTGGGTTTTAGTCATGGCCCTTCTATTGATTTTGTCTGTGATCTTGGGTAAATATCGATTCATCTTCTTTCTTTTCTTTTCTTTTTTTTTTAAGATTTTATTTATTTATTTGACAGAGAGAGAGATCACAAGTAGGCCGAGAGGCAGGCAGAGAGAGGGGGAAGCAGGCTCTCCGCTGAGCAGGGAGCCTGATATGGGGCTCAATTCCAGGACCCTGAGACCGTGACCTGAGCCAAAGGCAGAGGCTCTAACCCACTGAGCCACCCAGGCACCCCTGATTCATCTTATTTCTATGAGATGTTGATACCCAACACTTCCGAAGGCTTTGGAGAGGGTTAAATGAGATACGGAGGTCCTTGTTCTTGGAACTCCCGAAGTACAGGGTTGCTGCAGTGGAGCAAGCTTCATCAATGTGAGAATATTCACTGATAAATTAATCTCTTACAGAATTAGTCCTCACTCAGATAAGCAAGCTTTCTGCCTGCCCCCCCAATCCCAGTCTTTTGGAGTAAGTCTCTTGATTCTTGGAGGACAACCAACAATAGAGTGTAAATACCTTGGAAATTGACTTCAAGGGGAAATTGTGTAACTTGTATCCTTGCTTGAATCTGTCTGGGAGCTAAGGATAAATAGGGATTTGGAGAGTAGATAATCAGGAGAGATGCTACCTGGATGAAAAATAAGCCAGCCCCTAAAAAAGACTAACTTGAATTTTAAAGAGGTATAGAGGGTTCTTGGAAAAATTGATGAAACCCTGAAATATATTGGCAGAGATGACCTTCAATATGATCATATTATGCCCATCAAACAGAATCTGTCATTTTGCTGACATATACATTTTCAGAAAAATCCTCTTTCCCCCACACTTACCAGTTCGTTCTAAGAGTTAGTGTAGTTTTTTTTTTTGAGTTAGTGTAGTTTTAATTATAGATTGGATTTTTGTTAAGTATAAGCTCCCCCCAAAAGTGAAAGTTTTACTTTTAGTTTTCTTTGTTATTTAAAGTTTTTGTCCCCGTTTTATTTTTATTTTTATTTTTTAAAGATTTTATTTATTTATCAGAGAGAGAGAGCGAGCACAGGCAGACAGAATGGCAGGCAGAGGCAGAGGAAGAAGCAGGCTCCCTGCCGAGCAAGGAGCCCGATGTGGGACTCGATCCCAGGACGCTGGGACCATGACCTGAGCCGAAGGCAGCTGCCCAACCAACTGAGCCACCCAGGTGTCCCTTTGTCCCCGTTTTAAATGAATTCATTTTTAAGTGGCCTTTACCTGGATCAGTTGTTTTCAGGAATTGAGAATTTTCTGTGTTAACTTGTTCATAAACTTTTTTCTGAATCTGTGTAATGCCAAATAAATAAGAAATTATAGTAATAACCATAAATGAGCATTTTATGGAACTTTGTCTTTATTGATAATTTTTTTTCTTAAAAATGTAGTGGTTCTTGGGCCTTCACGTTTATCCCACAGGTATTAGTTTTAGAAACTAGAACAGGCAAATGTTTTACTTCAGACAGGTTCAACACTTTAGGATGGCCTAAAAATATTTGATGTAAATTTCATTTAGTTTATGTGGAATTGACTTACTTAGTTACGATGTAATTCAGGTTAAAAAAAAATCTCAACTGAAATTCATTAATGAGATTATCAATGAAATTAAATGTAACCATGTACTACAAAGAAATTGAAAAAATAATAGTTAAAATATTTTTAAAATTCTTAAAGTTCAGATAAACCTGATTTTTTTTTTTTTAAGATTTTATTTATTTATTTGACAGACAGAGATCACAAGTAGGCAGAGAGGCAGAGAGAGAGAGAGGGAAGCAGGCTCCCCGCTGAGCAGAGAGCCCAATGCGGGACTCGATCCCAGGACCCTGAGATCATGACCTGAGCCGAAGGCAGCGGCTTAACCCACTGAGCCACCCAGGTGCCCCAGATAAACCTGATTTTAAAAAGAAACTGTGTACTGTGGCACTGTTACCAGAAAAAATAATCCAGCAGCTCTTAAGTGCTAGTTCTTGATTTTTGTCTAAAGAGAAAGGCCTTTCTTTTTTTTCTTTTCTCTTGCTTTCCCCTCTCCCTCTCTCTTTCATCTCTGGATATATCTATGAATTAAATCATAGCATCTAAGAGGGGATTTTAGAGGTAATATAGTTATATACCTTTTCTCTTTCTTGGGTGCTTGAGTTCCCTCTTTAGTCAGTGGATTTGATTATACAGCATCTGCTTGGAACACCTTCAGTGACTGAAAACTCACTTGTGAGAATTTCAGTTGGAAGTTTTTGTTAGAAGTTCTTTCCTAGTGCTGAGCTGAAACTTCTGTTTCTGTGCGTGGGGTGCATCTGATGTGTTACAGAGCGGCTCTGATCCTTCCGCTTGACAGCCTGCGTCAGTCAGGGTCATCTTGGCTTTCCTGCCCTAATCAACAATCTGAGTCTCAGAAGTTTAAAAAAAATTGTACTTTTTGTTTGTACTTGATAAGATTATCTACATGTCCACTGTGGATTAGAAAGGGGCCTCTTCTTATCATGATCTCTCAAGGACTCAGGCTGACAGAGGGACTGTCATCTCAGATGTAGCAGAGTGAAAGAGAGCTTTGAAAGGTCTTGCATAGGCAGTAAATGCTCTGGCCCAGACTAATCCCAGGGCGTGGGGCAGGTCAGAAGGGCAGTTCTCTCACGTGCCCAGAATGGGAGAGAACCAGAGTACTTGGTGAACCGGTCACACATGCCTCTCTTTTAAGAATTTGAAGGTGTGTCATGTCTTTGTACTCCTCTCTTGCCTAGGTTAAAAATTCCCAGTGTTTCAACTCATGGTGATATGATTCCCAATTTCTTAAGCCATCCAGACACCCTACAGTTTTCCCGTGTTTTTCCTGATGGGTGTTGTTCAGAAGGGAACACAGTATTCCTGAATTCCTGTTGGAAGTTTTTTTTTTCCTTTCGGCAGTCTGAAATCAGGTAGTTTTAAACCAGTGTTCAAGCTGGTCGGATAACTTTCATTGAGGTGGCTTTAAATTGTGTCCTGAATGGTTTAAGTTCAGAGTAAGACACCTGCAGTATAGCACAGAGATGAAGTTTTGAGACTGATTCAGGGCCTGACTTACAGGGCCTGTTGTGTAGTTGTCCTGAGCCTATTTTCTAATTCTGATAGATGGAATTTAGTAGGATTGATGAGAATGTGAGCAGACATGTGTTTTCATGGGCTTTCCCTTAAGTGCTATTAAGATACTAAGTGTTACTAAGAAGCATTGTTTTGTTCCTTCTGACTGGTTTCAACTTAGTTCACTCAGGACTCACTTGAGTAGTTTAAGTTCATGCCTGGATACAATGAAACAGTGAACATATGTACTACAGTCCTTATGGGTGTAGATCATCAACACATACATTTTTATATTATTATTGAAAAAAGTCGAACTGATGTGCTGCCTCTCATTTGCAGGTAGGGTTCTTTCACAGTCTACTCCCGGGACTCCATCAAAGACCATAACAATATCTGAAAGTGGTGTTATTGGATCAACTTTAAATTCTACAACACAGACACCAAATAAAATAGCCATCTCACCTTTGAAATCGCCAAATAAGGTAAAAAAAAAAAATTAGCCACAAATGCCAAGTGTTGTGGTTAATGCTTTTGTGTTCTTACTAGTCACTTTAGATACTTCAGTTTTAATATATTCCCGAACAAGCAATAAGGGTTCATCAAATACTAGATTAATTTAGTAATCAAGGTTATATGGCAGAAAAAAACCAAAACTTACTCTAAACACATAGTAACCTAGTAATCACGCGGCATGCGAAGACAATTTCCATGGCCCATATGAATGTGTGTACAACAAAGCTCTCTTGAATGAGGTACATGATGTGTTTAGTTCTTCGGTTAATATTTGTGCAGAATTATTGTCTTTGGGAAGTCACATATGTAGTGACTATATGAATTTAAAACATTTAATGTAACTTTATCATATTATTTTGATAAAATACTCTGTTTTCATGGAGATCTGAGCTCTTGCTGGGAAACAGAGTACCTAGAGTACTAGAAATTGCCATCGAATGCTGGTAACCAAATTTTCAGAGTCTTTAGACTTAAGTGTAGAGCATTCAGAGCATTCAGAAGCTTTCCATAATTTGTTTTCATCTTAAGGTAGCTATCATTTTACTCTTATGTCAAGTAAGGAGTCTTCGCTCACTTTCCTAAAACATACAGATTGATTATACCAGCATAACATTTTGCAAAGGTATGTTTTAAAGGACATATTCAGGTGGAAAGCGAAGCATCATTATTCCGTAAAATGCTGCCTTTGTGATTCTGGAAACTTATTACCCTTTATATTACCTTTTTCCTTAACTTATTATTCATTAATAGAACAAATGTTAAACATTTGTTTTACATTTTTTAAAAAGTATAGCTGTTGGTTTCTGTCTTAATGAGATTTGAATATAATGTATAAGTATGTCTCTTATAGTTCATTAAAATGAGATTTTATCTGCATAATAATAGAAAATAGTAATTTACTTAAATGAGGTGAATTCAACAGATATTTGAGTGCTTACTATGTGCTATGCATAGTGATAGGCACTGGGGATAAAAGCACGAATAAGACAAGTTTTTCATTTCAACAAGGAAGTTAGACCTAAACGTTAAATATTGCCCTACAGAATCATGACGGTTACAAGTGGGTTGATGAGCTCTGCCGTGTATCAGGGAAGGTTTATACAAAGGCTGTTCTTGGAAAGCTCTTAACCTTAAAGGCGTTTTGGGTCTTAGCTGTGGGTAAGCAGAGGAGGCTTTCTGGATTGAAGTAATACTTTACACAGAAGTGGAAAAGTATGTGGTCCTTGAGGGAACTACATTGCTTTGGTAGTGTGAGAGCTGAGGGTGCTGAGGTTAAATGGAAGGTTTTGTTATCTTTAGGGGAGTTTGCACTGTATTGTTCTTGAAGACTTTCTGTGGCTTTCCATTGATTCTAGCACTGCGGTGTCCTTATCTGCATATTGGGATCACCTGAGGAATGCCTGGTTCCTACCCCCAGAGATGCTTTTAATTGATTTGGAGTTTGGCCTGGTATCAGGATTTTTAAAAGCTAAGTGATTTTAATGGGTACCCTAAATTGGAAACCACAACTCTAGCATAATATGAGATTTGCATTTTGAAAAAGAGGATTCTTGTGGCAGTATTCTGAGACTAGTTAGGTTAGTGATTCCCAAACTTGGGTGAACTTTTGAAGTCCCCTGGAACCCCTTGAAAACACTCATGGCTGGGTCCTACCCTGACTCCATTTAAATGAGAGTCTCTAAGGCTGGGTGGGGTTTAGGTATTTTAATATTTTATAACTCTAAAGTGTAGGCCAGGGTGGGAAATGATGAAATTAGATTATTATAGTACATTATGTTTGAGCTAGACTGGTAGCTAAGGGGCTTGAGAAGAAGAGATGTATTAAAAGAACTTTTAAGACATAGGCTAGATGTCAGGGTCCTAGGATGATTCCTAGATTCCTGACTTGAACAAAAGAGTAGGTGGGGGCATCACCAACCAGTATGACTGGTCCATGGCCTATCCTTGATAGCATGCAGATAGGAACCAGCTTTGTTTTTTTCTCATCCTTGACGTTAGCCATGAGGTCTTGGATCTTCCTTCCCTACCTCTTGACAAGAGGCTGTTTTTCAGTATAAGAACAAGCCTTATTTTGGTGACTAAATTCACAGATATGAAAAGTCTAGTCAAAACCTTAAATCTAGTTGAAAGCTTCTCTCTCAACTCAGGCCTAATCATGGCTCAGGGACCACGTAGTAGAGAAGAGGAGTATAATCTGTTTCTTCCCTTCTTCTACCCTCCCCCCTTTCTGCTTTTGGCTACTGATTGGAAGGATGATTAGAAGAGAAAGGACAAAGGTTTATGTGCTGGAACTCTTGTAGTCTAGCGGCCAGTGTGGCAGGTGTCCCAAGTATGGACTTTTATAGAGGTGCATTTAGGAAAGTTTTGGAGACCCTGTGGGGAAGTCCACATTGCCCAGTTCTCTGTCAAGAGTGTGGTGCATACCCAGGCTGTCTTGGGTGGTTTTCTCCCGACTGTCTCTTGCCTCCTGTAGTCTATCCTACAGCCTTTTACTTCAGAACACCCTTACAGCAGAGGCATATGTCTTTGGCCCCTCAGGATGCTGTGGCCCTTCTGCAGCATCAGTTTGGCTAATAGGAAGCCTGTGGCACCCAGTGATAGAAGTGCCCCTTGACTAACTGCTGTCCTCCATGTTCTTGCTCTGCCATTTTGATAGCTCCATCCAACTTCTTGCTATCACAGTTCTCCAGGCTGGGACCAGTTTCTGTGTTCACCTGTGTCCTAAACTGGGGGTATGTGTCAGGTTCTCCCAAGAACTCTATCACTATTCATTTCTGGTGTGGGTAGACCAAGATAGAATTAAGAGTTTAACACACACACACACACACACACGAATGCACAGCTTCTTTATCAGAGTCTGTTGCCAGCCAAAAATTAAGATGTGCATTTTCCTTTCTTATAGTTATCACCCAATCTGTCCCAGGGATTTTCTTGGAGAGCCTCTGCCTTTGTTCTTACTGAGGTATAAAGCCGTAACATTTTCTGTTTATGAATTAATTTCTAATTCTAATCTGTTTTGTTTCATTTTCAATAGGCAGGAAGTGGATGATAGGGATGCTCTCCTTCAGTAAGTCTTCCTTGGATGTCATGTCTTCCTTTTTAGAGTGTGGGGCTTTATCATTTGTAGTTCTCAGCGTTGGATGCCTCACTTCAGCTAAATTTGAGATAGTAGAAAAAAAATCACGTAATCGTTTTATACTAGAGAGGGAATATAGAATAGCTGATTTGAGCAAAAAGATACTATTTAATTCTTGAGATGTTGGTCATTGAAGTACCCACTGATTATCTAAAGGAAGATGTCCATTAGGAAGCTGAATATACACAGTGACTAAAACTATGCATATAGATGAAATCAACCAGGGGGCATGAGGTTGTGTGTCGAGAAAAGAAAGCAGGACCAAACCACAGAAATATTAAGCATAGTCAAAGAGGAGGAATCAGTGGAAAGGAAGGAATATTAAGAGATGTTGTAAGAGAAACTAAAAAAAATGGAAGGGGAGATGACTTCAAGAATTATATTGGGCTACAATCTCAAATGTCAGGAAAGTCGGTTAAGAAAAAGGCTGAAAAGTAAGGATTTGGCCCATTGATCAAAAGTGGTCAAAAGGAATGCCAAGTACCCACCTTTTCCGGCCTGCCGACACTCACACTCTGACCATCTGCCTTGAATAAGCAGGAATTCTCTCATTCTTTCTTCCTGTTTATATAGGGTACCATCCTGATGCCCAGATTCCTACATCACCGTTTCTCTCTCACATCTAATCTCCTTAAGGCTGTCATTGTCTTCTATCCCTGTTCTGACCTATCCGATCCTCTTGAACCCCCTCCACTGTGCCCTCCCTGGAGTTCATAATCAAAATAATACCTTAATCTTCAACCTCTTTACTGAGGGTTTCTTTTACTTTCTTGTTTTAACAGATAACCAACTCTCCCCTAAGATACTTGCTTTTCCAGCAGATCTCTTAAATGATGGCCATTTTTTTTCCTCCTTTAGTCCTTAGGCCACTGAGCCGGCAGTTGAGTGGGTGGGACCACGTGTCTTTCGTGCTTCTTCTCATCACATTCTGCAGACCATTCTCCCTTTCTTCTCCATCTTTGAATCTGATGTTATCAGGCTTATTTTGGAAGTCAGGCATGTCCAATGTTTTCTCAATTTACTTGATACTATAGTTATCTCATTATTGTAGGATGCATTTTTTCCATTCTGTATATTTTCTAAAGTAATACTCAGTTCTCTAAAGTATTTATTAGGTATGTAAATAAGCACTAAGCCAATGAAAATATGATTCTACTTGGTTTACTTTCTTCTTGCTTTAGATTTTAGCAGTGCTGTTCTCTACTTTCTGACATTTAATGTCTTTTGTCCTATAATCTTATTCTTACCTTTAAGTACTGTTTTTTGTTTTCATGGCATATTTTGAGTTATGCAGTGTGATTTAACATGCAGAAACCTATCCATCGAATTCACAACATTAATAGGAAGAAGAATAAATTTACGAATATATACAGTACATCTTAATACATGTAGAAAAATCCTGATGGTAGCCAGCCTCCATTTTGGTTAAAAATACTTCAAATAATAAAAATAAAAGGATAATTTCATAATTAGAAAGGGGAGAAAATGCATCTAACTTCCTGTTATGGTGTAGTGTTGAACAAGCATATCCACTTACCACACCTGTTCAGTTCCACTGACGGCCGGCATTTAGTGCGGTGTTGCAAGAAGAGGAAACAAATGGCACAGAGTTTCAGAAGAAGGGGAGAGTCACAAATTACGTGTTATATTATCACACACATGTAAAACTCAAGAGTCTGCTCTTGAACTACTAGAATTATAAGATGATTAGATAATAGACAATGTAAAAAGTATTTCCAAACCATTTATTTTTTATTTTTTTTTTTTAAAGATTTTATTTATTTATTTGACAGAGAGAAATCACAAGTAGGCAGAGAGGCAGGCAGAGAGAGAGAGAGAGGAGGAAGCAGGCTCCCTGCTGAGCAGTGAGCCCGATGCGGGACTCGATCCCAGGACCCTGAGATCATGACCTGAGCCGAAGGCAGCGGCTTAACCACTGAGCCACCCAGGCGCCCCAAACCATTTATATTTAATATAGTGGTTCATATGATTGGATTTAAATCTTGCATCTTACTAGTTATTTTTTCTTTATCTCATCTCTTCCTTTTTTTTTTTTTTTTTTTTTTTTTTTTTTACTTTTTCTGCCTTCTTTTGGGTGAATTGAATAGTTTTTGTGATTCTGTTATGTCTCCACTATTGGCTTTTTATAGTTTAAACTTTTAAAAACTTATTGGTTGTTCTAGAGTCAAATAATACATTTTTTTACTTAATTTAGTCTACCTTTATATTTATGTCACTTCGTGTTGTGTAAGAACCTTACAATTGAGTATTTCCAGTTCTTTTTTCCTATCCTTTATGCTGTCATTTTTAAACATTTTACTTTTACATGTTATGAACTCCATAGTATATTTTTTGTTTTTGCTTTACATAAAATTACCTTTTAAAATAATTAAAAATAAAAAGTCAGTTCTTTACTTTCATTTTAGCTGTATCTTATTTACTTCCTTTCTTTCTGTAGACCCCAATCTTAGTTTGGTATAAAACTCTCCCTAAAGAACTTTCCTTAGGGGAGGGATGCCTGGAATGCTCAGTGCATTGAGTGTCCAGCTCTTGGCTTCGGCCTGGGTCTTGCCGTCACGCCTCACCTCGGGCTCTGCACGCAGTGGGAGTCTGCTTGTCCCTCTCCCTCTGCTCCTCCCCCACTTGCATTCTCTCTCTCTCTCACATGAATAAATAAAATCTTTTAAAAAAGCCCTTTCTTTAAAATTAAACTTTCTTTTCGGGAAAATTCTACTAGTGAGATTCTGTCAGCTTTTGTATTGCATGAAAAAGTCTTACTTTTCAGCATTACTTTTGAAAGGTATTTTCATTAGGTAAAAAAATCATGGGTTGTCCGTTTTCCCCAGAGCTTTGAAAAAGTCACCCCATTGACTTCTAGTTCGCATAATTTTTGGTGAGAAATAATGCTGTAATTTTTGTCTTTCCTTCTTTTATATATGTAATGTATCTTTTCTTCCCCTGACTGCTTTCAAGATTTCTTCTTTATATTTGGATTTCTGTGTTTGTTTGTTTGTTTGTTTTTTAAGATTTTATTTATTTATTTAAGAGAGAGACAGTGAGAGAGAGCATGAGCGAGGAGAAGGTCAGAGAGCAAAGCAGACTCCCCATGGAGCTGGGAGCCTGATGTGGGACTCGTCCCGGGATCATGACCTGACCCGAAGGCAGTTGTCCAACCAACTGAGCCACCCAGGCGTCCCTGGATTTCTGTGTTTTGACTGTTAATTTATCCAGCTCTGTGCTGTGTTATTGTTATCTTTTTAAAATATATATTTATCTTGATTTTAAACTGTCTTGGGTATATAATTTATTGTCTTTTTTTTGAACTTTTGACTTATCTCTTCAAATATTTCTTCTACCTTGCTCTTTCTCTCTTCTCCTTCTAGAACTCTATTTTCAAAAATGTTAGACTGGTTTAATTCCATCATTTTAGATACTGTCTTCTGTTTTTCCTCTCCCATTTCGTTTTCTTTTTCTTTTGGTTTGGGTATTTCTGTTAACGTGTCTTCAAATGATTTGATTCCTTCCTCATTTGTGTGGAGTTGACTACCTGGGTCCACTGAAGGATTTCTTCATCACTGATAGCTGGATTTTTAAAATTTCTAGCATTTCCATTTGACTCTTTCTTCCAGTTTCTATCTTTCTGCTGCTGCTTCCCTGTGGTTCACTGCGTGCTGTCTTACTTTCCTGCTGAGTCGACTAATATATTAACCGTAATTATTTTATAGTTCTTATCTGATGGTCATCTTAGTCTTCCTTTCATTGCTGGAGTGGCTGTCTGGACCATTTAAAAAAATTGAATTTAAAACTTAAACATCTAGGGTAGGGAAACTATATTCTTTTAAAAGCAGGTGACTTAGAACACAGTGAAGCCGGGCTATTGATTCATTTCAAATATGATCAGAGAGATTTCAGGACAGTGAACTTTTGGATAAATGAACTCAAGAAAGGTAAAGGTTTCCAGACCTTGTGTTCTGGAGACTTGAGTCAAAGAGGGGCACCTGGGTGGTCCCGCCAGTTAAGCATCTGCTCTTTGCTCAGGTCATGATCCGGGAGTCCTGGAATTGAGCCCTGCATCAGGCTCCCTGCTCCTCTGGGAGCCTGCCGCTCCCTCTCCCTCTGCTGCTCCCTCTCCCTCTGCTGCTCCCCATACCTGTGCTCTCTCACACACTCTTCTCTCGCAAATAAATAAATAAAATCTTTAAAAAAAAATAAAAAGAAAATTGGATCAAAGAAACAAGAGGTTAGAAACTTTGAAACCCTTTCTTTCCCACCAATTTAGTCTTAAGTAAATATTCCTAAAATCCAAGGCCTCATCATACTTTATGTAATGATAATGATTGTCTTTTTTCCCCTTAACGTCTCTATGATGAACGTGAATGCATCTTCAAAATATCTTACTCTTCTTTTGAGAGTTTATGCAAATTACCCTTGATATCTTTGAGTACACCTTACATATACATCTTGAAAGTTTTGCTCTTCAACCCGGGGAAGTGCTTTACTCATTTTTGGCTTTTATTTGGTAAGTAAATCTGCCCTGTTTGCCCATCCTGTGGAAAGTAACTGAGCCATCACTTAGCCATTCAGAATGCAGACTGCCGTGTGAGGGATTTCAGAGCACCGGCTGTGCATGGATGGTTTAAGAAAATCTTAAAACAAAAAAAGTAAAGTTTCTTCTCTGATTTCTGTGACCAGTATAACTTCTTGAATTCTTCCTATAGCTCTTCTAGCTTGGAAGAATTCTATGAAGCTTTTATAATTAAATTCTAGATTCAACAGTTTCCTATAGTTGCTTTGTCATTTATCTTTCTGTCCCTGTATCCATTAATCATCTTGTTTTAAAAATTCATTTCAGAGTAAGTTGTACATATCCAGTATACTTTGCCCCAAATACTTCATTAAGCATACCACTGACTAGAATTTACTATTTGTTTAGAGGCTTTTCATTTGAGGTGAAATTTATGTATGTTGAAATATGCAGATTTTAAAGGTACCATTAAGGACGCCTGGGTGGCTCAGTTGGTTAAGCGGCTGCCTTCGGCTCAGGTCATGATCCCAGCGTCCTGGGATCGAGTCTCACATCGGGCTCCTTGCTCGGCAGGGAGCCTGCTTCTCCTCTGCCTCTGCCTCCCGTTCTGTCTGCCTGTGCTCGCTCTCTCTCCCTCTCTCTCTCTGACAAATAAATAAATAAAATCTTTAAAAAAAAAAAAAGGTACCATTAGATGAGTTTAGATAAAATGCATATATCTATGTAACCCAAATCTCTGTTACGATAAAAACATTGTTATCACTGTAGGAAGCTAAAAAAAGTTTTTCCTGCGGCACCTGGGTGGCTCAGTGGGTTAAGCCGCTGCCTTCGGCTCAGGTCATGATCTCAGGGTCCTGGGATCGAGCCCGGAATCAGCCTCTCTGCTCAGCAGGGAGCCTGCTTCCCGCCCTCTCTCTGCCTGCCTCTTTGTCTACTTGTGATCTCTCTCTGTCAAATAAATAAATAAAATCTTTAGGGGGGGAAAAAGTTTTTCCTAATTATTTTTGAATGTATCTGGATAAACAGGGCACCTATCATTGGACATTTTTGACATGTCTTAGAAATTGAGAAACAAATGACTGCAGATTATTAAAACTTTTTGCTTGTAGTTCAGATAGGTTCCAGGTTTTTTTCTCTCCATTAAATTAAAGGAGGACCTAAGTGAGTTTTCAGATCATTAGAAATAATTTTTAGTGGTAGAATACAATGTAAGTTTGGGTATAAAACTCAGGAGTTGTTCAGAATATTAATGTATATTATTACAATAAATATTCTTCTGTTTACTTGTGCAAATGTTTTTAGTATTTATAAGAAAAGTAAGAATAGAATTGGTACTGAACTTTCACTCTTGCAATATGTAATACTTAGCTGTGAATATGGGAAATAATCTTTAAACATGAGTACCATCATCTGTCTAATTAAGAGGTGCATTCCCATAAAATCTTCTTTTATTTGTAATAATGACAATTTGTAATATTTTATATTGCTTTGATGAAGTCTATATAGTAATTAACTCAGTCCAGACAAAGTTACGTAATACTTAGAGCTTTACGTTAGGGTAATGGGAAATAATGTTTTTATTATTTACTTATTTATTTATTTTTCGGAAATAATAAATAATGAGCCCTGATGTGGGGCTCAATCCCAAGACCCTGGGATCATGACCTGAGCCGAAAGTAGAGGCTTAATGACTGAGCCACCCAGGGGCCCCTAAATTTTCAATTTATATACTATCTTTTAGTTTCAGAGGATTATAAAAGAATCCCAAGCATATAAATGTTATACTAGAATAAAATTTTTAGGGTTTATTTATGAAATTAAATACAGTTCACAGAGTAAAGAGACTAATGTAAATTTCTGACTACTGAAGAATGGTTTATTTGTATTTTAAAAAGTGTAATAGATGCTAGTGAGTATCAAGTAATTGTGTTGACTTGATTCCCTGGAATACATTATAAAGTCATGTGACCGGTTTATTTTAATTTTACTAATAATTATAATAGGCTTGAAATTACAATAAACTGAACGATGTTACTAGTCCCTCCAAAGGTTATCTCCCTTCTAGCCCGCTGGAGGGAAAAGACATGGAAAAGCACACATGGGAGGCTTTTATGGGCCAGACCTGGAAATAGGCGTCCATTCACTTCACTAGCTAAAATACAGTTGAGTCGCATGGCCTCACCTTAACTAGGGAGGCTAGGAAATCTAATCGGCTGTATGCTTAGGCAACAGAAGAGACTGGGTTTGGGTTAGCAGAAGGCAGTCTGGAGCATAGTCATCCACATGAAGCACAAGAGTGCTCCGCTGACATAGGGAATTGACAGTAGCCAGGATACTGGGAACCTGAACAATAATGAAGGCTTCTGTTAGAGACTCTTCTGCTCTGTGTTTGTCAGTGGCAGTCGGTATTCATTGAGGTCAGTGTGTCCCCTGTGCTGAGACTGTGGGGACTACAGAAGAGCTTATGGTGACGGTTGGGCAGACAAAACTGGATATGCATTAAACACTAATGAATAATGAAATAGGTGCTTAGTTGTGTGGTATAGACAAGATGGTTCAAGACTGAAGAGAGGTAAGTCCTGGTAGTCCTTCATTCACCACTTAGACAAATACTTAATCTTGCCTACTATGAGTTAGGGGCTGTGCTAGGGAACAGAAGAGAGCAAAAAGAGAAGCGTGGACCCTAATGCCTGTGTAGGATGTGGGAGGGAATATGACAGAAGTGAACCAAATAATTATACAAACATACAAAATTGCAAAACCATGAACAGACTTCTGATGGCATGAGATCCTATGTGAGGAGGTTGACCCATAATTAGGATGATTACAGAGGCATCCTGAAGCTAAGGTTTCGTGTGGGTATGAATTAGAGTGGGTGTCAGCCCCAAGGGTGTAGGCCTACAGCTGAAATGAGAGTATGCGTGTGGGGTGCTGAGACCACGACTCTGATCAGAATTAGTAATGCTTTGGAGGGAGTGGAGAGCATATAAAGATAAGATAAGATTAGTTTATGGGTAATTTTCTTTTCTTTTTTTTAGATTTTATTTATTTGACAGAGACCGCGAGAGAGGGAACACAAACGGGGGTGGCAGAGCAGGGAGCCCTGGGATCATGTCCAGAGCTGCAGGCAGACGCTTAATGACTGAGCTACCCAGGCACCCTCAGATTATGGATAATTTTCAAAACAAAGCAATTTAGGCTTAATTTTGTCCTTAAATGGAGATTCATGGAATGTTTCTAAGGCATCAAGAGTTAAAGAATTAACGTGAAGTTTGCAAAAAAAAAATCAGCAATGTCTCTGGTGGCAGGTAGAGGCTGGTCATAAAGAGGATTGAATTTCTTTTGCAAATATCCAGGCAGGAAGTGATAGGAGCAATGACAGTATCAACAGTTGAGTTAGAACCATTTGGGGCCGGAGATTTCAGAGGTTGAAGCTTTTACTTTTGCTGTGAAGCTTTCACATATTTGAGTTGGAGATGATGATGGTAGTAATGAGTACAATTTGAAGTGAAGGGTCTTTTCATGATAAACTTTGACATAGATTGTTGTACAATTAATAAGAATTGGAGTTGAGATGATTACAGATTATAGGCTCCATTGGGATTCTGTTGCCTAAAGCTTTATTTTATCTATAGCTCCTCATACCAGTACCCATTAGCCAGGGATAGGGGCAGAAGGAATAAATGACTAAGAATTTATTCTCTTTTCTGTTATATTGGTTTTGTTTTATGCTTTTATAATTATGGTGATTGAATACTTATGGGGTCCTATGGCCATATTATTAACACCTTTTACTATAGAAACTTAAAATTAATTTTAAAAAATTTTATTTATGGGGCACCTGGGTGGCTCAGTGGGTTAAGCCTCTGCCTTTGGCTCAGGTCATGATCCCAGGGTCCTGGGATTGAGCCCTGCATCAGGCTTTCTGCTCAGCAGGGAGCTTGCTTCCCCTTCTCTCTCTGCCTGCCTCTCTGCCTTCTTGTGATCTCTCTCTCTCTCTCTCTGTGTCAAATAAATGAATTTAAAGAAATTTATTTATTTACTTTAGAGAGAGAGAGAGGGAGAGCATGAGCGAGCTATGGGGGAAGGCCAGAGGGAGGGAGAATCTTAAGCCAACTCAATGCTAAGCATGGGAAGCCCAACACAGGGCTTGATCTCAGGACTCTGAGATAACAAGCTGAGCTAAAACCAAGAGTCAGATGCTTAGCTGACTGTGCCACCCAGCGCCCCTAAAATTAAATATTAGAAGCCTAAAAATATTAAAAAATTAGGATAGTATAATTAACCTCCATGTACAACAAGTATAATTAACCTCCATTATCCAACTTTAGAATTATCAGCTTTACCTTATTTTCATCTGTAACCTCTTCCAACTTTGTTTTTTAAGTAAATCATGTCATTTCATCTGTGGATACTTCTTTATGTATGTAAAAGATAGGGACACTCATTTTTAACTTACCTGTGTTCCTTTAATGCCATTAAATACCTAGTTAATTTGCATTTCCTAATCATCATATTTATTTTATGCAATATTTGAATCTGGGATCAGATCAGTTTATGAATGATTGCTATTTCTCTCACTTTTTTCATCTTCCTTTTTTTCTCTTGCCCTTTAAAAAAAATTGGGTTGGGGGTGCCTGGGTGGCTCAGTGGTTTGGGCTGCTGCCTTCAGCTCGGGTCATGATCTCAGGGTCCTGGGATCGAGCCCCGCATCGGGCTCCCTGCTCCGCAGGAAGCCTGCTTCCCTCTCTCTCTCTCTCTCTCTGCCTGCCTCTCTGCCTGCTTGTGATCTCTGTCTGTCAAATAAATAAATTAAATCTTAAAAAAAAAAAAATTGGGTTGTTATATCCTATAGTTTTTCATAGACTGGTTGTATTCCTGTGGCGCTGTTTAGTTTCAGTAATTTCTTGAATGGAACCCAGATGGCTCCTGTATCTTTAGACTTTACATGTGTTTTACAGATACTTTCTGCCAGTGTGTGGCTTATCTTTTATACTCCTAGCAGTACCTTTTGTGGAGCAGAAATTTGTAATATTAATGAAGGTTGACTTATAGTTTTTTCTTTCATGGAATGTTCTTTTGGTATTCTATCTAAAAAGTCATCACCAAACCCAAGGTAAACTAGAATTTCTCCTGTGTTATCTTCCGGGAGTTGTACTATTTGTTTCATAGTTACACAGTTTTAGGGCTGAGTCCATATAAAAGCTGTGTTGAGAGATAGTGTTTTGTATGTGTATGTTCTCTTCTAGCACCATTGACTGAGAAAACTATCAGTTGAACTATTTTTGCTCCTTCGTTATAGATCAGTTGATCATATTTATATGAGTCTATTTCTGTGCTTTCCCGTTTAATCACCCGTTTTTAGTCTTCACCAATCTAATTGATTAAAGATCTCACATAGATTTGTATTTTAAAAAAATTATTGGTTTCTTTGGGTCTTCTGCACTCCTCTTCTGTGAACTCTGATGCCCTGTGTTTCCTTGTAAGAGTTTTTTAGTATTGACCTTATATTTAGATCATGGATCCCTTTTGAGTTAATTTTTGTATCTGACGTTGGGAACAGACTCAGCTTCGTTCTTGCACGGCAGATATCCAGTTTTCCTGGCATCGATTATCTTCTCTGCATTGAATGGTCTTGGCACCGTGGTTAAAAATCATTTGACCATATATGTGCAGGTTTTTTTGTGGACTCTATTGTTGTTTTATTGGTCTTTGTGTCTGGCTTTATGCCAGTATTGGTTTTTGTTTTTGGGGTTTTGGGGTTTTTTTGTTTTTAGATTAAATCTTTGATCTATTTGAAATTTATTACACAGAATGAGTTATAGGGATCCAGCTTTTTTTCTTCAGACCAAAGGGCTAATTCATTTGTTGAACAGTTCACCATTCTCTGTTGATTTGGGATGCCAACTTTTATCAGGAGCTATTCTTATTTATTTATTTATTTACTTGACAGAGAGGGGCAGTGAGAGAGGGAATACAAGTAGGGGAAGTGGAAGAGGGAGAAACAGGCTTCCCACGGAGCAGGGAGCCTAATGTGGGGCTCGATCCCAGGACACTGGGATCATGACCTGAGTTGAAGGAAGACGCTTAACTACTGAGCCACCCATGTGCCCCTATTATGAATTTTTCTAATATAGGTTCTTCTTTAATTCTCCTAAAAGTTTATTTCAAAATTATTTTTGTTATAATAGCAAATTTAATAATTTTAAGTTTGCTTTATAACATAATGTCTAAGATTCACCTGTGTCTTAATCTATAGCTGTGGTTAATTTTCATTGGTCTGTAATTTCTTCCTCCCCCCCTTTTTTATTGACATATAATTAATACCCAGTGTGCTGTATTAGTTAAGGGGTGTACTGTAATGACACAACAGTCTTACGCACTGCTCCGTGCTCATCACCGCGGACGTTCTTAGTCCTCTTGTTTTCACGCGTCTTCCTACCCACCTCCTTCTGGCAACCACCGATTTGTTCTCTGTATTTAAGAGTGGTTTTTGCTCTTTTTCCATTGTTCATTAGTTTGTTATAGAGCCTTTTTGATCTTTTGATCGTTAGTACTCTGCTCCTAGGCCAGCCCCATGCTGTTTTATTTATCCTATCTTGATAATGCTTAATCTTCAGTAGGGCTGGTTTCTTTAAGGTGATGCTTTTAGAGGAGGTTGTCGCATTTTGCCTGTGATAGTCACTTGACCCTTTCTTTGAATGCTTCCCTGGATACTACTATATTTCAATTACTCATCCTTGTCACTGTAATTCATAACTATAAATAAAATATAAGTTGGGTTAATATCCATGAAAAAATAGCAAAAGAATGCCTTATAGCTATTTCATGATATTTCACCAGTCAGTAAAACAGTGCTGAAAGTTCTGGTATTCATCTCAAGGTTTCACTCTCATTAGTCATAAAATATATATATAATATTTATCTCTTATTTTCTCCTTTGTCTCTTAGTTAGAATCATTTTAAAGCTTGCAAATTTGTTTCTTGATAGGTTTATTTTAATAACCTGAAGTTTGGTAATTAGGATAATGTAAACATAGTTTTTCTGTGATGATAGGCTCAATAAACATTCTGTCACAAATTTTTGAGCACCTGGGTGGCTCAGTCGTTAAGCGTCTGCCTTAAGCTCGGGTCATGATCCCAGGGTCCTGGGATGGAGCCCCATGTCAGGCTGTCTGCTTGGCAGGAAGCCTGCTTCTCCCTCTCTCTGCTTGTGTTCCCTCTCTTACTGTGTCTGTCTGTCTCTCTCTGTCAAATAAGTAAATAAAATCTTAAAAAATTTTTTTTTTTTTTTACAGACGATATTACTATGAAGGAGCCTGGGTGGCTCAGTCACTTGAACATCTGACTCTTGGTTTCATCTCAGGTGACCATCTCATGGGTTGTGGGATTGAGCCCCATATTGGGCTCTGTGCTCAGCAGGGAGCTGGCTTGAAGATTCTCTCCTTCTGCCCCTCCCCCAACTCATGTGTGCATGAGCTCTTTCTTTCTCCATCTCTCTCTAAAATAAATAAATAAATCTTTACAAAAAACCGTATTAATATGGAACCCTACAAATTCCTGACTTCAAGCTATATTGTAAAGCCATAGTAATCAAAACAGTACGGTATTGGCATAAACACAGATACACAGATCAGTGGCACAGAATAGAGAGCTTAGAAATAAACCCACACATGTATGGTCAATTAATTAATTTTTAAAGATCTTATTTATTTGTTTGACAGAGATCACAAGTAGGCAGGGAGGCATGCAGAAAGAGAGGGGAAAGCAGGCTCCCTGCTGAGCAGAGAGCCCAATGTGGGGCTCGATCCCAGGACCCTGAGACCATGACCTGAGCCAAAGGCAGAGGCTTTAACCCACTGAGCCACCCAAGCGCCCCTGGTCAATTAATTTATGACAGAGGGAATATAGAATGGGGGAAGGATACTTTATTTAATAAATGGTATTAGGAAAACTGGAGAGCCACATACAAAAGAGTGAAACTGTACTATTATTTTGCATCATATACAGAAATAAACTCAGATTGGTTAAAACTTTGAACATAAGGCCTGAAACCACAAAACTCCTAAAAGAAAATAATAGGGGTCTTTGACATCAGTTTTGGCAATGATTTTTTGGATCTGACACCAAAAGCAAAGGAAACAAAAATAAGTAAGTGGAAGTACATCAAACTAAAAAGCACAATAAAGAAAACCATCAAGTGGGAAAAGTGACCTATGGAATGGAAGAAAAGATTTGCAAATCATATAGCTGATAAAGGGTAATATTGAAAACATGTGAAGAACTCAGACAACTCGATTGAGAAAAACCAAACAATCCAATTAAAAAATAGAGAAAAAAAAATAGGCAGAGCAACTAAATAGACGTTTTTCCAGAGAAGTCATACAAATGGCCGACAGGCACATGAGAAGGACCTCAGCATGACTAATCACCTGGGACATGCAGATTACAACCACAACGAGATGTGACCTCACATGTGTTTGTGTGGCTGTTAGCAAAGACAAGCAATAGGTGTTGGTGAGGACGTCAAAGACAGCACTAGTGCAGTGTTGATGGTTCTATAAATCGGCATAGCCACTATGGAAAACAATACAGAGGCTCCCCCCCAAAATTAAAAATAGAACTCCACCGTAAAATCCAGCAGTTCCACTTGTGGGTATTTATCTGAGGGAAATAAGATCACCATCTTGAAAATATGTCTGCTCATGTTTTTTTCAGCATTCTGTATGATAGCCAAGACATGAAAACAACCTCAGTATCCATTGACAGATGAATGGATGAAAAAGATGTGACACACACACATACACAAAATAGAATAGTATTTGGCCATTAAAAAAAAAAGAATAAAATTCTGCCATTTGCCACAACATGGAAGAACCTTGCAGGCATTAATGCTAAGTGAAGTAAGTCAGACACAGAAAGATAAATACTGTGTGCCCCCACTTACACGTGGAATCTTAAGAAAGAAAAAAAATGAACTCATAGATAACAGAGAACAGATTGGTGTTTGCTCTGGGGTGGGGTTTGTGATGGGTAAACTGGGTGAAGGTGATAAAAATGGACAGAGTTCCAGTCAGTTATAAATAAGTTCTGGGAATGTAAGGTACAGCACGATGACTTCAGTTAACAGTATTATAGTGTGTATTTGAAAGCTGCTGAGAGAATAGATCTCAAAAGTTCTCATCACAAGAAATACTTCATTATGTCCGGCAGTGGATGCTAACTTCCGGTGGTAATCAGTTTACGATACATACATATATGGGAGCACCTGGGTGGCTCTTTCGGTAAAGCGTCTTGCTATAGCTTAGGTTTGAGTCCTGCATCAGGCTTCCTGCTTAGAGGGGAGCCTGCTTCTCCCTCATCCTGCTGCTCTCTCTGTCAAATAAATAAAATCTTTAAAATATATATATATTTTTTCATATATATATACATATATATACACACATGTATATGTGAAATCATTCTACAGATCTAAAAACTAATGTAATATGTCAATTATATTTCAATAAAAAAGAAAAACACGAGCTCTTTCCTCTTTTAAAATTATGCCAAAATTAGCTGCCATTTACCTAAATTCAGAATGAATCTTAAGTCGTGTTCTATGTAGAAATACATATGAATTGCTATTTTAAGAGATTTCACAAATGTTTATGGTGCAGCTGCTCTATCACTCTTTATTACAACTTCTTGTGAAAAGCTATTTCCTACAGGTTGTCTTTATATGATGCCATCTGCCTTTCTCTTGGCAGCAATATATTTTTGTAAAAAAAGAAGAATTCCCACCCCCCAAAATGCTACTATAAAGTAAGTTTGAGAAACACTTTACACCACATCCATTTAGGAAATGTATAGTGGCCATCAGCATACAGTAAGGACTCAGAGAAGGGTTTTGTTTGGCTTTGTTTACCTTAGCGGTTTCTTACATTAATTGGACAGTGTAGGCTGTTTTATATCATATCTAATCCTAAAGAGCTAATGTTCAATGAAAAAACACACTTTAGTAAACACTGCCCAGTTAGCATTAAGGAAAATATTTTTCTGATTCTGCAGTGGATTAAGCAGAGGCCATCTTAATATTTGTTTGAAACAGCACAATTTATGCAGGGGGCTCAAAGTGCTATATAGATTTCATTTAGTGGTAATGTTCTCCCTCATACAACAGAGAAACAAAGATATAAAGAAGCAGGGGCGCCTGGGTGGTTCAGTCGTTAAGCGTCTGCCTTCAGCTCAGGTCATCATCCAAGGGTCCTGGGATTGAGTCCCGCATCGGACTCTCTGCTCAGTGGAGAACTTGCTTCTCCCTCTCCCACTCAGCCTGCTTGTGTTCCCTCTCTCACTGTGTCTCTCTCTGTCAAATAAATAAATAAAATCTTAAAAAAACCAAAAAGATATAGAGAAGCATTGGGTTGCTTGAATACACACATGATTGAGACTAACTGGAACCCAAAGCCTGTATTGTCCAAACAATGATTTCTAAGCAGTATTTACAGACAGAACCAAATATGGAACCTTACGAACTCACTGCTTTTGATATTGGTTGAGTCTTTTCTCTCCCCACCCCATCTCCCTCTCCCCCTTCCTCCCTCTCTCCAGCTTCACTCAGTAGAATAAGAATCCTCATTTGCAGAGGTGGTTTCTTTCTTTCCTTTTAGGTAAACTTCACTTAAGCAAGGACTTTGCCAATTGGAAGATAATGTTCAAAGAAATTTATTTTTAAAACATAATTATGATATTAGCCTGTAAGAAATAGCTCAGGGGGCACCTGGGTGGCTCAGTGGGTTAAGCCTCTGCCTTCAGCTCAGGTCATGATCTCAGGGTCCTGGGATCGAGTCCCGCATCAGGCTTTCTGCTCAGTGGGAAGCCTGCTTCCTCCTCTCTCTCTCTCTCTGCCTACTTGTGATCTCTCTCTGTGTCAAATGAATAAATAAAATTAAAAAAAAAAAAAGAAAAGAAATAGCTCAGGAAAGAGCCTCCTGGGTGGCTCAGTCAGTTTTTTAAGTCTGCCTTTAGCTTAGGTCATGCTCCTGGAGTCCTGGGACATGCCACACATCAGGCTCCCCACTCAGTGGGGAGTTGGCTTCTCCCTCTGACCCTCCCCCATATCATGCTCTTTCTTACTCTCAAATAAATAAAATATTAAAAAAACACACAAAAAAAGTAATAGCTTAGGAAATAGAACAAATAGAATCTTTCAAGTCCATGTATTTGAGGGGAGCCCTTAATGCATGTTAAATGTTGCTATTTTGAATTTCAATTAAGATAGTTGGTTTTTAACCAGCTGTCAAGGATGTTAATCAGGAAATAGAGATACCTGAAGATTTTTTTTTTTTTTAAGATTTTATTTATTTGACAGAGAGAAATCACAAGTAGGCAGAGAGGCAGGCAGAGAGAGAGAGAGAGAGGAGGAAGCAGGCTCCCCGCAGAGCAGAGAGCCTGATGCAGGGCTCGATCCCAGAACCCTGGGATCATGACTTGAGCTGAAGGCAGAGGCTTTAACCCACTGAGCCACCCAGGCGCCCCACCTGAAGATTTTTTTAATTAAAAAGTATTATTATTGTTGTTGTTGTTATTTTGAGAGAGTATGTGTTGTGTCAGGGTGGGTGTCATGGCAGAGGGAGAGAAAGAGAGAATCTCAAGCGGGTTCCACGCCCAGCACGGAGCCCCAAGATGATCCCACAACCCTGAGATGATCTGAGCCGAAATCAAGAGTCAGGCATGTAACCAAAGAGCCAGCCAGATGCCCCAAGAGATGACCCTAAAGATTTTATTGAATGCATATTGGCTGTTTTTCTGGTGATGGGGTATAATCCAAGAGGCATTCATACAGAGTTTCTCAGACAACTGTACTTCAAGGAAGGGACCAACTTGTGAATTCTCCAGGAAATTAAGGGTACTCTAATGCCTCTGTCTTTTGCAAAAATATGAACTATTATATGTTACCTAGTATTTCAGGTGTTGGGGAAATGTGGTTTAGTCAGTGATTGTCAAGGGTTAGGGTTGGTGGGGGAGGCTGTGTCTATAAAGGGTAGTACAAGAGAGTTTCTTTGTGGGGATGGAACAGTTTTGTATCTTGATGGGAATTTGATTACATGAATCTATACGATCTTTATAAACATCCCCCCAAATTGCATATAAAACCAGGAAATCTGAGTACGTTCTGTTTGTAGTTAACAGTATTGTACCAGTTCCTGGTCTTGATAATGTTTTATGGTTATGTAAGATGTTCTTCCTTTGAGGAAATTGTACATGGGAACTCTGTATTAGTTTTGTAACTTCTTGTGAGTCTAAAATTATTTTAAAATTAAAACGTTCAGGGGCGCCTTGGTTGCTCAGTGGGTTAAGCCTCTGCCTTCGGCTCAGGTCATGATCTCATGGTCCCAGGATCAAGCCCCACATCTGGCTCTCTGCTCAGCGGGGAGCCTGCTTCCTCCTCTCTCTCTGCCTGCCTCTTTGCCTACTTGTGATCTCTTTCTCTTTCTCTCTCTCTCTGTCAAATAAATAAATAAATCTTTAAAAAAATTTTTTCTAAAAAAAACCCGAACATTTAAATAATGTGTTTATATTTCTATTCAGCTACTGATTAAAAAATGCTTTCAATGTTTCTTAGAGGCAAATGCGCATCTTTAGTTCTTAACAGAGTTCTTGAGGACTGGATACTATTTACTTTTATTTAGTCATTTATTTTATTTATTTTTTTTTTTAAAGATTTATTTATTTATTTATTTGACAGAGAGAGATCACAAGTAGGCAGAGAGGCAGGCAGAGAGAGAGGAAGGGAAGCAGGCTCCCTGCTGAGCAGAGAGCCCGATGCGGGGCTCGATCCCAGGACCCTGAGATCATGACCTGAGCCGAAGGCAGCGGCTTAATCCACTGAGCCACCTAGGCGCCCCTTATTTAGTCATTTAATAACTATTCATTAAGCATCTACAGCTGGATGCATTATAATGTCCTACTTAAAAGAATGGGCTTTGGAGTTGGGTCTGGTTCAAATCCTGGCTCTGCTATTTTTTAGCTTTGTGACCTTGAGAAAGTTTCTTACTCTTTCTGAGCTTCAGTTTCTCCATAATGGGAGATGGACCATATGTACCATATGCTGTGCCATCATAATGATGATACAGATAGCCGTTCACCTTTACTTAACGTTATCATGTGTGGTAAGTTATTATTTGTACTTCATATAATTTAGCTCATTTAATCCTTACAATAATCCTATAAGAAGGATATTATTTTCATATTTTCAGTTGAGAAAACTTAGGCACAGAGAAGTTTAGTTATTTGCCCAAGGTCATACAATAAGGAATGCTGTAGCCTAGATTAAAACCTTGGTAGTTGGTATCTTCTGGTTTTGTTTTGTTTTGTTTTTAAAGATTTTATTTATTTATTTGACAGCGATCACAAGTAGGCAGAGAGGCAGGCAGAGAGAGAGGAGGAAGCAGACTCCCTGCTGAGCAGAAAGCCCGATGCGGGTCTCAATCCCAGGACCCTGAGATCATGACCTGAGCCGAAGGCAGAGGCCCAACCCACTGAGCCACCCAGGTGCCCCGGTATTTTCTGTTTTTGACTATACAGAATTAGTGCATTGTGGACCAACTGTCTCAGCAAAAACAACTGAAAAGCAGAAGAAAATATGTTTTAAAAATCTGTTTGAAGTCATCAGAGACCTAGTAAGGGAGCCAGAACACCAGAGGCCACATTCATGAAGGGAAGCCTAGAGAAGTCAGATTAAAGATTAGTAACATAATGTATACAGTAAAAGCTAATACAGGGAGGGAGGATGAAAGGATAAAATATTTAACCCAAAAGAACGTAAGAAAGGAGAGAAAAAAGGAACGGAAGCGGGCCGGTGGTTCAAATAGGAAACAGTACAATGGTGGACTGAAATCCAGATCTTTAAATAGCTATGTTAGACATACACCGATGTAAAAATGCAGTCAGATCTTATTTTTGTTTCAAAGACCCAATTATAGATATATCTCGTAAGCATTAGCTTGAAGCTTAGGATGCAGAAAAGTTGAAAGTAGAGGAAAAAAGGTCTGCTGTGCAGACTTAACTGAATACTCGTGCCGTGCTGGACCTCGCTCATGATGTGGCTGCTGGGTTTAAATCCCATCACCTTACTTCGCTTTGGACCTCAGACATAGGAAGTTCCTGAGAAATTGACTATGCTGGAGGCACCTTGTTGAGGGCAGTAGTTTCTTCCAGGAGCTGAGATAGGAAGCCTCCTGCTTCACTGTATGTATTTGTCTCATGCTTGCTTGATTTGTCAGTAGCTTCCATATGTAAACATTTTATCCCTTTTCTTAAACTTTATGTTTCCATTTAACCCATGACTGTTGTGGCTCTTGTCTCTTATCTTTGTTTTAAATCTGCTTTGTGGTGCCTCTGCCCGGGGATAATATTTGAATATTTTATGCTGAAGTAATCTCCTTTGACTGTTGCCTATAGAGCTTCCATACAAATGATATTCTTTTCTCTTTTTTCCTGAGCTTTTATGAAAATGTCCAAATTCTTAAGAATTATTTTTTCATAAATTATTTTGCACATAATATAGATTTCCTCCATCATGTCAGGTGTCGTTAGCATGAGGGCTCTTTGAAGACTAGGAGGGGGTGTAATTCTTTATGAAATAATACTGTAGAACCAGCTGAGATCTGGTCTGGACCTTTGCTTTGGAGAAGAATCTGTCGCATATTGGTTAAACATCAACTGAAAATGTCTTGAAAGACTTCAGTTCTGCCTCGGATGTTTCATTTAGCTTTTTGGGAAGTCACATTGCTGTTTATCAGAATAAAGGAAAGGATTAAAAATTATTAAAATGATTATACTGACTCAAGCTTGAATCTCTCAAAATTAGTTATCCTGCACAACCAAAATTGGGGTAATGTGGGGCTGAATTTGGCCCCTTAAAGACCCATATGTTAGTGGGTACATTTGTATTTGTGGATACAGTTGGATCGACTAGACTTAATGAGGGTGTAAGATGCTCCTTTCTTTTGGATTTCTTTCTTTTTTAGAAGATGTAAAAATGAAATTTGTCCTAGGTAATTTGGTGGGTAGCAGTAAAGCCAAGTGTCTGTATCTTTTCTGTGTTGAATATGAGGCTTAATTCTGGGAGTTTTAAAATAATTCTTGTCTAATAAATAATAACAACCGAATAAGTTCTTATAACTTAAGTAATAATTTCTTCATAGCAAGTCATCTGACCTGGATTCTCAAGGAAGTAACTACTAGAGATAGAAGGTAGAACTCGTTAATTTTGGTTTCAGTCCTATAATTCATTACTATTCTTTTCATTTCTCTTTGAACAGGTTGTTCCTTGCAACAGCTTTTGATGAAATACAGGAACATACTTTTTTACTTGAGTGATTGTCATAAGTTAAAAGGGTAGGAAAGTTAAATCCCAGATTAACAATAGCCGTGTTGTATTGTTTACTAGGCAGTGAAATCAGCTGTGCAGACCATCACTGTTGGAGGCGTGAGCACATCACAGTTTAAGACAATTATTCCTCTGGCAACTGCTCCCAATGTCCAGCAGATTCAAGTGCCTGGAAGCAAGTTTCATTATGTCCGCCTTGTTACTGCCACAACAGCCAGTAGCTCGAGCCAGCCAGTTAGTCAGAATCCCAGTACAAACACTCAACCTCTCCAGCAAGGTTAGTAACCATTTCTTAAACACAGTAATGACTTCTTTGAACATTATGAAAGAACTTTGGTCCTTTTCTTGCTGAAGTCCTGATTAAGTGTGGCATTTCAGCTGGGAGCGTGAACAAGCCACTATTGCAGAGGACAGCAAAATGGAACCGTCTTCTGTACAATCATGGTGTTTCACTCTGCTGGAAGCCGATGCACACTGTCCCCGCTGGACCATCGGCCCATCAGAATTATTTCTCAGTTTGGGGTAGCCATTATGTTGCTGTTTTATAAGCCTGTCATTTATGCTAATGGGACAAATTAAGATGAACCCAATTATTTATGTTCTATTCTAAACTGTGAAGCTGCTTAGTAGGGTTTGGATCAGTGAAATGACTAATAGGCAAGGTACAAGAACTTGATAACTGCTTTCATCCTTTACTTATTTTGAATCTGTAATTGCTAATAAAAAGCAATTAAAATATTCTGTTATTTTGCTTATTTCTCCTTTTCGTGGAGAATATTCCTATTTGTAATCCTTCCATTTTCTGTCTGTGCTGAGCCCTTCCTGTCACCTGACGCACAGACACAAACACACACCAGCGCTCTCCGTGTTTATCTGCTTGTTAGAAGTTGAACGGTGTGAAAGGATCAGAACAGCTTGTAGTTTAGGGCTCAAATTTTTTGTCTCAGAAGACTGCTGCATATCCCATCAATGTCAAAAAGCAGTTGGTGGCAAGTAAATGATTTATTATTTACTGGATGTAAATAGAAGAATTAAAGACCACTTGTTTGCTTTTTCATTTTTATTAAGGGATCAGATGGCCGGAGCTGTCTGCTGCTGACATCTAGTTCACCCGAGGGAAACTGGAGGAGAAAACCTGTTGATTTTTTAAATTACCAGTGGGAGAGCCTGGAGGTTACATGAGGGAAACAGTATTGTAGTATGTCTTGTACTGAAATTAGACCTGTTAAGTAATTATATTTTCTAATCCCTCTTTAAACTGATTTTGGAAGAAAATCTTTTATTAAGGTGTTCTTAACGAAAGGAAAAGGAAACTTGCGTATTGCTAACTAAGGGAGCCCCGTTTTCTCTGCTCTCGGTGCTTAAACTTAGCAGGCCACTAAAAAGGGTGCTGCGGGGGTGGTTGACTCTGGAGGTCCTGGTGATGTAAAGCAGCCGTTCGGGCAACAGGTTATGTCTTATGTGCGTATGTTTATATGTGGACCAAGTGCTGAGACCCATTTCCAGTGTAATGTTAACGCGCAGTTCCTTGTCGATAATGAGCCTTTGGTGGAGGTAGAAAAGTTGCTGAAGACCCAGGAGGAGTGGAGGAGTAGGTTGGATGGTTCCTAATCGTAGCGTGTTTATCGGTACCTTCCTTTCCAAGTTCGTATCTGTCTTCCTGCTTCTCTCTTCCTCTCTCTGCTCTTTCCTTCCCGAATTCCCTCACATACACACGTCCTTCTTTTTCCTGCTTCTTTGTTTTCTGCGTTTCCACCTCTAGCTTTCCTTCTCCGTCCGCCCCGTCTCTCCAGCTTTTCAGTTCCCCTGTGTCTACCCTCTTCCCGCCCGTCCGTACACAGCCACCTCTGTGATTGCCCTATGTCCACCCGTCGTTTTCCGTTTGCTCTCCTACCCTGTAGGAGACCTAGGTATACATAATATATATTATTTCACAGGAGTAATTTATAATTTTTAGTAGAGATTGACAGAAATAGTTGCTGTAGTTCATCGAATGCACGAGCATGTCTTTCGAGGGGCTTAATTTCCAATAAGGGATTTCCTTATGCCAAAGGGAGTTGGGCTTATCTTATACATTTCCCACCAAAGCCCTACAAAACCGGTATTCAAAGGCTCCACTATGTTCTCTGCTGGCTGGATAGCAGGCAGCATAGTAGAAAGATCCAGAAGAGTTCATGGTTAATCTCTTTAGAATGTAATCTCCTTGCATCTTGGTAAGGAAGTCAGTTTAAGAAGTTAGAAAGCCTTAAACACTTGGATGTATGGTTTCTAAGATTTGGAAGGCGGTTCTAAGAGGATTGTTCAGAATTTCTGTTCAGGACTAAAAAAGAAGAGTATTCCAGCTTCTGTGAAAATAGCAGTAGTGGTCATGTGGAACTACGCTCAAAGTTGAGGAGAAGGAGAAATCTAGACCGTTGACGTCGTGACGTGACATGAGTATATTCCCCTTCCTGTAGGTAATTGGGCCCCTTCATTTTATAGTTCCTTTATTTCCCAGCTTTTTGTGCATGCAGATATCAAGCTAGTGTAAACCTGGAGTTCCCAAACTTTCAAGCTGTGTGTCTGTGTGCGTGTGTGCGCACACACGTATGCCCACGTGCACAGAGACAGTCACCCTTTCTTTATTATCCAAATAAAAACCATCTGCGTCTGTCATTTGATGACTAAGGGCAGGCCACACACTCCTTCCTGTTGCAGAGACCACCAGAAGTTCTCACCTTCTTTGGTTGTCCGAGCCACTTCAGAAGCGCTGCTTAGTGTGCCCATGGACCAGGACCAACGCCTCCTGTCCAAGGAGCAAATGGTGTAGGGGGTCTGTTCTCCAGATTCCAAGCAGAAATTCAGGCTTTTCATTCCTTTTAATTCACCTATAAATTCTTTTTAGTATTGCTGAGACCAGTCGATGGTGGTTATTATAAATTAAAGCTAAAGCAACTGAAGAGAATCAGAACAGGAAATACTTTTAAATCCGGCATCAGATGTCCCTGGTGCTGTAATTATGGTCCTACACTCCTTTTTGTATAACAACTTTACTGAGATATACTTTGTGTCTGCTATAAAATTTACCCTTGTTGAGCATACAGTTGAGTGGTTTTTTAGTGTATGGAGAGAGATGCAGTCGTCGCCACTAAACCACTTTCTGGAGGGTTCCCTGCTTCCCCTCTCTGCTCTGCCCGCTTGCTGCAGGGCCACTCCCTTGTAGGTTGGAATCCTGTCTGACGGTCTTCCAGGACTCCTAACCCTCCCGAGCTTTTTGGTCGAAGAAGGTCTGTTCTTTGTTCAGAGCAGTTAGATCCCACTACCTCAGCCTCTCTCTTTCAGACCAGGCTCTACGTCTTTTTGCATAAATAAAACCGGAAGGGCTATCCTTCCTATCTTTTTAAGTCCCTTTTTTTAGACTGTGGGAGTGGCAGTAGGCCGCATTAAAAACGGTTCTTCTTTTGGTCTCGTGCCGGCCTCTCTCCTGACTTTCATCACAGCTTTTCTCCAGGTCAGGGTTCATCTTCCCTTCAGATCAGCTCAGCTGGAGGTTTTAGTTCTGGTAGCTGTCATTTTCCGGGTCGCTTGAAGGCTTCACGATGACTTCGTTTTCTTCCCTTACACGTGCAGCTTCTGCCATCCACTCGGGTGATAGGGTGATAGTTCATGTTCCTTTCACCTCTACCCTGTCTCTTGCAGCTGCTCTCCTGTCCATGGCCAGCTCCATCAGCCCAAGCAGACCCTCCGTGCACAGTCTTCTAACTTCCCTTGTTCCGTGCAGCCCTGTTCTGTTTTGCACGCTGCTACCAAACGGTTTCCTTTTATGCTGTTCTCGTCGTACTTCTGTACTTCGAAATCCTCAGGAACTCCTCCTTGCCTACCGAATTAAAAAGTGCAGATTCAATATATAGATTTCAACCCTGGCATTCAAGACTTGGGCTTACCTCCTTTAACCCTAGCTTCCAACCAGACTGGTCTGTTCAACATTTTGGGAAATGTTTCGCTGCTTTCCAGCATCAGGCCTCCACTGCTCATGCTCCTGCCTCTGCATGGAATGGCCCGCCCCAGTCTGCGTGCCTCCTGCACAGCCCGGCCGTTGATCAGGACCATCTCAGACACCAAGCCCTCCCGCGCTCTTTGTATTCTCATCCTCTGCCAGGCTCCCTTGAGTCTGCGGCACTTTCTCTTTTTAACCGTGTGTATTTTATTTGGTACGTGTCTAATCTGCTCTACTTGAGTGTAATCTCTTTGAGCAAGTGTCTTGTAGTCTAATTTCCCTGAAACACAGTCCGCAATGCCATTTATGTAGTACTAATGATTGTAATGGCAGCTAACATTTATTGAGACACTGTTTGTTGGACACTCTTCCAATAATTTTCATGGATTAACATATTTAACCCTTACACCCTGTGAGGGAGGGACTATCCCCACGTCATGGATAGGGATATAGGCCAAGAGAGCTAGAAAGCAGCAGAATTAGGATCGGAGTCTCCAGGGTGTTACGACTCAGAGACCAGATTCCTGACCTTCACACTATCTGTGCTGCCTTTTAGTAGGTGCTCTGTAAATAATGAGTTACACAAGAATGATGTTTTCTCTGGTTTTCACACAAACGTGGCAATTAGAAAGAATATAGAACAGCACTGTTACTCAAGCTCCTGAACAGCAGTCTTTTTATTTAAGGCATTTCAGCTGATTTAGTAGGGAGCGTTTAAATCATGCAGATACAGACAGAAGTATTTTCCGTAGGCTGTCTTAAATGACCAACGTTCCCTTGTCAGGCAGATAGACTGTAGCTGCTCCCTTAGCTCCAAGTTCCTTGGTAGATGGTCACGGAATTCTAAAAGGTAACTATCCTGATTGCAGATTGCTCCAAACAGGAAACCAGTGGAATTCTTTAAGCTCTTTTACGAGGACAGCTTGAGAGAACTAAGCGTCTTCAATGTTTCAAGCGCTGTTTCCTGCAAATAACTGGTCCTTTCCTCCTCTTTCTTAAAAAGCAAAGCCAGTGGTCGTCAACACCACTCCCGTGCGGACGCCAGTTCCTCTCGTCTCGGCACAGACTGTCAGACAGGTGAGTGTCCCAGGACTTCTTTCTTCAGCCTCTCCCAAACAGTTCACTTTTCAAATTGAAAGTTGAGATTCACATGCGAGAGATTCATCCTGAATGGGGAAGCGGTAATGTGTATTTCTGTAATCGTGGATATGCGTGTTTGTTTTGTTTTGCTTTTGAAGGTCGTTCCCAAACCCATCAATCCCACTCCGCAGATAGTCGCCAGCAGCCAGCCTCAGCAGCGGCTCATCATGCCGGCCGCCCCACTGCCACAGATCCAGCCCAACCTCACCAACCTGCCGCCAGGCACTGTGCTGGCCCCGGCGCCAGGAACAGGCAACGTGGGCTACGCAGTGCTTCCAGCTCAGTACGTGACCCAGGTAAGAGGAGGACACGGAGTCACTGCGTTTCAAAAGGGATAATTTGGTCAAAGATGTACAGCCCCATCACAGTCTCAAAGTACTGAGAAACCTCGTACTCAGTATTAAAATGGCTGCCTCCAGAATCTTAAGATGCTAACAGAAAGTTCTGAATCTGTTTGGAGGTACCCCTAGCATTTGCACAAGTCACATACACAATCAGACACTTGGGAACTGAGAGCCGTTTGGCAAGAGGGTGAGACTGTGTAGGTAGAAGAGGGGGCGTCGAAGCTGACGTTGGCAGAGTTCAAGTGCGTTTAGAGAGAGCGCTGTGGCTGTCATCCAGCTCTTCTCACAGATGACGAGGGTGCTGTGGACTTGCTCCTGGACAGCCGACCATCACCACGCACCTGTAGTGACCTGTCCTGACCTGCCCAGACACTCTCATCTGGTCGTCTTTAGAGTCAAAGCCGCGTATCATCCGCTGGCTGGCAAGGATTGGAGTGCTGCTTCCTGGAAGCAGATAGAAGTTTTCTTTTTCATGTGAGAATCCAGCAAATTAGCACCGTGTTCTAAACCGTTGAGTTGATTTCCTCAGGTTTTACAGGAGAGAAGCAGAAACCTGGTTTCTCTAACACAGTGGACTTTGGAGTATGTTTAATGTGGCTGTTGATTAGAAAATGACTGTTGAGTGTTTCTATCATCAGTATCTCTTTTCTTGTGTGGAAATCAGTGTAAAATAGAAATGGTTGCCCATGTAATTCTCACTCTCAGTACCTCGTAATGAGCGACTGCACAGAACCCTTCTGTTTACAAGCAGATGCGCCGCACCGTTCTCACCAGCACAGGTTACTACCTGGACTGCCGGAGCGTAACCCCGAGCTTCCTGATCCTGATGGGCCTGCGGCTCTGTGAACGCCTTCTCGTGTCTGTGCCGCGTAGCACTCCACAAATGTTCACATTGTCTTCACCCTCCAGTGTTAGTGTGGGCCTTGAGAAGAGCTCCATGAAGTCCTGTGTCTGTATGAAACTCTCCATACTGTTTTTCCCATTTTAGTAGATGGGTTTGTTTCTTCCTGATCGCGATGTCTGAAAGTGTTGTGAATGCGTGTGTGTGTGTGTCTGCAGCCGCCTCTCTCCGTTGCAGCTGCAGCAGTCCTCGTATGTGTCCATAGCGAGCAGCTCGAGCTTCACTGGGACCCCTGGCATCCAGACCCAGGCAAGGCTTCCATTCAACGGGTGAGTGTTCTGAACACATGTAAGTTCACTTGGTGGATCAGGTTCAGTGCAGCATTAACTAAATATATTTCAAAATACATTTGTATTTATGTATATAAACGGTTTTTTTTTTTTTTTTTTTACAAAATAGGTATATATATTTTTACATTTATATTTTTTCCTTAAAGCCATATGAGCATGCCTCTGTAGGACTTTTTAGTTTGAGAAGTTAAGGGAGCTGTCAAAGAAGCCCCAAATATCTTTCACTTCAATTAATCAATTTTGCCACATGTTCTTATCTATTTCTCTCTCTCTCTCTCCCTCATCCTGAATATGTTTTAAAATTGATATTAATTAGTTTTTAAATTACTATGTTCGGTCCTTGCCTTTTTTGTTGTTGTTAGTCCGTTTTTTCATCTGGGACTCTGTTCCTTTGCGGTATTGTCGGCGACGCAGTGCTGCGTTAACTGTGTGGAGCCCGTCCGCCTGGCTCCAGTTCCAGCCACACACACTGCTTTCTCCTCGCCGCTGTTGGTAACTGAATCCCACAAGTTTTGAGCAGATTTCAGCTTTAGTTCTCTCAGAAAGAAGAATATTTTTTGTGGTGTGTTCTTTAGAAACTATTGATGACTTCCTTTTTAACCGTCCCCCACTCCCGCCCAATTCCTATCTTGGCTCTCTGCCTCTCTTCAGGTTACAGCTAGCTTTTGAACTTGATGCGAAGGGAACAATATAGCAGAGTTTTATTGGAGATGGTTACGTGTTTTAAAGCTTTATTTTAGGAGGAATTTACAGAGACTTTTCTAATTTTTAATAGCTATCTTTAATTGATTAAAGTGTGTATCTCTTTTTGTATCTGTGTAGCATAATCCCGTCAGAGTCTGCCAGTAGGCCCAGAAAACCCTGTAATTGTACAAAATCGCTGTGTTTGAAATTGTAAGTCTTTTTACTACTGTTTCATATTTGATATAGCTGAAAATGCTTTTAAAAGCAAATAGAGTTAACTAAAAGTTTTAACAGACCAATTTCTAAGTCTAAGTAATTTAAATAAACGTGCACATGAATGTCTGATCACGTGTGACGGTATAAAAGTGCCCTCTCATTCATTCAGAACGAATGTCTTTACCATGGATGAGGCACTGGTGGAGGGTTTTTTGGTACACAGCAGCGTGAGACAGACATAGCCTCCGTCTTCAATAATCATAAATTTGACTTTCTTTATGACCTTCATATTTGGCCTCCTAAATGAGGGGATACTCTGAGTAGCTTTTAAAACTGTTGGATAATTAATTTGCTTATTAGTTCTGAACCAAGAGATTTGGCCTGAAACAATTAAGTGAAAAGCATTGGTCATATAAGGGGTTTAGAGTCCCAAGAAGCACGACTGTAGTTCACTGGAGCTGATTCCACTACTGGAAGATAGCCCGTGTTTTACCTTTTTTTGGATTTTGAGATAACTTACTTTGGAGGCATATAAAATCATGTAGCTTTTGTGTTGACAACAGGTAATCTTGGAATTAAGTTTCTGAACCAAAATTCTGAGAGCCTGTGTGACTTGACCTTTGAGCCTGATCACGTGGTTGACCATCAACTTAAATTAACTCTCTGACTGGGTGGCTCCGAGTACATTCTAACTGCTTTCAATCAGATAATTTCTAGTTTTGTTTATTTGAACAATGACTTTTTTATGTGACCTGCACTGATTTTTATATTCCAGATACTGTGATTGCTTTGCAAATGGTGAATTTTGCAACAACTGCAATTGTACTAATTGTTATAATAATTTGGAACATGAAAATGAAAGGCAAAAAGCAATAAAGGTGATTACTTTTTATTTAACTGACCAAAATTTCCAGTTTTACCTGATTTTTGTAGAACTCAGTTGTCTTACAATGAAAATTAATTCCTTTTGCAGTTTTTAGTATGGTGTGATTGAACTTCAGTTGACGTTTGGTCTGTTTTGATAGGCATGCCTTGACAGAAACCCAGAAGCTTTCAAGCCGAAGATAGGGAAAGGAAAGGAGGGGGAATCCGATCGACGTCACAGCAAAGGGTGTAATTGCAAACGATCAGGATGTCTTAAAAACTACTGTGAATGCTATGAGGTGAGATGCTGGTTGGGGAACATGATCTAACCATTCATTGCAGATAACTTCGCGAGGGTGTATTGTAAAAACTCTGCGCTTGCAGTTTGAAAATATGCTCAGTTGGTGCAAGGGCCCTCGTCTGAGGAAGACCTTCTGGCCTCCCAAGCAGGGCCTCCGAGGAACAATACCTTGGTTTTGTCATTACATAATGCTCAGGGTCTCATCACCTGATGGATCCGGTCATACTTTTTAATCTCGTACCTGGAAGTACGCACGTCAGAGCCCCAGTTTATTCAATTTTAGTAAAAATAACCTCAAAGTGGATTGGAAACTCCAGCAATGGGCCTCCACTGAGGGGGGTATGACCACTGGCCTCCACAGGCTTTCTGAAAATGCGTGATCCCCGGCACTCCAGGGTGCGGTCCTGAAGGTGAAGATTTCTCTTGCCCCAGATGCCTGTTGTCCTCCTAAAGAGCACTGCTCCATGAAGAACTGAATCATGTTAAGAAGTTTGCTCTCCGAGTCTAAGAATAGGAAGGGAGACACATGGAATGTTGCTGGCTGAGGTCACCGGTCATCTGAAATGACTACACCCATCTGCGCCATGGCCAGCCCGCTCCGCCGGCGGTTCCGCTCACTGCTCAGGCGTCTTTCCGGGGCAGGTGGTCAGAGCTCCGCCTGGACAGATACTGTGCATGTTTAGGTGCTGTTCAAACCATCCCCTTCTTGCTATAGACAAAGGACTATCTGGTTTATTATTTCTGCTTTCAGAGCTTAAACGTAGTCTGTTCATGCCCGAGATTAATCCAACGCTATTGTACTGCTTTCTCAGTGTTTGTGAAACGCTTTCCAGACAGCCTTTTGAGTTGGGTCCTTCCTACAGTGAGTTGACCCTTCTCACGATTGTATTTTCAGGCTTTCAAACTTCCTGTTCAGAGGGTACCTTATTTTTAGTTTGGGCAGAAGCCATAGCCTGGCGCTTCTGGTGAAGTGACACCATGTGCTCGGGGCGTTCAGGCCTTGCAGGGTGTGCTCTGCTTTGGGTTCGCTCCTGCCCCTTTCCGTACACACGTGTCCCAGTGAGGACTTCGTGCATGGCGTGCTCTGCATCATGCGTTCTGAATTCCCGTATTTTAGAAGTCAGATACCTCTCTCAAGAAGGGTAGGAAGGTAACCTCTTGTTAGTCCTAAAGTCACTATGAATGAAAATTGCATATAATCAAGAATACTTTGAAAGTCTCTTAAATAATGTCTACAGTCCAGTAATCAGTTTTTTATTCTGTGTTGTCAAAGATGACATTTTTGTTTGAGCATCAGACGAAATAGGTGGCTTCTGTTCACGAACTGTATTGTACAGAGTTTGTCCTGAGTATGTAAAAAATGTAAGTCATAAAACCAAATCTACAAAAAGGGAGAAAGTAGAAATTGATGGAAAGCTGTGTCAGAAGGGCAAAGCAGCCCTTCCGTGCGTACGGTACTGGACAGTCCGTACATGCGAGGCATATGAGATGCCAACACACAAGAGCCAATGATTTAATTGAATCTGAGCATTAATAGAAGTAGAAAAGGCAGTGCTGGCTGAGATCGGTTTTGATAGAGAAAAAGCTGCCCTGTTAGAATAAAATCATCGACATTCCGGACACCTGGTGTCTAATAACTCCTGTGTCATTCTGAAAGACCAAGAAATGGGAAAACTTGGAGTACACCTAACGGCGACTAGCGGTAGCCGACGGCCCGCCGCGGACTGACTGTGCCGTCCGCCAGTTCGTGTGCACTTGCTGGTCTTGTCATCGAGCTGGCTTTTTTGACCCAGCTGGTCTGCGTTCGCATCGCACATTCCTGTTCCTTTCACTCACTCTTCAGGGCTCGTGGAGTCGAGGAGGGACCATCCCCAGTATTTCAATGGCTCTGCCTTGGAACCTGGCTTCCGCCCCCTTTTTTTGACCATAAGGAAAGTTAAATGAACAAAGCTAAGTGACTACCCTGTCATTCTGATTTCTCCGTCCCGAGTTCCTGTTAGATTGTCAGTGCCTTTCCTAGGGTTCTTCATACTCGATCCAAAGTACCATTCATGGTATGTCGTCTTCCCCCTGGATGTCAGAGATTTTCTCTCTTCATCATTAGGTACGTATGAAGTATGACTTTAGTTAGGTTCTCTGACCGGCTCATAGTAAACCAGCGAACTCAAAGTGTATATTCATTCTTTTCCCTCGGTAAAGAGAATTTATTTGTGTTTTGTAAGAAAGGAGCAGGGTAAGTATGTTTATCGGAATATGGTTTGTTGATCTTGCCAGGTGCTGTAGAAAGGGCAGTAGGTATGTTTCTTTAAATTGACGGGGGTTCACGGAAGAAAATGAAGCCAACCAAAGATATTCAAATTTAAGAGGCAGTTAGGAAATGTAAATGAAAGAACCATGTGATCTCACTTTATCTGCGTCCCCATCAGATTGCTAAGTGTTAGAAACTGCGCTTGCTGTGGGGATAGAGGAAAGGCCGTATACATTGCTCATGAGATGTGAGGCTTAGAGCCTTTTGAAAAAAGTCTGGCCACATCTATTAAAATACATGTACCAGTGAGCCCAATTCTAGAAATCTCACGGAAATAAAAGCATGAGATACATATAAAAAAATCTTTTCCCACATTATTTGCGGTATTCAAGAGCTGGAAACGAGGAATACCCAGCGACAGGCAAGGGCCTGCGCACATCAGTGGTGCCGCGCCGGTCCAGGGGCTGCGGCCCAGCCACCAGCACAATGAGTAGAATGAACTCCGTCCAAGCTGGCCGGGGTGGGGTGGGGCAGAAGATCCCACGAAGCGTGGTGTAAGCGGAGGAAGCTGCGGAAAGTGAGCGTGTGATTTTGTAAACCAACCTTAAAAAAAGAAAGACTGATGTATTTGTTAGTTAAGATAGCTACTTGCACTTGAGGGCTGTGTTTTTCCTAGAAATACGTGCTTTCCATAGTTTCACGTGCAAGGACACACTAGTTTAATAGGGGTTGTTGAAGGGTTTGGGCAATCTGGAGAGGGGGATTCGGGGAGGGAGGTGATGGAGATGATCCCTAACGAAGGCAGCGTCTACAGAATTCCTGTCATGTGATAATTGGGGTTTTACCTAAGTGGAAAGTCACCCACATGTTAATGGTGATTTGACTGATTCAGGTGGTTGGATTCTGGCTAACTGCTATTTTTAAATACTGTATCATTCATATTTTTTATAAAGAACATAAGTTATTCATATCGGGGGAAAAACTGACATGGAAGGGCTCAGAGACATGCCCTGTGCAGAGCCGCTCTTGGTCTGAACGTCTGACCTGCCCATATGTGTGGTCAGCCACTTAGGCCACTTAGGGTTTGGCCAGGGAGAGGTTTCCCTTGTGGATGATGTCAGTTGGCTAGTTAATTGTTTTCCTACTGATCTGATCACAGAGTCTACTTAATGTTTTTTTTCGGTTCGATTTGGGAACTTTTCTTTTGTAAATCTTTTAGGCAAAAATAATGTGTTCCTCAATATGCAAATGTGTTGGCTGCAAGAATTTTGAAGAAAGCCCAGAAAGAAAGACCCTGATGCACTTGGCGGACGCGGCCGAAGTCAGGGTACAGCAGCAAACAGCAGCGAAAACGAAGTTATCTTCTCAGATTTCGGACTTGCTTACTAGGCCCACGCCCGCTTTGAATAGTGGAGGAGGAAAGTAAGTCGGTATTTTCATGTCTTCATAGGATGATAGGATTGCTTCGGTAAAGTCTCTTCTTTCTGGACTAAACTAAGTTCATACTTAATTTGCAGACCTCTTTTCGCATGGTCTTTCTCCTTCAGTTACTCGTGAAGGAATTTGGAGGTAACAGGAGAACGATGTCAGATGCAGTGCACAGTAACGCATTGATTCCCTGACTTAATTTCACTGAATTTGTCCCCACTAAGATGAGGTCATTATGTAACTATGTAATTTCACAAACCCCTAAGAAAACCAAATTTTATAGCTGTTCCTGACAGTATTATCACTCATAATTTGGCACATTTTTACCTTCTCTTGCTTTTTCCCGGCCCTTGTAGCACTTCCCCTGTCTTTCTGGAGCACCTTTCCCACCCCTAACTTCACTAGGCCGCTGAACTCTGGAGTAGGAGGACTCCAGCTCTACCGTGTGGCCGAGTTGCGTTTAAGTACCGTCGGCACCCTGTTGCAGTTTGTGAGTTGGACAAGTACTGCGAGTCTCGGGGTCCTTAATCCTTCCCATCATCCTTACCGGGTGGCTACGAAGAACAGAGTCTCTAGCCCAGTGTTTGGCAGGCCTTATGCAGCCAGACTTGCTCATACAGATTTGGAGTAGAGTTTGGTAGCAGTTAATTTGAGGAATTATTAAATGCACTGAGCCTTGCCAATGGGATATATTATTTAAAATGCGTAAGTTGAAGTTGTCTCTAATGCTTATAGAAATGCTCCTTTAGGGGCACCTGGGTGGCTTGGGTGGTTGAGTGTCTGCCTTCGGCTCGGGTCATGATCTCGGGGTCCCGGAATCGAGCCCCGCATCGGGCTCCCAACTCAGCGGAGAGTCTGCTTCTCCCTCCCCTCTGCCCCTCCCCGTCTCTCTCTCAAACAAATAAAATCTTGAAAGAAAAAAAAGATGCTTCTTTTAAAAAAATGTTCTTTGCTTGAGAGAGAGAGAGAGAGGCCACAAGCGGGAAGGGCAGAGGGTGAGGGACAGAGAACTCCAGGCAGAGTGAGCGCAGAGCCCGACTCAGGGCTTGATCTCACAGCCATGAGGTCACCGGAGCTGACACCAAGAGTCAGATGCTTAACCGACTGAGCCACCCAGGAGCCCCTAGAAATGCTTCTTTTTGTTCAGAATATTGCAGATGGTAATTCTGAAGAATTCTTGTAAGTGGAATATAATCAGCAAATGGTTAGTAACTGAATAGATTGGAAACGGGCAGACACCTCAGTAAGGGTTATAACAAGGGATCCTTTCTGGTCATCTGCTTTCAGTAATCCTTTAGCCTATTAAATCTAAATCTCCATGTGGAGATTAAAGATATTGCTACACTGAAATATTTACAACTGATTTTCAACCTGGGAAAAATATTATAGAGTGTAAAAGCATAAAATTATACACTATAATCAAAACTAAAAATTAAAAAATCTTTACTGTCATGTTAATACACTGCTGAGTGGCAAAAATTTGAATTTTTTTCCTTCCTCTCACTTTTCTGTAGTTTCCAAATATTATATAAGGAGCACTACTATTATAGTGTTATTAATTATATAATATTAACATAGTATTTTCTAATATAAAGTGTTTTGTATTTTACAGTTTTCTCTACAGCTGTGTCGCAGCCCAAAGCCTTAGTAACTTCTTGTCGTAGCAGACCCTAATTTCAGACTTCATTCATTTTGTAGTTTCCTTGTCAGTGTTAGTGGTTACATCAGGCTGCCTGATTTTGTATCTGAGGGCTTTAAGAATTAGCTACATATAGCAAGCCTCTTGATACCTAATAGTTTAATACTTTATGAAAGAAACTCCATGTATAGAACAGCATTTGGTTTTCCCATGTTTTGTTTGTTGTGATGGAACAATGTAGAATTTTGGTGTGCTTTCTTGTTTCCAATGAACAATATATATGGGACTCTGGACAGTGCTTTGTTTTTATTTTTTTTAAGATTTTATGTACTTATTTGAGAGAGACATGGCGAAGGAACACAAGCAGGGGCGATGGGAGAAGGAGAAGCAGGCTCCCCGCGGAGCAGGGATCCCAGCGCGGGGCTCCATCCCAGGGCCCTGGGATCATGACCTGAGTCGACCTGAGCTGAAGGCAGATGCTCAACGGACTGAGCCAGCCAGGCCTCCCAGGAGATAGTACTTTGAATTTCCACTTTTCTTCATTCAGCAGGTGTTCGTGGAGTGCCTCTGTGTGTCAGGCAGTGCTGTAGCCCATGAAGAAACCGTACTCAATAAAACAAAGATTGCACTCTAGAAACTAACATTCATGAAGTAGGAGTACGTTTTTATAGAATTATCTGGGGGACACCTGGGTGGCTCAGTCACTAAGCCAGTCTGCTTTCAGCTTAGGTCATGACCCCAGGGTCCCGGGATCAAGTCCCACATCGGGATCCCAGCTCCGCAGGGAGCCTGCTTCTCCCTCTGCCTGCTGCTCTCCTCGCTTGTGCTCACTTGCTCTTTCTCTCTCTCTCTCTCTGACAAAATCTTTTAAAATAGTTTAAAAATAAAAAAGAATTATCTGGTCAACATGTAGAATTAACATCTTTTAGTTACCTTGTCTACATATATTCTGTTAAAATTATGCTTTCTGAACAGTCTTTAAAAAATAATCTCAATAATAAAACCAGATCTAACTTTTTAAAGCTCTCCGGGATGTGCTTATAGTGCCAGGTGAGCCGGTGGATCATGAAGGTGGCGACAGATTCTCACTTGACAGAATGTCCCTCCCTTGGGTTGTGGTTCAGAACCATCACGTCTCTCTCTGACACGTCGTTTCAGGTTGCCGTTCACGTTTGTAACTAAGGAAGTAGCCGAAGCCACGTGTAACTGCCTTCTTGCGCAGGCGGAGCAGGCTGACAAGAAGGGAAAGTCCAAGGCAGCAGCCGAACGGATGATACTCGAGGAATTCGGACGGTGTTTGATGAGCGTCATCAACTCTGCAGGAAAAGCAAAAAGTGACCCTTGTGCCATGAACTGCTAAACTTGCACAGGAGACTGTCCGTGGACTGCACAGAAGATGAAAGGTGCAGGGCCACTTGATCTTCTGGAAGATAGTTTAACAATTATTGTATTGTTGGTTCAGTCCTTGTGAGACCTGAAATTATAATACTGAAAGAGAAGAAATTTTAAATGAGGAAATGAGTACATTTTAAATCTTAGTTAAACCTGTTTATGTCCCTTCTAAATTCAGTTTTTCTTTATTGTATTACATGGATTTTTAATTTGCATGGGTTTCTTAAGAATTAGATGTTCTGTCCTTCTGATTCTATTGACAAAGGACATTTATAAATTACTATAATTTATAACGTTTGGTGTTGTATGACTTTGTTCCAGTAGAAAAAGCCAAACAACCATTGGTATTATCCAGTCATTCTTTGGCACTAGACCCAAGCAGATAGAATGTCCACATAAACAAATTCTAATGAAACATATTCAAATGACATTTTGCGTTTAGGAAAGCTCTCTTTTTAAGAAAAACCAGCTTTTTAGCACAGATTCTGGAATACTATCCTGTTGTCACTTTGGAAATGTCAGAAGGGGAAGTAATCCATAGGCACACTTTTAAAATAAAAAAGTTGAAAAAAAAAAACCAAAGTGTTAAGGGACAGTAAATAGTTCTTAATAGGCAATGTATTTCTCTGAGGAGTGACTAAGAAGCGCTCTAGGGTGTTTCCATTTTCTTTGAAGGAGGTGGTGTGCATCTGAAATGATAAATTGTCAGAGTGATTACTGGGGACTTTTAAAAGTGAGAGGTACATATGAGTAGAACTTCGTATCATTATGTAGTGATGACAGTAGAACCTTACATAATTATCAGGTATAAAATTTGGCTTGGATGGAGAAATGAAGAACATTGAAACTCCAATAGATGAATTTAGGGAAGGATTTTTCATCTATACAATTCTTGTTAAAGACTCTTGAACTAAGAGGTCTCAATCCAATGTATGAGTCTTACTTGATTTACTGAAAGGGCCTCCTAACAAAACTTTCCAAATTATAGTGGGATTTCTTTCTATAAGGGAAGCTTAATATGGCATTCTTTTTAGCCAGTGATTTGATAAGCCGAAGGTATGAGTGTTTTCTTATTATTACTAAAATAACCTAAATCATTTTCGCTAATTCAAAAGCTTTATGAATTTTAGAGCCAGTAATAGGACTCGGATTTTAATGACAAGAAAAAAACCATGTTGGAATTCAGGTATTTTGTTAGGTACCTTAATCCTCAGTAATTATTAGTATATGATTATTACATTTCCTACAAGGAATCGATAGTTGTATGTATTAAGTGTGTATATATGTTCATATGAACATGCAAGGTATAGGCAATAGAAATTAAGTAATCCAAAAAAAGATTCCGTTATTCACTGAAGTATCTTCCTTTTGAAATCTGGATTTATAAAATTATAGTTCAGTAACTTTAAATGTAGATAGTGCAAACATTCTTAGCACCTCAATCTAGTATGTTTAATTAAAATTTGTATAAATGTAAATCAGTGTAAGGATAAAATATCTAATCAAGTTATTTTTCAAAGATTACAATACCTTTTTGGTCTAAACCTAAACTTTGTTCATTTTGTACATATTCTGTGTTTAATTCTAATTGCACCTTTGTGATGTGTATTTATATATAGTGTGCAGAAAATGTTTGTGAAATTTGGATTACAATTGTAGATTATGTATGACGGCATTGCTTGAGAATGTTTTGCTTGTAAAAACTTGAAGGTGCAATCAAATGCTACTAGTTTTTCTGATTTTCAAGAAGCTATCTAAAGTATTAAGACTTTTCCTTCCTGTGTCGTACTTACTAAGCAACTTTTTGTATTTAGGCATTTGCATCAAATTGCTGAACAAGATTAATATCCACATTAATTCAACAATTTTAAAAGACTATTTGGGGAGGGCTGGGTATATAATTTTTTTTAGCTCTATTTACATCCCAAAGTAGAAAGATTAAATTTATATTTACTAGAGCTATTCAAAGAATACACTTTTCTATATTGTAAAAGCAGGACAGCAAAGTAAATCATACAGAAAATAAACATTTATACTATTCTGTAAAAAAAAGGGTTTTGTTTTCTTTAAAAACACCTTTAACCATGTTACAAGAAACTTTTAAAATCTGATTTTAAGTAAGTTTGATTTCTGAAAGCACACAACTAAAAAATAAGTCTGTCATTTTGCCCAATTATGATTAAGCTAAATTGCTTTGAAACGAGAGTATGGTTTCTCTTTTCCCTCTGCTGCAAAAGGGCAGAAACTTGGTCTACTTTATCCTTTCTTTTAATGTCTGATGTTTTTATGGTGAGCACCTTTCTTAGTTTCCTTTTCTCTCAAGAACTAAAAGCAATCTGTAGGTCTTATCTCTGGATTCTCTGGGAAACGGAACTTTACAAGCCGTAGGCAATCAAACCAGCAGAGCAGCAACTGTAGGGCAGACCCCTGCCTCCCCTTCCCTATTCCTTCATCGGGACAATTGACATTTTCTCAGTCTTATGTAAAATGTGAATAAAAATAACTTTAGAAAAGTTTTCCACTTTTATTGGTCTGTAACACAAGTAGCTAAGAAAATAAATACTTGTTATGTAAATGCAGCTTCAAACCAGGACCTCCAGCATCATGTTGCATCCTTTTTCGGAATTTTATGTAGAAATTCCACAGCAGCAATCCAAATTAGAGGAAGGCTAGAAAGCCTTCACTATTGGAATTATTTTCTCTTATGTCAGTTACTTAGGACTTGGGGTGTGTGTGTATGTGAGGGTTTCTTTAATGCAGATGTTGTCATTATCTATAGACCACATGTGAGCTCTTTATGATCCAAGTGATTTTATAAAATGAAATGTATAAAGGCCTATAGGTTTTATGAAAGCATTTAAGGCATGCTTAGTTTTTACTCAAAAGCAGTAAAAAAATAATTATGTTCAGAGTAATATTTACTATAAGGCCACAGACTTCAACTCTGTAATTGATTATATTATCAAATGAAGTCTGGCAGTAGATAAAAAGAATGCATCATGACTCAGTTGGGTTTTATCCCAGTAATAAAAGGTTGACTCAACATTAAAAAATAATCAATGTAATTCACTGTATCAACATACAAAAGAAGTAAAACTATATGATCATCTCAGAAGTTGCAGGAAACCTTTTAAATATACTAAAAACTGAATTATATGCTTTAAAAAGGCAAATATTACAGCATGTAAATTATATTCAACTGTTTTTCCAAAAAAATTAAAAGGTGCAGAAAAATTGACAAAATTCAAGACCCATTTATGATTTAAACACACATACACACACTCTTTGGCAAACCAGGAAGAGAAGGGATTATCAACCTGAAAAGACCATCTACCAAGAAGTCTACAGCTAACATCCTATGAGTGATGAAGGCTGAAGGTTTCCCCCTCAAAGACTGGGAACAAGGCACTCTTAGTCAATACTGTGTTGCAGGTCACTGTACAATAAGGTCGGGGGTGGGGATGGCGGGGTTGGGGGAGAAGGCACAGACTGGAAATGAGTAAGACAGTATCTACTGGTGGATAACATGACTGCCTATATAGGAAAGTCATAGCAATCTTTTTTTAAAAAGGGCTACTAGAACTAATTGAGTTCAAGCAGTCAATATACAAAATTATATTTTTACATAGTAGCAATGAACGTTTAGAAACAAATTTTTACAGTTACCATTTACAATAGCACCACACAACATGAAATGTAACAAATATATACAAGATCTGTAGGTGAAATGTAGAAACATTAATAAACTTAGAGAATACTTTAAGAAAGATAGATCATGTTCGTGGAATGAAACATTCAATATTAACATCTCATTTCTTCCCAAATTGATCTTTAGTTTCCACAAAACACTCAAAATCCCAGCAGGAATATTTGTAAAAAATCAAGCTGTTCATAAAATTTATATAGAAAAGTACAATTAGAATAGCCAAACATTTCTGAATAAAGAATAGAGCTTCAAGACTCATAGAAGGCTAATCAGGACACTGGTGCAGGTGAAGCGTTAGACCTATGGATCAATGGAACAGAACAGAGAACCCAGAAGCAGACCCATGTGTATGTGGTCAATTTTTTACAAGGTTGCAAAGGTCATTCAGGGAAGAAAGAATAATCTTTTTAACAGTGCTGGGATATCCACATATAAAAATATGAAACTTAACTTAGACCACAGACCAAAATTAACTGAAAATGGATCATAACCTAAATGTAAAACCTAAAGCTACAAAATATCTAGAAGAAAACCTAAGAAGAAAAATCTCTATGGCCTTGGGTTAGGAAAGATTTCTTAGATACGAAACTATGATCCCTCAAAGGAAAAAAAAAGATCAACTGGACTCAGCAAAATTAGTCTCTGCTCTTCAAAACACACTAACAAGCCACAGACTGTCAGAAAATTTGCAAAATCCAGCAGATAGTGTACTTACATCCAGAATATATAATTAAGAACAAATCAACCTTCCAAAATATGGGCAAAGGACTTGAACAGACTTTTCACCTAAGATTATGTGGATGGCAAATAACCCTATGAAAAGATGCTCAGTGCCATCAGCCATGAGGAAAATGGAAATGAATGCCACAGTGAAGTGTCGCTTCGCGCCTATTAAACTGGGGAATTCCAAACAAAAACCGAGCACTACCAGATACTGGGGAGAAAGGAGAGCATTCCTGACCGGAGTGCAGGTATGTGGTCCAGTCGCTCCACAAAGGTTCTGGCAGTGCTACATACCCTCACCACATCACCCACGGTGTGGATACAGCATGTTTCTATCCAACCATTCATCAACTGGACATTTAGGCTTTTTCACTTTTTAGCTATAATAATGCTAGGAAATGTGTGTACAAGTTTGTACATGGACATGTTTTCATTTCTCTTGGGTATGTGCCTGTCAGGAGACTGCTGGGAGATACGGTAACTCTGTTTAACCTTCTGAAGAACTGCCAAGCTGTCTCCAAAGCACCTGCATTCCCACCAACAGTGTGTGAGGGTTTCAATTGCTCCCCTCTTGTCAACACTTGTTATGATCTGTCTTACAGCTACCCTGGTGGGTGTGAAGTGGTACCTCATTGTGGTTTTCATTTGCATTGCCCAGCTAGTTTATGGTGTTGGGTGTATTTTCATGTGTTTACAGGCCATGTGTAGATCTCCTTCGAAGAATGTCTATTGATATTCTTTACCCATTTTTCAAACTGGGTTATTGGTCCTTCATTATTGAGTTATAGGAGTTCTCGGTATATTCTGGATACAAGTCCCTTATCAGATATATTAGTAAAAAATTTCTCCCATTTTGTGGGTTGTCTCTTTCTTGACGGTGTCCTTTGAAACACAAGTTTTTATTTTTGGTGAAGTCCAATTTACTTTTTGTTATGTTTTTGGTGTCATATTTAAGAAACTATTGCCTAATCCAAGTACCAAGGATTTACTTGATTTTCTTCGTGGAGTTTTATAGTTTTACCTTTGACATATAGGTCTTTGACCCACGTGGAATTAATACTTGCGCATGTGGACATCCAGTTGTTCCATCACTATTTGTTGAAAAGTAGAAAGGATAAATTTCTCAAGAGAATGTTTGTTTTCTCTGAAGAAAAAAGGACAAAGGTGCTAAGTGGAAAATATAAATTACCCTAATCAAATATGAGTAATTTTGAAAATTCACTGTAAAGCACATCATGTTAAGTAAACCTGGTATCAGACTTGAAACCCTTTCACTAAGATGAGAGCAAGTAATAGTGAAAGGCAGTGACAGAAATATTTTTGTCTTCCATGTTTGTCCAATTTATCCAGCATTTAAAGAAATAATGCAAAACACTAATTTCTTAAAGTACAATATGTATTAGTAAAGTAATAAAATGCAGCAGCAAAGAACAGACACCTACAGATATGAACCTAGTTTTAAGTAAAATTCAGGACAAAACTTGGGATTTATATAAACAATAAATTAAACGGTGGTGATTTACAAATAGGCTTCTTTTAAATAAGATTATCCAGTGCATCTAAACTCATCCCATCACAAACGAAAACCACACCATCTAGACTTCTCAGCAACAGCTCCTGCATAAGATGTAGTACAATTCTGGTTACAACTCAAAATTTAAGTCTTTGAGGTAGAACAAAAAATATATCAAAATATTCAATTTAAGGAGAATTTGTTAATAAAACTCAACTTTACCTGGTCATTAATCTTCTGCAAGTTTAAGTTTTCATATTAACTATATTTTGTGAATATTCAGTCAATGACAAGAGTAAATGTTTTACATACAGAAATGAATCATGTGCTTGTTTCTTTTATTTAAAACACTCCCCGTATGTGAAAGTACATGTACCTAAATGTTTTTCTATTCATCTTTTCAAGTTTAGGTGTGAGAGAACGGAGAAAATTTGTTCTTTGTATATTTTCATCTTGAGATTATTTAAGCTCCTCTAAATTTCTGAAAAAAACTTATTATATATTATATAATTAAGACAAATATTTTCATAACCAAATGACCATCTTTTTCTAGTTTATTAGTCGGACGACATACATCCCATTATTGACTCAACACTGAAAGCGAGTTTATTTCAGCCTCCCTGCAAACACGAGGAGGCGTCAGAAGGAGAAGCTGAAATAAGCTTCTTCTCATCCTCGGATGGGCATCGGGGTCTTCCGGTGGTCAAATAAGTATCCACTCTATTACTCAAAACTAGTATTTCGAAGTCCAAGGACAATGGACTGTGAAAATGGCCTCACATGCTTCTTGGACTACATTCCCCAGCTTTGTTGCAGCCCATTTCTCTTTTAGGGTACCTTGGCAAAGGGATTTTGTGGTATTTGAGATTTTAAGTTAGCCTAATTTTCAAATGTAAAGAAAATTTATATCCAAGGTTTTATAGGTATTGTCAACATTTTTTTTTTTTAATTTTTCTGTTAACACTCTTGGCAGCTGTAAACCAAAGCGCTTTTAGGGAAGGCAGTCTATTTGTAAGAGTCAATGTTTTAAACGACTCTTGAGTTGTTATTGTCTCTCTTTAAAATAGACGGAACAGGTTAAAAGTATGTCCGGTCCCATTACCCAGTCGAGAGTAGCGTATTCAAAGGCAGCGTCTGTTGGCTAGTCCGCTCCCGCGGACTTACAGCTTTCTACGATCCAGGGAACTGAAATGCTGCCAACCAAAGTATGAGATTTTATAATACGCATAATTAGAAATTCTAGTAAGTCAGAATTACAAACTTGTCAACTGTGCAGAATGGTCAATTTATAAAATACAGTAAGTTGAACTACACAAAATGCTGAGCAATTATTCTTCGCAAAAACCTGGACATATCTCGGGTCCCTCATTTGAACGGATATCCGTCATTACTCAACAAATGCCTGAATTTATTGGTGTTAGCGAAACCTGAACATCTGTAATCATCCTGTAAAGATGACCAGCGTTTCCTTGAGAAAGTTTTCATTTCGGGTCTTTCTGAATGGTGTTTCAAAGGGTACTGCGCTGCATCTTTAGCTCTGATCTTTAAGAAACAGACTATGATATCCTTTAGTAATTTTACAAAGTGATTGATGGCGCACACTTCTCCATCGAAGAGATGCTCATCTAAATCTACAAAAAGGTAAAGATGCCCGGAAAGCTCACATAAAATCTTCTGCTGCAGAAACAGGTCTCTCTGTTTCGGAAGCAGTTCACAGACTGCCATCCTTGAGTGGGTTCTCACAATCCGCTCGCAAGTATTTATGACTTGACACAGACTTTCTGAAGGGAAATGCAAACCATTCTTCTTTTTAACACACAACAGTGACCCAATTTTTGCAACTTTGAGATCGGAAGCATACAGGGCACTGATGCAGTCTTCACAAGTTAAAAGAGCCGATAACTTGTTTGCGATATAACCGGCACAACAGGTGAGTTTTCGCCTGTGATCGGACAGATCGAGTAATGCCTCACTTAGAGAACAATCAGACCAGTCTTGGCAAATACCCTCTTTGTGAAAAAGACTCTTTACAACGCTGACACCATACTGACGCTGAACTGTCCACAGGGCCAAGTCTGTCCTTCGAGCAAGTGAAATGTCAAGGATGCTTACTTCACTTAGAAAAACTTCGTCCTGTGATCTGTATCTGGTCTCCAAACGATGGTAAGCCGCCTGGAATGCCATACAGGTAGGGGCAGAACTGGTGACTAATACCTGCCGAAGCATCTTCAAAAATAATTCCAGATGGTCTTGACTGAATTTGTAAGTCAGAAGATAGGGAGAAGGCATGACCTTAGGGAAAACATAATTCTGGTAGAGCCACTTTAAGCTCTCAGCATTAAGTAAAAATCCCAGGAATCCTAGTTTTCGCTTCCCTCTAATTATTTGATTGTTGCTAGCATCAGATAACGTCACAAAGATAGTCTTGGCTTCGATTAGCACACGATTGATTTTACTGTAAGTCTCAGGCAGCAGAGGCCCTTTAAGTCCTTTTCCATAACAGTTCCTACTATTAAAAATGTCAAACAGGTTGTTAATTAAGCGTAAAAAATGGACAGTACCGATACAGTTCTGGAAAGGAGGCAGGCCTAGCGACAGCAAGCCCTCCAACGCCCCGGCCACGCTCTCACTGAACACCTGGGCAGCACAGTTCATCTTCAGGACGTGGTTTTTCAGATCCGCAAGTCTTCCTGGCAGCCCTTCCATGCCGGCTAATTCCTGCTCCCCCAGCGCTGCTAACTCCACGAGGTGCCGCCAATGTGCCGTGCCATTAATGAACTGAATGCTCTGAAAGCTCTGAAACGCGTTTCGTATTAACCTGAGCAAGTGGCAAGAATCAAAGAAGTACGCGATCTGCTGACTGGAAGCTGAAGGGTGCTGGAAGGTGCACTTCATGTCGTCTCCGTCCATGTGTATCCCCAGCGCTTTTGCCATCTGCACGCTGTGAGCTGTAGCATCCGACGTAACGGCCAGAACTGTGATCCCTATGTCACTCAGTTTGCCAATGGTGAGACGCAGCAGCTGAGCCTGCAAATATCCAGACGCCCTGTTTACAAAAAAATAACCAAGAGGTGTTCTCCAGTGACCAGAAATACCCACTGCCATTAACAAAATAGTTTCGGAGGCGAGTGGCGTTTCATCGGCATCAAGTATGCCAAGGCCGAAGTCCATAAACCCTTGCAAATGGTGGCTGCTGGGATCCCACTGAAGTTGTTGCTTGAGAGAGACGCCTTTTATGAGCAGTGAACAATACTGATATAGCTGGTCTCCATTCTCTACTCTTCGCTGAAGAAAAGAAAAAACGTTGCTGTTGAAACCTGGACTGGGTTTGCATTTGGATAACCATCTGTAAAACATGAAAAATGAAAAGCATAAAACTCAAATGAAGAGACAAAAAAAGGAAAAATGCCTTAAATGGCAGTAAAGTAGGGGTGTCTGGCTGGCTCATTCAGTTGAGGATCCAGCTCTTGGCTTTGGTTCAAGTCATAATCTCGCCGTCCTGGATCCGGCCCCACGTCAGGCTCTGCGCTCACTATGGGGTCTGCTTCAGATCCTCTCTCCCTCTCCAATGAATAAACGAAATCTTTATCTTTTTTAAAAAGAGTGTACTTCTTTATTTCAGAGACAGAGCACAAGCAAGGGGGAGAGGGAGAAGCAGGCTCTCAGCTGAGCAGGGGGCCGAGGCAGGGCTCAATCCCAGGACCCTGGGATCTCGACCTGAGCAGAAGGCAGACACTTCACCGACTGAGCCACCCAGGTGCCCCTAAATAAAATCCTTAAAAACAAAACAAAACAAAACAAAAACTAAAGTAGCCTCAAATCCCTATAGACAAAGCCAAGTTTAAGCAGCCAAATTCTAGTTATTTTCAAACATGTATTCATATAATCACCATAAAATAATTAAGTAACAGGGAAACTCAGAGTAGTATTTCAAGATGCAAACATAGCACAAATCAATTTTCATAGCTCACTTTTTAAAAAAAGTATACAAATCAATTCCAGTTTCTTCTCATTGATGTGTTTTTAGACCGTAAACCAGTCTTACCTGTAAATTCAGTGAAACAAGAAAACTGCTTAAGGGGAAGGGAGCTTTGAGAATATCCAGCACATCTACCTCATTTTACAGATTAGGAAACTGGGGCAGAGCTTAAACCACAGGGCCCTTACCATGCAGCTAGTTCTGCACAGAACGGAAAACCCAGCTTTCCCGAGATCCTGCTCATGCTTTTCCCACCATTCCTTGCAGCCTCCAAATTATGCCCTCAGGGACTATTAAGGTGCCTGGCTCTGTCTGCCTTACACCAGGTACCTACTTGACTGCCTTAGTTCGTCTGTGGTGTCCAGGACCATCCCAGACTCCTGATTACTCTTCCTATCAACGTCAGCCTCTGTCTTCAGAATTCTTTTCACTCATTTTCTTTTTCTAATTAGTCGGAGGGTCAGGAAAGGCAACAGCCAAGCTGAATCACCTTCTCAAATAAGACTAAGTGGACTCTAGAGACTGGAGTGTTCATCTTCACTGAGGTTTACTTGAAAAAAGAAAAAAGTATTTATTTATTTATTGGACAGTGAGAGAGAGAGCGAGAAGGAGGCTCCCCACTGAGCATGAAGCCCGATGCGGGGCTCGATCCCAGGACCCTGGGATCATGACCTGAGCTGAAGGCAGAGGCTTAACCCACTGAGCCACCCGGGCGCCCCTGAAGTTTACTTTTGTAACTTAATTGACTTTGGGGGGGTCATATTTCTTTCCTTTTTTAAAAAAGATTTTATTGATTTGAGAGAGAGAGAGAGAAAGAGAGCATGCACTACCACAGGGACGGGGAGAGCGAGAAGGAGGCTCCCCGCTGAGCATGAAGCCCGATGCGGGGCTCGATCCCAGGACCCCGGGATCATGACCCGAGCGGAAGGCAAGAGTCGGCCGCCTGACTGAGCCACCCAGGGTCTCCTCCCACTTTTCAAGATTTTTATTTATTTAGATGAGAGAGAAGGCAGGCTGCTAGTACAAGCAGAGGAAGGGGCAGCGGGAGAGGGAGAAGCAGACAGCCGACTAAGCAGGGAGCCTGAGGTGAGGCTTCATCCCAGGACCCTGCCATCATGAGCTGAGCCAAAGGCAGACGCTTAACTGAGTCAACCAGGGACCCTGGGGCTATTTCTGATTTGGGGGCTATATTCTAAGCTGCCAAGGTTTCTTCCTGGAGAGCCGACCTCTATATGAGACTCTTACATACCTCCCGAAGTATTTCAGGACAGGGCTTTCCAAATATTGTGCAGCAACCTGAAAGCTCCATAAATGAACTTTACCCTCATTACATGCCACACACACACACATATACCATGTGTGTATATAATGCCAACCATAACCCACTAAATCGACTTCAAGATGTACTAACGGGTTTAAAAAACACATTTAGGGCGCGTAGGTGGCTCAGTGGGTTAAGCTGCTACCTTCGGCTCAGGCTGTTATCCCGGCGTCATGGGATTGAGCCCCACACTGGGCTCTCTGCTTCGGCGGGGAGCCTGGTTCCCCTTCTCTCTGCCTGCCTCTCTGCCTACTAATGCTCTCTGTCAAATAAATTAAAAAAAAAAAATCTAAAAAACACATTTATAGGATGCAAAAAACATACTTTAAGTTGCTTTTTACCTATTTAAGAAATAAAAGTATTAATTAGAAAAATTTTAAATATTAATCAATTGCTTGTATTTTAAAATAGTAAGATAATGGCAAAACAGGGCAATGCTACCGCCCACTAGTGTGGTGAATACCCTTGGCAAATGTGTCTCCAAATGCTCACTGTTAAAATTTTTTTTGTTGTATTAGAATTCTCAAATAAACCCCAATGATGCTCACTGTGTTCCATGTGGAATCATTATGTAATGAAACTACTTCATGCCTCTATTTAAAAGTTTTTATTTTAAATAGGCTATGAAAACTGATGTTCTTTGAATTTGATTTTTAAATGGAAATCTAAATGATATCTTAATGCCCATAGCTACAAGAATGAGGTCTACACCAGACAAAAAGATATGTGGCCTTGTTTTTAAAAGTTTTCTAACTGAGAGTAGAAATACCCAAACCGTTTGTAACTTAGAACGACAGAGTGACTGATGTCTGTTTCAAACCAAAAAGTGCAAAAAGTGATAGTCTCTTTAACATTTCAGAGACATTCTTCCAGATTTCTTCACATATATACACTTAGATATAATTTTCAAAATTTATACTGAACCTATTTTTTTTTTTTTACTTAATAGTAATGTTACAGAAATATTTTTCTGTGTCCCTAACTACTGACCTACTGCATTTTAAGTGTACATGGCCTATACCACAGTATAGTTAAGCCATAAATAATTTAACTAATCTATACTGAAAGACAATTAGGTTGTTTCCATTTTTTAGAGAATACAAACAGCACCGTACCATGTACGGGGGTGTCACATACGCATGTACATGTTTATGTCACTTACACAACTCCTAGGGGTAGGAGAGAAAGAGAAATTTACTTACACCAGCATTGAAATGAATGGATTCTATTTTTTTCCCCTAAGATTTTATTTATATATGTTTGTTTGTTTGACAGACAGAGAGAGAGAGAGAGAGTGAGTGAGCATGTGAGAGCCCAGGCAGGGGAATACAGACAGAGTTGCAGAAGCAGAGGGAGAAGCAGGCTCTCCCACTAAGCAGGGAGCCCGACGTGGAGCTTCATCCCAGACTCCTGGGATCATGACCGGAGGCAGATGCTCAACCAACTGCGCCACCCAGGCGCCCCTGAATTCAACTTATGCAAGAAATTAAAAACAAATTTCGGACTTCTGGTGCACATAACTAGGTGAATCAATTTTAAATTAATTCACATTTCCCAATTTTCCTTCACAGAAGTGTTACCAATAATTTCCATTCTCATCAACATGAGATTTTAAATTAAACAGCAGGCTCCTTGTGGAGTGATTATGTGGAGTCCACTCGGTACTTTACAACTCTGTCTGGAGACAATACGGCACAGAAGCGCCACAATGCTGGGCAGAGCTAAGTGTTTCCAAGACTGTAAGCTCCTCCCATGGTCTTGTTTGCCTCTGAATCCCTCATACCCCCTTCCCCATTAGAGGGAGCTAATTAACTAAATTGCAATGAATACCTAAATAGAAAATTAGAGAAAATCTAAAAGATCATACCACACGTATCACTGTTATAATGAGGGAGGCTGAGGATGTGAAGACATTCTTACAAAAGATATGTGAAAACAAACCTTCAAGACCCAAACAGCTGGAATTATAAGCAGCACAGTTCTGGGAAGGTTCTGGACAAAAAGAATTCAAGAGAGAAATGAAAAAGATCCGGGATCAGTACACAGAGTATTACAGAAGTGACTGATAGTGGCTACGAATCAGAGAAAGATACAAGTAGAAATCAGTGAGGGAGGGATTCTACAGCCGTTTCTACAAAATGTGAGTCTGGCTTGATCTGTCATCATCTCATTGTATGCACAGAACTACTTCTCCGTCCTGACAGAGGAAACAAGTACTCACATTTTCTCCTTTCTCCTGAACTTGGTATGTCTCCTTCGCCGACTCTCGGCTATTTTCTTTCTTTTTTTTTTTTTTTTAAGATTTTATTTATTTTATTTGACAGAGAGAAATCACAAGTAGATGGAGAGGCAGGCAGAGAGAGAGAGAGAGGGAAGAGAGCCCGACGCGGAACTCGATCCCAGGACCCTGAGATCATGACCTGAGCCGAAGGCAGCGGCCTAACCCACTGAGCCACCCAGGCGCCCCTCGGCTATTTTCTCTTTAAGAAGGCTCCACGCCCAGCGCAGAGCCCAATCTGGGGCTTGAACTCATCACCCCCGAGATCAAGAGCTGGTCCCTTGATGGACTGAGCCACCTAGGCACCGCTCAGCTCTGATCTCTGTGTCACTGAGAGAACAGAAGCAATCCAATAAAAACTCATTTTCCTACCATCAATCTGTTAACCTACTGAATCTCTGCCTTTCTTCCTGTTTAAAGGAATGGTCCCTGCTCCTAATTAAGGCCGGCCATCTCTCCACAATGCTGTCAGATGTTATCCCTCACAAGTATCCTTTCCCTTGTGCATCACCAATTTTCTTCCCTAGTAGATCATTCCCTTGAGCACGCAAACATGATCGAACAACTGCCCGCTCACCAGACACCCTCCCCTCCACCTACGTTCCCTTCTACCCACAGACCCGTATCTCTGCTCCTTACACAGCACAACTCCTTGAGAATTCATAATCATGGTCTCTCTTTCTTAGGCTTCATCAACATAAATAAATGCCCAACAGCTGGAGAATGCCCTGGGCAGGTAGGGTACAAGTACCTGAAGTGATGCTGTTGACCATAACTATGTAAAAAGCTAATAAATCTTTAAGTTGTTTTTTTTAAGGATTTCATTTATTTATTTAACAGACAGAGATCACAAATAGGCAGAGAGGCAGGCAGAGAGTATGAGAGGAGGAAGCAGGGTCCCTGCCGAGCATAGAACCTAATTCGAGGCTTGATCCCAGGACCCTGGGATCATGACCTGAGCCGAAGGCAGAGGCTTACCCCACTGAGCCACCCAGGCGCCCAAAAACTAATAAATCTAAGCACAGAAACAAGTCTGGAAGAAACTTACCTAAATGTTAATAGTAATTGTTTATATATAGCGTAGAAGAAGAATTAATGAATTTCTCTCATTTCTAAATTTTTATTAGTATTGTTACTAGTGTGTGTAGGATAATTACTTAAGAGAATATAACATGCAACACGGTGACTATAGTTAATAATGCCATATTGTATATTTGAAAGTTGCTAAGAGAATAGGTCCTGAAAGTTGTCATGACAAGAAAAAAGCATTTTAGCTGTGTGTGTGATGAATGCTAATTAGACTTAGTGCGGTGATCACTCTGCTATACATACAGATACCAACTAATCGTTACACACCCCAAAGTAGTACAGTGTTCTACCTTAATTACAGGATCTCTCAAGTTTCTCAAGCTGAGAGCCACCCCCCTGGGTCTGTTCTAAAGCTGAAAGCAGTCAGAAACCAGGAGGCAACTTTCTGGACAGAGGGCGGAGGGCATTCCCCACTGTCCTCTAGAGCCACCCGCTGAATTAAATGGAATTAAATGCAGTTCTGTTCTGGAGAATCTCCTCCTGACCTCTATTTGAAATGCTAAGTGACCATTCAGGCATTCCTTCTTTCCACACCTACTCATCAAGAATAATTTCTCTCCAGTTACACTCTGCCATTGCGCCCCAGGTACTGTGCAGGGTCTCAGTTCAGGGCAGGATCACAGAATCAGACAAGACCTCACATTGCTGCAGCTCATGGTCCAGGGAGGAAGACCGTGTTTTAAGAACTGGATTCAGTTCCGTATCATATGTGTGAGAGGACTACTTCGTCCAGGCCAGGCTTCTGAAAGGATGTGTATCTAATCTGAGTCTGAAGACTGAGGAGTATCACTAGGACCAACAGACAGAGAACAGGAATTTCAGGCACAGGGAACTGTACGGCCCGAGGCAAGCAGCAGAGAGGAAGCCTTCCAACTGTGTGCAGCAGGGGATGCCAGAGGGCAGGGAGGGAGCAAGAGCTGAGCCTCAGAGCCCAGCAGGGGCCACACTGCAGGAACGTGCCGTAAACCAGGGGAAGGAGCCAAAGAGCCGGCCTATAGGTCCTGTGATGGGGAGGCTTATGATCACTAAAGTGACTTTATCTGTTGAACCATGTCCCTCAAAAAAGATATACTGGAGTCTTAATCCCCAATACCTCAGAATGTGACCTTATTTGGACACATGGTCTTTACAGAGGTAATCGAGTTAAATCGAGGTCATTAAAGTGAATCCTAATCCTGTATGACTGGCCCTCCTAATGGGCACAGAAACACACACGTAATGGAAGATAATGTAAGGAGACACAGGGGAAAAGTCACCATCTACAAGTCAGGAAGAGAGGCATGACACAGACCCTTCTCCCTTACAGCCCTTAGAAAGAACTAACCCTGATGACACCTTGATTTTGGACTTCTAGTCTCTGTAACTGTGAGACAATAAATTCCTGTTATTTTTAAGCCACATGCATGGATACATACACAGGCATCCGTAAAACCAGTGATAAAAAAAGGTAGTAAAAATTGAGTATTACTTTCATTATAAAAGTGCCTTTAACAGGTACTTTATAAGGTATTACAAAAGTACCTTATTTTAAAGCAACTGGATTATTTTTTATAACACAGTGTTGTAACACTAAGAGTTATAAATACATCTATGTATTCTGACCACAAATCCTACAAAAGTATTTACCAAAATCTCCTCTTGGGAAGACCTGTCCTGGGGATCAACTGCAGTGCTTGGCCTCACACCAATGGTGTCAATCCAGAATTGTTCTAGATTTCCCAGGATAGCCTGATATTAAAACTACGGAAATGTTTTAGAAATTCCCAAACTACTAGAATATATTAGAAACCAATTTTTTTTTTTTTAATCACTTAAGAGTGTCTCTGCCATCTGGAGGATGCAAAAAAAATCGTCAGACTATATGCCTTCATTTTTTTGGTGAAAATATTGTGCTATGTTAATACGCAAATACCACCTAAAAATTTCTAAAAAAAGAGAAAATGGACTAATAAATGAGTATGAGTACGAATAGCCTTAACACATAAAATGCAGTAAAATAATGAAATACTCATTTTCTTTAACATCTAAAAAAAGTCATTCACTTACGTCCTGAGGATGGAGGAATGAGGCAGCTTGAGAATCTTTCTGACATAATCATAGACTTTGCTACTGCACAAGTAGAGTGTACATGCAAACTGTTTCATTTCTGTGGAGTACTCAGCTGTTTCTCTCCAGTTATACAACTCCCACTTAAAATCTGTCAAAATAAATTTATTTATTCTTTGTGATGAAGAGTGTGTACAGTAAAACTTTCAGGTATAGGTCACAGCATTGGGGCATCCAAACCCAAACCCAAACTCAATCACAGTTTCACGGAGTTTGTTCAAAGGCTAACATCCAATCTGAGGACCCCCCCTGACCAATTCCTCTTGTTCGTCTCGGATCATTTCACTCAAAAGAGGGAAGAAAAGTTTCCACTTAAGTCACTCTTTTACTACTCACTGGCAGCCTAAGTGGGGAATTTTAGAGGAACAGGGAAGAGAAGGAAATAACCTGATAAAACTACGTCTTTGGATTATGAGTACTTTTATTTGCTTTATTTTGTTCCCTCGTTACCATTTATCTGAGGTGAAAATGAGACACAAGAAACACTTCTGGGGAGAGGATGCTATTCGGATTGAACAGACAATCTCGCCTACCCTGAGGGAAAAAAAAAAGGCTCCTTTCCCTGGTGGGGATTACTGTTTACTACCTCTGCTCCCAACCGGCACACACAAACTACTCTCCTCCCCTGGCGATACCCACTCTCTTCTAGAAACAAGACATACTTATTTTTTACTAGAACATAAATCCAAAATCTCTGCTGCTTTCAACAAAGAGTAAGTTGCCAATACTTATTTTGTTCCTCTTCAAATATCTGGTTCACAAAGAAGAGGAGGCAGTCTTTCCAATGGACAGATCTACCTTCTACAGAATATTTCAGAAAATAGTATGGCGACTCACAGAATTTTCAAGCTCAAAGGGAACTGGCAAAGTAATCTGGTTCGACTCCATGGCAAAAGCACTTTAGTGATAAATTATGTAGCAGTTAAAATTGCTCACAAAGAATTCGCTGTAAAACAACTGCTTTATAAAATACGAACAGTACAGTATATGGTATCAACCGTATGATCTCACCTCTGGGTAGCAGGATTATGTGTAACTTTCATCATTTATATATTTCTTTGCTTTTCTTATAATAAACACATGACATTTAAAGCTGGAAATACACGAAAAGATTTTGGCAATTACTTTTCCTTCTCTTTGCTTTCCCTGAGATTTCATGTTTCAGCAAAAAGCATGTTTTGATGGGCAGGAGCAAAGGAAGTACTTAATGGTTAATTTGGAAAAGGGGAACATACCTGAAAATTGTGCTCGTAGCAGACACTCTGTCTCTTCAGAAAGTAGTTTCTCGTCTACGAGAGCATCGATCAGTCGTAAACCCTTTCTCTTCTTGATCATCCTGTAGTTTTTCACAGAGACCAGTCTTTTTTTGGACACCTGGAGCATCTGCTGCACCTCAGCCAGCTTCTCTGCACCTATCGTCAGAGGCCTCTTTAAACTGTAGTTATGGTCCTCGGTGGCAACCTCTTGCGAATTATCGGGAAGTGGCTGTTTTAGGATTTTCTGTTTTGCTTTGCCTTTAAGGTGTACGCCCTGAAGAACCTGCAATAGAAATATCCAATTCAGGTTATTTTTGAAACTATTACACAGAAGACTGTCCATAAAAATACCACTAAATGCAAAGCACTCACCTGGTTGCTGTGGAGAGTTAATTATGAAAGAAAAAGGTCAGAATCTCTGATTTTTTCAAATGCATTATAGGAAAATGTGTACCTGATGCCAAAAGTTAATAGGACTCTGAAAGTGTCTGAAACAGTTAACAACAGAAAGGTGGTAATTTGGGAAGGCTTCGTGGAAATGAATAGTTTTTTTAAAGGAGCAATAACATGATTTAAGAGATAGGAAAGTTATTTGTGCAAAAAGGAAGTGGATGTGGAAATTAAGACTGATCTGGGTTTGAATCCTGGACCCTCATTTATTAGCAGTCACTAAACCTTTACAGCCCCTCATCTCCTCACCTGTACAATGTGAATAACACAGAGTTGTTCTGAGGATAAAATAAGATAATTTATGTAAATCTTCTGGCACAATGGCCTAGACTATTGTAGGTCACAATAGTAACTACTCCTGATATTTATTATATGAAAGCAAGTCAATTTATCACATATGCAGTAGTTTAAAAGGAGAATTCAGAGTAGTTAAAAATGCACAATTAGAAGGAAGCTCTTAGGGGCGCCTGGGTGCCTCAGTGGGTTAAGCCTTGCCTTTGGCTCAGGTCATGATCCCGGGGTCCTGGGATTGAGCCCGCATTGGGCTCTCTGCTCAGTGGGGAGCCTGCTTCCCACCCCCCCCCCCATCTCTGCCTCTCTGCCTACTTGTGATCTCTGTCAAATAAATGAATAATATCTTTAATTAATAAATAAATAAATAAGCAAATAAAGAAATAAATAAATGGAAGCTCTTAGAGCTTAGGAGTTTGGGTTTGACACCAACTGCATTCTTCTGAATGGAGGAACAAGAAAACAATACCAAAAGGAGACTCCAATGGGTAAGAGGAGGGAAGGGCAGCATCAGGACTGAATGGGTAGATGAGTACCACCCGCTGTGCGGACGGTGAGGAGCCATTTGGTAAAAGCAGAAACAAAAGAAACGGAAGAATGTAACACCGACAGGAGTGATATACCTCTCTATATCGATGCTAATAATTAGGTACATTTTTGGTCAAGATCAGTAACATTACTGGGAGGGACCAGAAAAAGCATAATTTCTAAGTATTCTGGAAACTGTCTCACACTTAAACAAAAGCCTGAATTCAAAGGGATCTACTAGGTGATTCTTGTGATCAGTTTGGTAATCTTCATGTGTGTCTTAACAATTTGTAATGATATGCCTAATTAAAAAAAAAATCCTAAAATTACATATAGATTTTTTTTTTTAAAGCCCAAACGAGTTTTCTAAGCATTTAAAATCTATTATTGGATTTATTTTAAGACTTAGGATTTTTTAAAATCTCTGTAAATTCAGCTGTAATATGAGGTACCTCGGTTTTCAAAGGCTCTACAGAATTTAGTTTTGTTTACACCTAGATTTAAGTACCTTGTATAGAGAAACAGAAGGCACAGCTCCTTTTTTCAGCTTTCTTCTTATGCCATATGACTCAAAGTCACTTTCTTGAAAATGTTTGGAACACAGAATAGCACCTGGTCCTGGGATCCAAATCTTTTTGCTTCTGGGGTCCACACGATTAACAGCCCTGATCCATTTTGAGCGCTGTATGGTATCAGTTGGAAATCTACAGCAATCATATTAAAGTTCCATTAACATGAAAATATTATAGTAATACTACAGTAGTATTTATTAAACAAACCCATTTATTATTTAACTGCTTTATGTAAACATCAAGTCCAGTTAAAGTTTAACTTACTCAATCTGATTTCATTTAGTTCTTTTTTTGATTCCAAGATTTCAATATCTAAGTGATCTCATTTGCTTCAATTTGTATAAGGGAAATTCTTATATTAAAGGCCCGACCACATTTTGTCTTCGCTGCCTACACTTAACAGAATCTGCTCAAATTTAGTGTGTGTGTGTCTTTAAAAATGTCCACAAAGTCTTTGCTTCTCCTCCTTTCAAGGGATGGAGGCTAATACCCTTCCCCTTGAGTGTGGGCTAGAGTTAGCGATTTGCTTCTAAGAAACAAAAAAAGCAGGAGTGACAATGGGCTAAGTAAGACTAGATAATAAAGACTAGATAATAAAAGGCACTTGTTCCCTCTGTTGAATGATTTTTCTCCGGAGGGAACTTCTCTGCCATGTCAAAAGCAGTCCTATAGAGACATAGGTCTACTGGTCAAGAAACAGGCTTCCAGACAAAAGTCATGGTCAGTGAGTCTTTCAGAAAGCTCACCCTTCAGAAGATTCTAGTATTGGCTAACATTTTACGGCAACCTTATGAGACACCCTGCAACACTGAGTTAATCCACTCCTGGATGCCTGCCCTTGGAATTTACAGGAGATTATTTTTTCCACGCTGCACTTCAAAAAAATCTGTTACTGAGCAGTAGGAAAAAAGTCCACTTCCCATAATCCATTTCCCCCTTTTCTTTCAAAAGGCACCACTTTTTCCTAACCTTGAATATAAAAACTACCTTGTATTTCTCTATTTTTAAGCCCAAATTACTATGTTTAGAAATTGTGAGAAAAAAATTATGATACTGATATAATGAAAATCACAAAATTACTCTTTTCTGCACCCTCTGCCTTGATCGGTCCTAGGGACAGATCCGGGGGGAGCTGTGTGATTTTTGTATCTTTTAGCTTAGATTTTAAAGCATGCACTTCTTAGAAACTGAGACTAGTGAAAATTTTAAGTTCCTCAGTTCAGGGCTAGGGAAATAATACAGCAGTATGGTAACAGAATTCTGAGATATTCTCTCAATCACTTGAGAAAGAACACTGAATTGGAAAACCTGTATTTAAGCCTCAATGACCTTTTACCAGCCATGTGGAATCTGATACATCTCTCAATCTTTGAGCCCCTCACAGGGTTGTTGTAAGGGTGCACGATGCAACAAATGCACTCAAAAGCCTTTGTAAATGGTAAAGTATGATCCAGAGTTTGTTCTTTCCTAGGAACAATTCCACTTTCAGGACTTTCACTGCATTATTCCAGGAAGATGATGCTACTTGATCGAAAACACAGGTCTTTTTCTAATAAAGGTGAGGCAAACCTACCTTTTCATTGAGTTCCTTTCTTAACTAATGGCACATGTTTGTGAGGCAGCTTTCCCCCAGACTGCGTGGTACTCTCTAACCACACGAAGGACAGTAAAAAGGTGGCTAGTCCACCAAGTTCTATTACTAGCCTATCCTCCAAAACAGCTTCCCAACTGGCATGGCTGCTGACCACCGCCACCAATCCCCTTAACCCACAGAATGGCCTGGACCATCTGGAGCCCCTGAAGCAGGTAACAAGCCAGTCCCAAACAGCTTTGTTGGTTTGCCCCAAAGTATTAAACAAAATGAAAGAGTTGGGAAAATACTGCAGTCTAACCAGCATGACTAATTTCAATTCTGAATAAAATTAAATTGGTAATAATAATTAATAATATGTTTAAAGCATTCACCTTGTGCCATAAATATGTGCATGTGATTCAAGTTTTTTTTTTAATTTAAGTAAACTCTACATCCAATGTGGGGCTCAAATTCACGACCCAAGATCAAGAGCTGCCCATTCTTCCACCTGGGCCAGCCAGGCACCCCGATGTATTTATGTTTTGAAAATTTAGACTTAGTCTTACAAAAACTCTGCACAACAGATTTGTATCCTTTTACAGAAGATGAAACCAAGACCAGACCCAAGTATAGCTACCAGTAAGTGGTAGTTAAAATTGGAATTCATGTCTCCCTATTCTTTTTTCAAAAGAAAAATCCCCAACCAATCATCATCTCATAAAGACAATCATGGGGGCGCCTGGGTGGCTCAGTGGATTAGGCCTCTGCCTTCGGCTCAGGTCATGGTCCCAGGGTCCTGGGATCCAGCCCGGCATCAGGCTCTCTGCTCGGCGGGGAGCGTGCTTCCTCCTCTCTCTCTGCCTGCCTCTCTGCCTACTTGTCATCTCTGTCTGGCAAATAGATAAATAAAAATCTTTAAAAATAAATAAATACAATCACGAATTGGTTTCTATTTAATGCAAAATCTGTTTTCTCTCTCCTTTGACTAGCCTTTTTTTCACACTACCAGCAGAAATTTACCATTGGCTCCCTGCATATATTTTCCAGAAGAGTGACTAACAAAACCCTTTCTACAGTGGCTGTCTCTGAGGAGAGAGAGAAGGGATTCAAGCGTACAGCTTTAACTGTACCTGCAACTTAATCCTCTTTAAGAGGACAACAAAACAAACCAAAACCTGAAACAAGGCAAACTGTTAATGTCTGCTTAATTCTCGTGGTGGGTGCACAGATGTTTGTTATGTATTATTATTTGCCTGCTAGTGTGTTTGAAAGGTCTCGTAATTAAACGTTTTAAAAATTCGTTACAACAATTCAGGTAAAAACACTTTCAAATTATCATACATATATTTCTTTGATTATGAAATAAATTGTTTAATTTCTTTATACCAACAAGAAGGGAATGAATCAAAGTGTCACTCCTTTAAACCTGCCAGTCCTATCTCATATTTAAACATTTATATGTTTAACTAAGTACCAGTATTCTAATAACAAGTTTCCACACCTTTAGTCACTTTGATTCGTGCTTTTCAGACACAGCCCCTTGCCTGTGTCCTTGCAACATCTTTCACAACTCTTGGTAATGGCTCTGGGGACGCTGGGGAAGGCTTCAGAAGAGAGAATATTGGAGCGAGAATGAAGTGTTGACAGGAGTTTGCCGTGCAGACAGTGGCCACTCCAGGCAGATGCAACACAGAGATATAAAATAACTACTTGCATCTTACTGGTTCACAAAGCATTGAAAAATCAGTTAATTTGGAGGCTGAAGAGAGTTAAAGGAGAGTCCAGAGGCCGCTGGTACCGGTTACAGATGGGCTGGAGGGAGGGCTAGAGGCCAGATCATCAAAGATCCTGTTCGCTGCGCTAAGTCTGGGATCCATCCTTCAGGTTAGAGGCCTCCAGAAGAGAGTGCACTCATTTACTGAGATCGGAAGCAAATGCTGGGATTTATTTTCACAATTTTATGCCCCATCCTTTAATTTTTGTTTCATGATATACATGAATACACATTCCCTGCCCGTGACTCATACATCCCCACGTACATGTCGGGGGCGTGCGCCGCGCTCCAGGCTCCTCCGGGGACGGCTCGCCCGGAGACGCGCTCTCTGGGCAGCGCGAGTTGACGGACCCCGTCCTCCCCGAGGCACCTCCCTCCGCACCGACTCGGTGCCAAGCCGCAGGGCTCCCTCCGGTTCGCGGAAGGACCAGCGCCAGCGCCAGCGCGGGGCCGGGACGGAGCACGGACGCACTCGGGAGGGGAAGGGCTTCCCAGACGAGCGCGGCCTCCGGAAAGGCCCAGAGTAAAGCCGTCTGGGAACGACCCAGAACTAGATTTTTAGGAAAATCACTCCCGGGAATCCGGATCCCGAATGGATGGCACCGGTCAGCGGAGGCCCGGAGCGGACCACGGGGACGCCAGCGCTCCCCCGCTCCTTCCCCGGCGCCCGGTGCCCCAGACCGAGGCCATCAACGAGCTCCTCCCCGTCTGAACCCACGGCGGCCCCGGGAGATGAGCAGGAAGCAGGGCCGGCGTCCGCGAAGCCCCTGGAGGAGCGTCCGGAGCCGCCGACGCGACCCCGAGCGAGCCGGGTCAGGACGAGGAGCCCCCGGCGCTCACTGGGTCGCGCGGCCCGGGGACGCCGTCGGCGCCTCAGAGCAGCCGCGACACGCGCCACGGCAGGTCGGCAGGTCTCGGGGCGCAGCGGACGCTGCTGCTCCGGGGAGGCCGCGCACGCGGGGTCCGCCCGAGCCGCGCGCCGCGAGGGGCGGAGGCCGCAGCACAGAGACCAGAACCACCGGCGCGGGGTCCGCCCGAGCCGAGCGCGCAGCCGGAGTCTCGCGCCGTCTGCTCCGACGACCTCCGGCCGCGGGGACGCACGGGGTCCGGCTCCAGCACCACCCGCTGTCCTCCCGGAGCCCCGCCGGCCCGTCCCCCGCCGGCCCGTCCCCCGCGGCCCCGGCGCACTTCAGGCCGCGAGGACCGGGGGAAGCGCCGCCACGCGCGGCGCCGGCGACAGCTCGAGCCCGCCCGGCTCCCGAGCCAGCCGCACGGCCGCGGGCTCCGACACCTCCGACCGCTCCCCACACGGCCTCCCTTCGCGCCTCACGCCGCGCAGTGGACGCGGCCGCAGGGAGCACAGCCCCGCGCCAACAAGCCCCGCCGGAAGCGCTGCGGCAGGCGGCAGGCCACGGGGTGCGGGGCAGGAAGCTCCCGAACTCTGCAACTCCCCCATTCCTGCCCCCCACGCTACGCGCGTCGCGTCGTGTCGCGTCACGTCACGTCGCGTCAACGGCGCGGCGCACGCCCGGCCCCGCCCCACTCTGGCCCGCTGCCCGCCAGGCCGTGCCGGGGGTTAGACGGCCGGAGGCTGCTCTCACGCACTGGTGGAAGGAGAGGCCGCGCTCCCGGCTCAGCACGGTGTCCCGGGTGCTGCAGCCCACTGCCGAGCAGCTTCGGGTCATCTTGCTACGTGGGGCTCCACTTTGGGTGTCCCCGCGACCGCATTAATCGCGACAGATTTGGCTCCGCCCGCGGACTCGGCCGCCACGACCTTTATTTGTCGGAAAAGGCGGGCTCTCACGGCGCCAGACGCCTGCCCTTCCTCGTCAGGGGCGCTGCGCTGGGCGCCGTGACCAATCGCAGGCCACGTCGTGCCGCCGCAGCCAATCGGAAAAGCCGGGCGCGAAGACGAGCCCCGGACGGCCCCTCCCTCTCGGCTGGAGGGCGCGTCGTGCGCTTGGGGTTTGTGGGCTCGTTTTCGTCCTGTGTCCGCCCCGGTGGCTCCATCCGATGCCATCGGGGTCTTGTGAGGCCGAGCGTGAAAATGCGGGGCGAAGAGGCCAGCGCTGAAGCGAGGCGAGTCCAAGAGCACGCGGACAGGGCCCGGGCGCGAACGCAGAGGCGCCCGCAGGCGGAGGGGAGGGGGAGAAGCGCTGCGCCCGGGAGACGCGGACGCGGACTCGGGCCCCCGCGCAGCGACCCGCGAGGGGCGGAGCGGCTCCGGCCGGTCCGTGGGTCGCTGCCCGCTGCGGAGGTGGGGGACGAGCAGCGGGTGTGCCTGGCCCGAGCTCGGGCGCCCGGAGGGTTGGCGCGACAGTGCGGTGCGGACACGTCGGCTTCACTTCAGCGCCCCCTTCTCTGGAGACCCTTCGCCCCTGTGGGCGTCGGCGCAAGCCGGGTAAGGCCCTGGGGGCCCGGCGTGGCGGGGACCGGGCCGCGGCGCGGGAGGGCGGGCGTGCGGGCCCCGCGGAGGGCCTTGCGGCCAGCTGCCGCGCGTCGTGCGGGGTGCGGCTGCGGCGCCCGCGTCGGGTCTGAGGACCGCCGGGTCGCCGCCGACCGCTGCAGCCGGTGCGGAGGCAGATGCGCGTGCTCTTGATGGAGCTGCTGCTCGTCTCCTCCTCCTGCGGCCCCGCCGGCCACATTGCGTCTCCCCTTCTTTGCGGAGTCCGGGTTCCCGCCGGAAGGTCGTCCTCGCGCCTGCGGTCCCGTCACAGTGCGCCCGCCCTGTCAACGACGTGCCGTCGCGTGGCCTAAGGATAGTTCTGGGTTTGGGGAAAATTGATCCAGATCCAAATTGTGCAAAGGGTAGGACCTGGGTTTAACTCCCCTGCAGGTTGTTAGACTGTTAGGAATTTTCTAGTACTCCACCAATTAAGACCCCAAATAAGGCTAAGGAGAGATAAATAACATTTTCTGTTATCTTTTTTTTTTTTTCAAGATTTCATTTATTTATTTGACAGAGATCACAAGTCGGCAGAGAGGCAGGCAGAGAGAGAGGAAGCAGGCTCCGCGCTGAGCAGAGAGCCCGATGCGGGGCTCGATCCCAGGACCCCGAGATCATGACCTGAGCTGAAGGCAGCGGCTTAACCCACGGAGCCACCCAGGCGCGTCTTGCGTAGGATGGTTCTCGGGGCATCCATGTTGAAGATACTTCGGTTTTTTTGACTCCCCAAAGATGTCCCAGTGTCCGGGTACACTGCTGCGCTCGCGCTCGTCCATTCATCCCCGAACACCCGGGTGTTTCCGCTGTGGGGCTGTGGGGTGATTCTGCTGTGAACACTAGTGCACGAGTTGCTGTTGCGGCATAGACATCTCAGGCTGGAACTGCGGGGTCATAGGCTGACTTAGGTTTTAACTCTTGGGGAAATGCCAAACTTTTTCCAAAGTGGCTGGACTCGTTTACATTCCCCTAGCAGTGCATGAGGGTTCCATTTCCTCCGTGTTCTCGTGAGTGTGAAGTGGTACTTCATTGTGGTCGTTGCCCGAGTTTTAAGGACTTGGGGTTTGTAGGGAACTTGCTAGAGGATGCTCCCTGAGTGTAGAAACAATGTCCACGGTGAATCTGTCTTTACAGTCTCTGACACGCAAATAGATAGTGAATGTTTCTTCTGTAACGTCATATATGTTCGTGAAAAATACCTCATGTTCAGAAAAATTGTGCATCTGAAAGAAGCCATACTTATAGGGAAAAAAGAAGGTTAACATTGACTACTCAAAATCTGTGTAGTTTGGTACTCTCTGAAATAGTGATCAGTCCCAGGGGAAGTGCTCCTATGCCCCCCTCCCGTCCCCTCACAGGTAATGTAAGTGGACACTGCTGTAGGTTACATTAGAGCAGAAGAACGGGCCTGGTGGACGCTAGACCTTGCAGAAGGGAAGTGGAGCTGAGTTACAGGGGCTGCTGAATGGTATTACCTGCTGAGCGCCGGACGGCAGGTGGAGACTCGTTTTTTACTAATTTAGAGTTGAAGCACCCCTGCTGCCAGTTCAGCATCACAGTCTGGAAGAAAAGAGGGCTTTTCTTTCTGCTTAATTGGATTTCAGATGTTGTGGTCCTTCTAGGAAAGATAAAACTGTGACACATATTATTCTGAAGGCATTCTTGTAATTATTAATTATAAACGAGTTACTGAAAACTCGTGCTGCAAAACAGATTTACTTTAATGGTGTAGACTGATGAAAAATTCACTTTATGGGAACCATGCGGGGTCACTGCCCTAGGTATTCTTAGTGTACTTCTGGATAGAAATGTGCAGTCCGGGCGCCTGGGTGGCTCAGTGGGTTAAGCCGCTGCCTTCGGCTCAGGTCATGATCTCGGGGTCCTGGGATCGAGTCCCGCATCGGGCTCTCTGCTCAGCAGGGAGCCTGCTTCCTCCTCTCTCTGCCTGCCTCTCTGCTTACTTGTAATTTCTCTCTGTCAAATAAATAAATAAAATCTTTAAAAAAAAAAAAAAAAGAAAAAAAAAAAAGAAATGTGCAGTCCTTCGTAAATGCATATTTTTTTTCGAGTTGTATTTATGTTCTTTATATTTAGTTATAACTTTTACATTTTTGTTGCTATTTTACTGGTGACATTGAGGTTCTCAGTTTGATCATTTTATTATCTTTGCTTCCTTCAATAACTTCATATCCAGTGATTAAACCTTTTCACTGCTGTTCACATAATGAACTGTTGTGATTATTGCATATGTAAATGAGGATATGTAAGCTGTATTAAAGATGTTACTGCCAAAGGCATTGACCATTTATGCAATGTAATTTAAAAGAAAATACTTCTTTTCAGGAATTAACATTCTTGGAGATGTTGGAAAAGGATTCCTGGGCCTTGCAAGGTAATTACTCCACATCTACAGGGGAGGTAGCATATCAGTATGTATCTTTATTTTATTTACTTATTTATTTATTAAGATTTTATTTATTTATTTAGCAGAGACACAGTGAGAGAGGGAACACAAGCAGGAGGAGTGAGAGAGGGAGAAGCAGGCTTCCCGCAGACCAGGAAGCCTGACACAGGGGGCTTGATCCCAGGACTCTGGGATCATAACCCGAGCTGAAGGCAAACACTTAACGACTGCTATCTGTTTTAAATAAGCGCCCCTTCTGTTTTAAATGTACTAAGTGTTCCTGGAACAATAGTACTGAGTTGGAAATAGAGGATTGTCCAAGGAAAGATTTATGAAGGCTTTGGTAAAATATAATTTCCTGTCACAGAGTCTCATTGATTCGGTAGCTTGGGGGGGAAAAATAACAGCTAATGGTTATTTTTTTTTTTTTTTAAGATTATTTATTTATTTATTTATTAGACAGAGAGAGAGAGAGATCATAAGTAGACAGAGCAGCAGGCAGAGAGAGAGGGAAGCAGGTTCCCTGCTGAGCAGGGAACCCTACGCAGGGCTCAAACCCAGGACCCTGGGATCATGACCTGAGGGAAAGGCAGAGGCTTTAACCTGAAGGCAAAGGCTTAATGAACTGAACCACCTCTAAGTACCTTGAAAGCAAATAGACTTTTTGCTTTCTAGGACTGGTATCTTCCTTATTAAACATCTACCCTTTTGTCAGATTCTTAACTAGTTCCAGAACCCTTAATGCTCTCATACATTAAAATGTATTTCTAGTTAACTGACACTCTTGCTGATTTTTTAATCTTTTCAGTTCAGAGAGCCTTGGGGTTTTGAAATTATTGGTGGCCAACTATAAAAAACTATTCTAAATCTGATCCTTTCCCCAAGGGTTCTGGGATTGAGCCCCTTGTTGGGCTACCTGCTCAATGGAAAGTCGGCTTCTCCCTCTTCTCCTGCTCCTGCCCTCTCTCCTTCTCACACTTCTCTCTCCTGTGTGCTTTTTCTCTAATAAATAAATAAAATAAAAGATTTTATTTTCGAGAGAGAAAGCATGTGAGCAAGTGGCAGGAAGTGGGGGAGGCAGAGGGAGAGGAAGAACTGAGCAGGGAGCCCAACACACGGCTCCGTCCCAGGACCCCAAGATCATGACCCAGGCCAAAATCAAGAGCTGGCCACCGAGGTACCTCCTACATTTTACTTTTTGTATATGGACTGTGGTCTTCTGTATTAATTATTTATTGCTATGTAAAAATTACCTAAAACTTAGTAGTTTACAATAGCAAATGCTTATCTTACAGCGGAGAGCGGAGAGACGTCCGTGTTCTTGATTCTCACTTGGCAAGTCTCAGTTCCTTGATGGCTCTTGGCTAAAGACTTCAGTTCTTCACCGAGTGAACATAGGCTGCCTGAGTATCCCCACAACGTGACAGCTGGCTTCCACCACAAGCAGTGATCTAAGAAAGAAATGCCAAGACAACATGTAGGTGGGCACATACAGGGATGTGAATACCAAGGGTCGGAGAATGTTGGGGATCCTCCTGGAGGTTGACTACCACACCTGACTCTTTTTTTTTAATTGCTTCAGTTTATTGAGTCAAGAGTTTAGTATTTGACCCTCAGGCCAGATAATTAGAAGTATGAGAGTATGGATCCAAATGAGCTCTTTTTTTTCTAAGGTGCACAGTTTCTTGCTGGTGAATATATCAGTTCCATAAATGATGCTGTAGTCTTTTTTGAAGTTTTCTAGGGAGTGTATAAGAAAGCTCATTTTATAGCTAGAATACTCTACCTTGATCATATGTATTTTTTGGACCCATTTCCCCTTTCCCAGTTCTTCTAGGTGGAAGTGGTTGGAGAAGCTGGAGGTAGACTGTATATAGAAGCACATGTGCTATTTTGCCTGCAGTGCACACTGACTTGGTGGAAATTCCTGTTTCAAGTGTTTCGAGGAATGTAGTCCACAAATACTTAAAGGCACTTATTGAAATATTTGACATAGGACGGAATGAAGGCACAAATATGCTACTGCAGCTTTAAAGCAATTGGTCCTTTTCCTCAAAAGCTCGATATTTATCCACTATGGTGAGTATGCTTTTCTTTGTTTTCTACGTAGGCTCCATGCTGGGCCTTGATCCCAGGACCTTGAGATCGAGACCTGAGCTGAGAGATCAAGAGTCAGACACTTAAACGGACTGAACTACCCAGGCGCCCCATACTTCCTTACTGTTGCTCTGCTGCCTCCATGGTCTTCTGTCCCTCTCAATGAGCAAAATATGGACTTTACCAAGCAGTCAGAATCCCCATTATTGGCAGATTTCTTATTAGGGCTCAAGATTTTAATCTTTTGAGCCATTTCCCTTTATCACTGCCTAAAAGTTGTTAGGAGGGGACAATTCTCCCCCTTTCCCTTTAAAGGTCACATGCTTCTAATGATTGGAGATATTGTCAAATAACAAAAAGCATTACATATAAAGATGTAACCAGTTTTGGAATGTATTTGTATTAAGCTATGATTGGCCTTTCCTTGGCAAGCTTAATGTTGAGAATATATTTCTAAGTTAGCATAAGGTAATCTATGCAAAGTAGGTAAATAAAACCCTTGAAATTATTTTGGGTGTGAGTTTTTTTCCCAATCATAGTAAAATTAGAGGTCTTAACCTGTTTATGAGAATTCAAATTTATAGAAATGTGCATTTATTATGTGTTCTTTAAAAGGGGCTAAAAATCATGAAAACCTTATGATTAAAGCTTAAGCTGAAAATAGGGAAAAAAAATACAAATGTCCAATGATTAAACTTTTTCCACTGCTGTTCACATCATGATTTGTTGTGATTAATGTATGTGGATGAGGACATAATGGAGAAAAAATCGTAGTGGAAGGAAGAAAAGTATAGATGGGATGTAGTTTCTGTGTGTTGAATTACTTATTAATGCTTTCCCTTTTAGGAATGAAATTGAAGGGTGTTTTTTTTAACATTTTGTCAGATTCATCTGATAAATGTGAACGTTTATATAGAAGGTAAGAGGTTTATTAATTTGTTAGTTTTGACAAAAGAACAAAATCAGGTATCAGGTAACAGTGGATATTTGAGCATAATGTGGGTATCATACTCAAATTTTTTTCCTTATTTCACCTTTGAAAAATAATACAATTTTCTAGTCAGTAGATTTGATTCAGGATTGGCAATTGGGTGACTGGGATCAGGACTTTTAACCTTCATGATCATCTTTTCTCAAAAATAATAATGGAAGTCAGCCCCTGAAAGTCTTTTATTTATTTTATTTATTTGACAGAGAGAGATCACAAGTAGGCAGAGAGGCAGGCAGAGAGATGAGGAAGCAGGCTCCCCGCTGAGCAGAGAACCTGATGCTGGGCTCGATCCCAGCAGGACCTGAGCTGAAGGTAGAGGTTTTAACCCACTGAGCCACCCAGGCACCCCAGCCCGTGAAATTCTTGGAGATCATATATTGCAGGGTTTAAATTTGCTGAACTTTTAGATGTTCTATAAATGATCTTTGATATGCTAATGAATGACCATCCTGTAATTTAAGCTTTATTCAAGAACAATAGATAGGTAACAAAAGCTGGAAATCTCAAATCTAATACCAGATTAATCTGTCAGGCATGTTGTCGTGGGGTGTTTCAAATTTGAGAAATAGAAAGCTTTATAAAAGAGAAGAATGTTTGCAAATACTCAAAGTTGATTCACATGCATTTTTATTTCTACAGACATAAAAGTTGGTGAAAAACTTTTTGTTTATATGCCTTAATGAAAAGATGTACAAAATAAGTGTATCAGAAACAAAACTAAAACCTTAATGGGATGGATCTGTCACAGGAGTAAACATGGTGTCTGCTGAATGGTACGGAATAAGTTGTAAACACACAGTCTGGTGCCTTGTGATGACTGAAAAGTTACACAGGACAATAGTAGATTTGTCCAGAACTTTACTCTTTTGCAAACCTCAACATTATTGAAATGAGGGAGGGGGCCTAAATTCTCAAAAGGATGTCTTTGGACTGTCTGCAAACCCTAATATGAAGAGTTATATATTACATGGTCTCCAAACATTTTTCTAGCTCCAGTGAGTAATTCAGTCTGGAGCTAACATTCCTTTGAAAGAACCTTCAGTTTTTTATTTTGATCTAGAATTATGTTTGGCTAGTAGTTAAATTGGTTTAAAAGTTGACTTGACTATTTTGTGAACTAATAGAAGTTTTTCTTTTTAGATACAGGTAGTCTTTACTTTGCACCGTTCCAATATGCATGAAGATGAGTTTTTACAGTTAAGTAACACCAATTCCCCTACAACATGGTTGAAATTTCAGTTACTACGATAGTAACCAAATTGTTGCATAAGCTTTTCTGAAGCTCTTTATTCCACCAATGATTATATATATAAAAGATGGTCAGTAACCACTTATAATCACTTCTTTCAGAAGTCTTTTAGTCAGTGATCATTGATCACTGAACATTTATCAGTTCACAAAGAGTAAAGCATGTAGTTGTGTTGCCTGTTTCCCAGTGGTAAACTCCCCAACATTTTACAAAAATGGATCACCAAAGAGGGAATTGGTCAATAAAGATGATAGGGCAGCAAAGAGACAAAAATTGGAAACACTGGAAGTGACATTGGACGTCATTAGAAGATTGGAAAATGGTGACAGCAGAGCGAAGATGATAAGACCTGGGCTGACATGAGCCTGTATTTATTTGACAGACAGAGCTCACAAGTAGACAGAGAGGCAGGCAGAGAGAGAGAGAGAGAGGGAAGCAGGCTCCCTGCTGAGCAGAGAGCCCGATGTGGGGCTCCATCCCAGGACCCTGAGATCATGACCTGAGCCGAAGGCAGCGGATTTAACCCACGGAGCCACCCAGGCGCCCAATATGAACCATCTTTTAAAAGTTCAATGAAACAAGAACTTTGGGGCACCTGGGTGGCTCAGTGGGTTAAGCCTCTGCCTTCAGCTCAGGTCATGATCTCAGGGTCCTGGGATCGAGCCCTGAGTCCAGCTCTCTGCTCAGCAGGGAGCCTGCTTCCTCTTCTCTCTCTGCCTGTTTCTCTGCCCACTTGTGAGCTGTGTCAACTAAATTAAAAAAAAAAAAAGAACTTTAAGGGAGAGTTACTTAAACATGTTTTAGTTTAAATTGTACTAGGAACAGAAAGCCATGTATGGTCGAAATGGAGTGCTGACTTCTACTTTCAACTGAGGGCTCTAATAAATAATCCCAAGCACTATGGCTAGCATTCAAGCCAAAGTGTTGAGGTTAGTTGCTGCACTGAAGGAAAATGGTAGCTAGAAGGAGACTAAAAAAAAAAAAAACATTTTACTGTCCATACAGGCTGGTTCCATCGCTTCTAGAGTCGGCATGAATTGATTAACCTTCCACTGTCTGGCAAAGCTGCAAGCTCAGATAAGGTTACTACTGTGAAATTTGCACCATTATTCCAAGAGTCACAGGCAGTCCTTGCTTTGCCCAGTGTAAGACTACTGTGTGAAAACTTCACAGGGTTTGGCTATAATGTAAAGGGAGTTCCTATAAGATTCCGCTGACCGTGAGAATGTGGACACTCGTACCATTCAAGCCGTTCTAGAGACACAACCAGAAGAATTTAGTGGAGGTGAACATCGTAATAAAGAAGAAAAGCATTTGTGTGTTGTAAAGGAAGAATATGTTTCAGAGCAAGTGATGTGGGTGAAAAAACCACATTAAAGGAGTTCTCAGATATTTCATGACATTGAATGCGTAAGGGATTAAATACTAGAAGCCGATCCAAACTCAAGAGTATGACAGTTTGCCAAAGTGTAGAGAAGATGCTTGCTCCATACTGTAAATTACATGAGAAAGCACTGTTCAAACTTCTCCTGAGACTTTCCTATAAATAAAATGCTATAATTTTCAGTGTTTCTGTTTTCAATACTTTTTTTTTTTTTTATAACCAACATCAAGAAAGTTTATGATGTTTGGATAAATCTTAGGTTACAGAACACTCAAGATTAATCCCATAGATTGACTGCTTTGCAGTTTTCATTTCACAGTCCACAGAACTCCCTGCATTTCAAAGAGCTAGGAGCTGTATTTAAGCAGATATAAATAGATGAAGCCTAGAAACAAATACACTTTACCTTTAGGATTATCCGTTATGATCAACTTTTTTTTTTAAAGATTTTATTTATTTACTTGAGAGAGACAGTGAGAGAGAGCATGAATGAGGAGAAGGTCAGAGGGAGAAGCAGACTCCCCGTGGAGCTGGGAGCCCGATGCGGAACTCGATCCCAGGACTCCAGGATCATGACCTGAGCCGAAAGTCGTCCAACCAACTGAGCCACCCAGGCGTCCTGATCAACATTTTTCATACGGTCTTTGTATGCTATGTTGAGGCTATTAAATAAATTTATAACTATATGTCCCATACTTCAATTTTGAATGTTGATCCGTTTTAGGTAAAATCCTCTAATGGAATAGGTGGTGTAAAGGGTCATACAGTAAATACTTCGGGCTTCGCAGACTGTTAGCGTTTCTGTCGCATGAAAACCACCGCGGACCATATCCGAATCCTTGGAAGTGGCCGTGTTCCAGTCATGAGCCTGACTTCATGAAGGCCTTGACCTCCAGTCGACAGAAGGGGGTGGGGCGCAGGGACTTGGGCAACAGGAACACGTACCTCAAATGATCCCGAACCCTGGATTTTGGCAAGGCCGTTCAGACGAACCCTTCCTCCATGCCAGCGTGCAGTCCCAGGTAGTGGTTTTGGGATTTCCTGGTGACTCCAATGATGGGCCCCCTTTAAAGTCGGATTTTCCTTTAAGTGATTTTCCCAGCTCCTCTAGACAGACGCAGCTGTAGGCAAAGCCGGCTTCGTCGAAGGCCGGAAGTCGCTGCTGTACCTCCGTAATTCGTTTAACCCGTTCGCGTCCCAGAAAGAGAAACGCGGCTTTTCAAGTTAAAAGGGCGTTCCAAGGAGTGCAGGGGTGCAGAAGCCCTGCTCTCAGTACTCGGAAGCGGAGGCGCCTGAGCACGGGCCCGTGTAACCAAGCACTGCTCTAGCCGTCGGCCGACCTGGTCCGTCCGGTTCTGACCGTCTACGAAGCGCTTTTCTTCTGGTTTTGCTTCCTTTGCTGCAAAACGACGGAAGGGCGAACGACACGCGCCTTCGGTGCCCGGCCTGCGGCGAACCTCAGGTCTCCAACGGCACCCGCGGTGCTGCCCGGCCCGCCTGAGCCCCCGCGCCCCTTCGCGGTAACCGGGCAGCGCGTCCGCCACGTCAGCGAGCACAGGCGGAGGGAGAGGCGGACTCCGCAGCGCCGCGAGCCCGACTGGGTCCGCCCCGGGCCCGCGCCCCGAGCCATGCGGCGCCGCACAGCAGACTGGCCAGGCCGTTCGCGCGAAGGAAGGTCTCAAAGGCGACACCCAGAGCCGACCGTGACATCCCGAGAAGCCCGGCACACGCGTGGCGGCCGTCAGGGCCGGTGGCCCGGCCTGCGCGGGACTCGGCCGGCGCGGCGGCGACCCCGGCACGAACGCTACGGGGCGTCCCTGCGGGCCTCGCCGCTCTCCGAAGAGACGGCTCCTCCCCGCAGCTCACCGCATCCTCGCCCCGCACGCCGCCCCGCACAGCCGGTCGCCAGCCCCGCCGGCCCCCGCCACCCTCACGCGCAACCGGATTCAGCCTCCGCTCGCCGCCGCTCCCGGAAGTGAAGCCGCCGGCCGCGCGCCGGGGTGGGCGGGGCGAGGCGTCGCTCCCGGAAGTGCGGCAGCGGGCCGGCGGCGGAGTGGGCGGGGCGGGGCGTCGCTCCCGGAAGCGTCGGCCGGCGGCGGGGAGGGGCTGCGGCTGCCACGTTGGAGCGGAACGTGGAGGTGGCCCTGGGGCGGGAGGAGGGGCGTTGGCGGAGGCTGGAGAGTCCGACGGGCGTCGCGCGGACACGGGAGCCGGTCGCGGAGGGTCGCCGCCAGGTGTGTGCGTCTCTCTCCCCCACCCCCGGCCTTCGCCGGCCTTCGGGCCTTCGGTAGAGCACAGGCGAGGGCGGGGAGCGCGGCGTCTGTCCCCGCCGGTCCCCGCCAGCCTGCGGCCCGGTCTGTGGTGGCGACGCGCCCCTGCTCCTCGTTTCGGGCCCGTCGGGACCTCGCCTGGCGTCCCGGTGCCTCGGGGATCGCGGCGACCCACGTCCGCCGGCGTTTCCACTGCGGAGCGGGCGCCCCCCGGGGCTTCGACGGGGCGTCCTGCCGCGGCGGGCACCCGGGGTCGGGGTTAGGCGCCCGCACACCCTCGCGCGCCGGGAGGGGCGGCCCCGGGGCCGCTGGGCTTGACTTTGTGAGGGCCGGTTCGGGTCCGAAGTGTGGCCGGGCGTGAGGGCTCGCGGTGGCGAAGCGCCGGCCGCTGTCGCGGAGCCGGGACCGGCCCGCCTCCCGGGTGGTCGCCGGTCGCAGCCTGCGCCTGGCGGAGGCCGCCGCGTGCGCTCGGTCTCCGTCGGTCATCCGAGGGCAGGAGGACGGCGAGCCGGACGGTGGCCGGGCGTGTGGGCGCCGCGAACGTCGGCGCAGCGCTGGCGGCCCGGGCTGCGGGGGTCTCCTCGGCGGTCCCTTCGCGCCGTCGGTCCTGCGGCTCGGCTGTCTTTGTCGCCGCCCGGATCTGCGACCGGTGGAGAGGGAGAGGCCGCGTCTTCCCGGCCGTCCCAGGTCTTCGGTGCTGACCCGTGTGGGGCCGAAGTCCGCGCGGTTTCGTGCTCCCTCCGGGCTCTCTGGGGCCGCGCCGGGAGGGTCGCGCGGGAGGCCCGCAGGCCCGACCGCGGTGGCCGAGTGGTTCCGGAGTTCGGAAACGCGAGGTCGGGACGGATTGGGTTTTATATAAGCAGGTTCTTGTTGGAAACGAATAGCGTAATAACAAAGAAATTTGTAGCTGTAAGGAGCAGTGGTCCTTAACTCTATGACATTCCGCTCCCTTTTTAGGGTCTGTTGAAAGCATTGGACGACCTTCCTAGAAGAATGCGCGCACACACACGCACACACACTCACACACACACAGAATTTTCTACGTAATTTCGTGAGGCTTACAGATGCCAAGTTAAAATTCTTATCAAGTGATATTATTAAATCGATTTTTGCAGTGTTTTTAGAAATGTGTCATTCTTAATTTCAGCTCAAAAGATTATTTGTTGGATTCCGGTAAGTATGACAGTTAGCTCTTTGATTTGGTTTTGGTTGAAACCTGCGTCTAGAACGTTGATAACACCGAATACATCCTCCCGAACACATGTGCCCATCCATAATAAGGTATTTGCCCCCACAGATGGGCAAATACCGTGTTTTTACCAAATACAGTGCCAGGTAGGGATTGTTTGAGAGTAAGAGTCTCCAATTTTTTTTTAAAACTCTTCCAGTTCTTACTTTCTGAGGTAGGAGTCATCTCTGTATGTAGCAGTAGACAGTAATACTGTTGGGTTTTAGTACTGCTTTACAGAATTATCAATTAGAAAATGAAAAGAAAGAAAAAAGCTTCCACTTAATTGCATGCATTTAGCTACATTCATGTTGTGGGGAGAAACTTGGATGAAGAAATTAGTTCTAGTCTGGGACATACATTTTCTTCAGTAGATGTACTCTTTTCTTGGAGAGATTTATTTATTAGAGAAGGAGTGAATGCGCACACAAACACACGCGTGTGCAAGCCGTGGGGGAGGCACAGAGAGAGAAGGAGAGAGAGAATCCCAAGCTGATTCCCTACTCAGCACAGAGCCTGAGTGGGACTTGATCTCAAGCGATCAAGACCTGAGCCAAAACCAAGAGTCAAAGGCTCAACTGACTGAGCCACCCAGGTGCCCCCTCAGTAAATGTATTCTTGAAGATTCATTGAGATTAACATTTTAAATTGTGTCTTTTGCAATAGCTGACATTACAAACATGTAATTACTGTGTGCCAGGCACTGTTCTCAGTTCTCTATGTAATGCCTCATTTAATTCTCACAGCACTTCTTTTTTTCTTTAAGATTTTATTTATTTGAGACAGAGTGAGAGCTAGAGAGCAAGAGAGTGATAGAGCATGAGCACACACACAAGGAGGGAGAAGCAGACTCCCAGCTGAGCAGGGAGCCTGATTCAGAGCTTGATCCCAGGACCCTGGGATCATGACCGACCAGAGCTGAAAGTGGACACTCAGCCGACCGAGCCACCCAGGCGCTCCTCACAGCAGCCCTTCTGTACGTGCTTTTATTATACCTATTTTACCAGGTGGGTAGCCAAGACACACAGAGAGCATGTGAGAGCTTGGACAAGGAGCTGGAACTTGAGCTGAGGGTATGGCTCCAGGCTTCATATCCTAAATTGCTGTGCCATTGATACCGTCCTGTAGATGACATATGTGAACAGGCCACTGTCCTCACAATTTTTGTATTATCAGAATGATTTTGTTTTGTGTAAAATAATCTCGAATGAAATAAGTCTGCATAATGTGAATTCTAACCACATATGATACTGAAAAAATTTACACAAAGCTTTGGAAGCATGTCCTACTTGGGAAGTACACATGGTTTAATCTAAGCATTCTTCAGATTTTCAAGAAAATTAGTTACAACTAAATCATTCTTAAGAGAAGGAAATATGCAGGTGGTATTTCCATAGTATTCTTAGTGTTTTGAGAATGATTGCAACACATAAGGCAGTTCCAGGCCATTGTTGTAGTGATTAAAAACAAAACAAGGGGCGCCTGGGTGGCTCAGTGGGTTAAAGCCTCTGCCTTCAGCTCAGGTCATGATCTCAGGGTCCTGGGATTGAGCCCCGCATCAGGCTCTCTGCTCGGTGGGGAGCCTGCTCCTTCTTTTCTCTCTGCCTGCCTCTCTGCCTACATGTGATCTCTGTCTGTCAAATAAATAAATAAAGTCTTTAAAAAAAATAAATAAACATACAAAACAAAACAAAACACAAAAATAGCTGGTATTGAAACCTTGTATTCAGTACAAGTTAATAAATGCAGCATATCTAGTGGAACACTGAGTGCTGACAAGAAATAGACTCTTACAAATGTTTTGAATTCCCACTTAACCATTTTATGTACTTGTGAATGTCTCTTTCTTTTTCAGTAAATGTTACACATTAACTAATTAGGTTCATGAATTAGGTAACCCTTGTTGTACCTTTGCTCTTAGACATGTTGTAGTTACGTTTTTTTTTTTAATATATATAGCTGTTCTGTTTTCATTATTAGAAATTATTTTAAAACATCTTCCAACAATCCCTTTTTTCCTCTAACGATACTTTCTCCTATTTTTTTAAGTAAGAAATGTTAGTTTTATTAAAGCCATTTTTCCCTTTAAACACTTAAGAATTTAAAAATTAAATGTTTCACTTGAATTTTTCCAGCTCGTCTTTTTGTATTTCCATAAGTATAAACATTCAAAATCAAACAAGCAGAACTTTTTATGTACCTCATCCTGTACTAAGCAATTTTTATTCCAAAAAAGGATAAAAGTTTTAATATTTGATTGAAAAATTATTTACCTGGTTAATGAAACAAGATGAAATATAGAACATTTGGTTAAAAAGGCAATGGGAAAATATTTAACAGTATGTTTTATTAAGGTAGAGTAAGACACTTTATTATAAAATACTTGAAGTGGTACAGTTGAAAGATTATTTTGGTCATTGTAGATTGAATCATTAGGGCACTTGTCATGAAGGAGCTGGGACTTGAAGGAGCTGGGACTTAATAACAGTTGGCTGAGAGGAAGAGAGCATTTCATTTATAGAAAATAGGCCTCTTTTTCATTTTTAGAAAATTGAGATTTTTCCCCTTTTTTTCAGAATTGTCTTAGGAAACTAGATGTGTAGTTTTCTTGATTAATCTTATGATTGTAATAATTTTGAAAAGTAGTTAGCGTATTAAAACCCATGCTAAGCTATGTGCTAGGCACTGTGTTTGGCCCTACATAAAATACATTATCTCAGGGTGCCTGGGTGGCTCAATCATTAAGCCTCTGCCTTTGACTCAGGTCATGATCCCAGGGTCCTGGGTTCAGCTCTCATCAGGCTCCCAGCTCAATGGGAGGCCTGCTTCTCCCTCTCCTACTCCACTTTCTTATGTTCTCTCTCCAGCTGTCTCTCTGTCAAATAAATAAAATCTTAAAAAAAATTTTTTTAAATAAATAAAAAATAAAAATACATTATCTCATTTGAACTTCACAACATCCCATGAGGTAGTCACTCTTATCCTCATTTTACAAATTGGGCTCAGGGAGGTTAAACAGTGTGTTCAAGGTGTCCTAAGCAGCAGACCCAATATTCAGATCGAGCTTTGACTCCAGAGGCTCTCCTGCTTTTAACCACCAGATTCAGCCCCCTAGTCCACTTTGCCTAACCTAGTACAGTTTCTTCTTCTCTCTTTTCTTTTTTTTTAATTTTTATTTTTTTAAAATTTATTTATTTATTTGACAGAAGGATTACAAGTAGGCAGAGGCAGGCAGAGAGAGGAGGGGAAGCAGGCTCCCCACTGAGCAGAGAGCCAGATGTGGGCCTTGATCCCAAGACCCTGAGATCATGACCCGAGCTGAAGGCAGAGGCTTAACCCACTGAGCCACCCAGGTGCCCTCTTTTCTTTTTTTAAAGATTTTATTTATTTATTTGAGAGATAGAGCACGAGCAGGAGGAGGGGCAGAGGGAGAGGGAGAAGCCGTCTCCCTGCAGGTGAGGCTCCATCCCAGGATCCTAGGATCACGACCTGAGCAGAAGGCAGATGCTTAACCAACTGAACCACCCAGAGGGGCCATTTCTTCTCTTAATGTCCTCATGCATTCTAGCTGCTTTGTTATTATTTCTTCTAAATGTTAGTATGTCTTTTGTGATTAAAATTGAATACCTGAATTTGTTGGGGTAACAAGTAAGAGTGCGGACTCTGGAAGTAAACTTCTGACTTCAGATCTTGGCTGTACCCCTTGCTAGCACATACAAATTATTTAATATTTCTGTGCCTTTATTTTTAATACTTTTTTTTATACTTGGAGAGCTCCAAGCATAAATAATTTGAACATGTAAGGCATAGGTCATATTGTTAGTCTAAGGCCCTCTTAGGGAAACTATTGGAACATGAACTTCATCTCTAGAGGTGAGTAAGAAAGCCAGCAAAAGTACTTTTGGAGAGCATTATATATATTTAACTGTAGACCTGAGACTAAAATGAAAGTGGGAATAAGGAAGAAAGAATAAAATCTGTATGTTAAATATCTGATAATGTAGGAATTGGTTATAAAACTTTATAAAAGATTAAGAGAAGTGGAAAGTAGGAAAAAATTGGTGGTAAAAGAATTTTATGGATCACCTCATCTGTAATGGCTGGGATATCCTTTAAAGCTGACAAATCAGTTGGTAGAAGTATAAACATATTCAACAGTACAAAGGTAAACACTAAAAAAGATAATACTATTGACTATAACTGTGTAGTACAAGAAGGGAAGTAAGATTATGTGAACTACTTTCATTAGTGCTTACAGTAATTACTGTGCAAAGAAATAGAGGATTAATGGTACTAAATAAAATTATTTGCAGTTATAAAGATAGAACCAGAAATACATATTAGAACAAAACTACAAGTCACACTAATTATCAGAAAAATTATAAATACACAAATAGAGACAATAGGGAAAGTTTTTAATTATAAAACCATTTTAAATAGCAAAATAATGTAGAACTAAGAACAACCATATTTGTCAAACCACGAGAAACTTTTATATTGGTAAATTCTATCTGGTCTCACTAGCTAATAGATTAAAAAATTTTCACATTGGATCACCAGGCAAAATCTAATTCTATTTGTTTATGTATTTATTTTGCTGTATTTAAGGCAGCCAGTGAAAAAGTGGTTCAAAAGTTGAAAAGGGCAAATATATATACATAAAGGCACATAAAAAGTAAGCTAAGGTATTGTTCTTAATATGAGATAAAGTGGAATTCAGGCCCAAAGGCTTCCTTAAAATGAAGAAGAATACAAAGTTAAACTGTATATTAGACAGTGAATGTTTAACATTATGAATATCTGTCAACCAAGTAACTATGTATTAAATACAAAGTAACTTTCATAAAGCAACTTTCAGGAGGTACCAGGAAAAATAGGCATAAATGCATTAGGAGTAAGTGACTTTTTTTTTTTAAAGATTTTATTTATTTATTTGACAGACAGAGATCACAAGTAGGCAGAGAGGCAGGCAGAGAGAGAGAGAGAGGAGGAAGCAGGCTCCCTGCTGAGCAGAGAGCAGATCCCTGAGATCATGACCCGAGCCGCAGGGAGCGGCTTAACCCACTGAGCCACCCAGGCGCCTCCCGAAGTAAGTGACTTTTCATTCAGTATTCTTGGTCCAGGGCAAATTAAACGGAGAAACAGTAAGACTGTAGATGACCTAAACAATTTAGTCAATGGGGTAGATTTAATATATATGGAACTTGACCCTGAAAACAGTGTACCCCTTCTTTTTAGATCTCGTTTGCAAAAACTTCTCTATAGTTCCCAAAGAAAACTTCAGTACATTTTAGAAAGGAGAAATAGTATTAAAATCACAGTGCACTTGCATATTAAGTTCAAACAACGCTTGGATTAATGGAGAATACAAATGAAACTTGTACAGTATACTGATGACCATAGTGATGAGAACACTAAAAATTATGGAGCCTGGCTAAAATAGTTCTCAGAAGTGCAAAGCTTTAAATACATCAGTAAAGAATAAATAATAAAAATGAGTGGGTTAAGTGATTAACTCAGAAAGTTAGAAAAAGATCTAAGTAAATGAAAAGAAGGTAGAAGGAAGGAATTAATAAAAATAAGAGAGAGGTGCCTGGGTGGCTCAGTTGTTAAGCGTCTGCCCTCTGCTCAGGTCATGATCCCTGATTATTAACATGTCTTGGGATGGAGCCTACACTGGGATCCCTGCTGGTCAGGAAGCCTGCTTTTCCCTCTCCCACTTCCCCTGCATGTGTTCCCTCTTTTGCTGTCTCTCTCTGTCAAGTAAATAAAATAAAGTCTTTAAAAAAAGAAAGAAGGAAAGGAAGGAAGGAATTAGAAAACAAAGCAGAATTAATTGGCTGTTTGAAAATAGACAAATCGCTAGTTAAATTAATCAATTATTTAAGAGGAGAGTAGGGGGAACAAAACACAAATATATGTAATGAATAAAGACTAATAATCATAAATAGCAAAAATTTAAAGAATTGTGAGTGTCGTTCAAGTCTAAAAAATGAGAAACTCTGTAAAAAAAAATTGGAGGAATATCATAGGAAAATATAATTTACGAAAAATGACCTTGAATAAAAAATTTCAAATAGATCAATTTCTATACAAGAAATAGAGAAAATTAGCCGAGGAGAAACTCCTCTCCAAAAATCATCTGGCCTGGATGTTTCATGAGAGAATTCTGCTGAATCTTTGAAGAACCAATAATTTCAGTGCTGCTGTTGAAACTGTTGCAGAGCATAGAAGAAGGAAAACTACATTTTGGGGTTGCCTGGGTGGCTTAGATGGTTAAGCATCTGTCTTCGGCTAAGGTCACGATCTCAGGGTCCTGGGATCAAGCCCCTCTTCGGGCTCCCCGCTTAGTAGGGAGTCTGCTTCTCCCTCTGCCTCTCACTCGGCTCGTGCTCTCTCAAATGAATAAATAAAATCTTTAAAAAAAAGAAAACTATATTTTTAACGGAGTATAATATTGATATCAAAACTTGACATAGAATCCATAAAAGAAGAAAAGTATAGATAAAATCTTCGTTACAATTCCAGAAGCAAAACTCTGTTAAACAAAGGGAATCTAGCAGCACATTACTAGAATAATACATCATGAGAAGTTTATTCAGCGTAGAAAAAGATAGTCCATATTAGGAAATCTATTAATATAATCTGTTTTATTGATAGACCTATGAAGAAGAATCTGCGGTCATTCTGATTACCTCATGAAAAGCATTTGACAAAATTCAAGACCCAGTCTTTTAAATAGCATTCAATAAAGCAGTAATTGATGACTATGTTCCTCACATTATATACATTTATATTTGTGCATATGTGTGTATATTTCAAAACCTGAAGTCTTGTCCCATGGTGATACAGTAGGCTTTCCCACTAAAGGAAAGAACAAGATAAGAAATCTCACTGTTATCACTAGTGCTTAATATGGTAGTACAAATGCTATTAACTTTTGTACAACTTTTGTACAGGAAGACAGTTGGGTGGGGGTGAGCCACATTTACGAACTAAAAGATAAAATACTTAAGAATAAACAAACCCACGATGTCAAAAAATTTAAAGTAATACTGAAAGAGAAAGATGGCTTAAAAGACAATATGTTCTCATTGGAAAGATTCAACATTGTATTATTTTCTCCATAAATTAACATAGTAATTTGATGCAGATTTGATAAAAATATTAACATTCTCTTTTTTTGGGAATTAGACAAAAACTGTTCAAAGTTTATGTAATAAACAGTGATAGCAAGGGAAACAGTGTAGGAGAGAAGCAATGGATAAGGGTTATGGGAATCATGTTCCTGTAAAGTCTGAGTATTGAAAACAGGACAGTGCTTGGGGTGCCTGGCTGGCTCAGTCGGGAGAGTATCTGATCTCATGTTGTGCTCATTTTGGCAGCACATATTCTAAAATTGGAATGATCATGGGGTTGTGAGTTCAAGCCCCACATTTGGTATAGCGATTGCTTAAGTAAATAAACTTAAAAAAAAAAAACCTGGAATGTCTAACATGTAAATAAATAAGTGGACATAAGGACTGGAAATCCAGAAATACACCTAAATATATCCGGGAATGTAGATCCTAACCTACATCCTAATACGTATAGGAATAAAACATAAATAGTAAATCCAGAAGTAAACCTAAATGTAGAAACTTAGTAAAAGTGGTATCATAAAATTGTAGGAAAAAGACTTTTCAATAAATGCTTTCATTATTAAAACACACACACACACACAACTGAATGTATATTGTATAGCAGTATGTATTCCAGGTCCTGAGTCAAATATAAATGAAAAAAGCCACAAATGAATGTACTTAGAAGAAAAATATGGGTGAATTTTTTCATAACATTGGCATGCAGGCCTTTTTCCCTAGTCAAAATTCAGGAACCACTTTTTAGAAAGTGATGAATTTGACTATTAAAGGATGGCACATCTATACAATGGAATATTTTTCAGTGCTAAAAAGAAATGAGCTATCAAGTTACAAAAAGACAGGAATTTTAAGTACCTGTTGCTAAGTGAAGGAAGTCCATCTGAAAAGGCTGTGTACTATATAGTTATAACTAACATTGTGGAAAAGGCAAAACTTGGGAGAGAGTAGAGAGATCCGCGGTTGCCAGGAGAGAGGACGAGAACGGAGGAGAGGGGTAAAGAGGTGGAACACAGAATTCTGGGGGCAGGGAAGCTTCTGAATGATATTCTGAGTCTGGATGGATGGATTTGGGTGGGTGAATATGTGTCATTATTCGTTTGTCAAAACCCATAGAAAACCCAAAGAACCCTGAAGTAAATCGTGGACTTTGCTTGATAATGATGCCTCGGTTGGGGTTGGATTCCGGCAAATGCACTGTGGTGCAGGGCGCTTTATGGTGGGAGGGGCCGGGGTAGGGATGGGGGGGTGCTCCGTAGTTTTCACCCAGTTCTGTGAACCTGAAACTGCTCTGATAAATAAAATCTATTTTTAAAAAATAGCAATCTTGTGAAACGTAAAAAGGAAAAACCCATAACCAAAATAAAATAAAGTCTGACAACCCAATAAAAAAATAGGCAAGTAAAACAGACAGGAATAGACAGAAAAGGACAGAGAAGGAAATGTGGATGGCCTATAACCATATAAAAAAGATACGCAACATTATGGCATGAGAAATTCAAATGTTAAGTACTCAGAGTAATCATTTTTCACCTATCATTGGTAAAAATCAAAGTGTTACTCTGACAAGGCTGGAGGGGAATGTGAAAAGGTACAGTTATCATGGAGGGCAACTTGGCAATAACCGTTAGAATTAAAATTGAATTTATCTTTAACCCAGCAGTTTTACTTCTGGAAATTTATAGCTATCCAGGCCCATGAATGAAATAACATGTACCTATAGGTATTTATTTCAGCATTCTTTGTAAAAATAGCAAAAGATTAAAAACAACTCACAGAGGGGCACCTGGGTGGCTCAATCGGTTAAGCAACTGCCTTGGGCTCAGGTTATGATCCTGGAGCTCCAGGATCAAGTCCTGCATTGGGCTTCCTGCTCACTGGGGAGTCTGCTTCTCCCTCTGACCTCTCTGCTCTCATTCTCTCTCTCCCTCTCTCAAATAAATAAATAAAATCTTAAAAAAAAAAAAGACTCACATATTCACCAGTAGTGAACTAAGTAAGTAAATGATGGTGCTTCTTACAATGGAATACTGTGCCATGTGAATGTATTCACGTACAATAACAAAATTGTTTTGTTTTGTTTTAAGGTACAACACAGTACTTGCTGAATTTTTAGACCAAAGTAACGTTAAAGAGAATGTATAAACTAGTGGTGTGTGCAGTTGTAGCTTGGAATGACCAGCTTCTTAAAATTTCTGCTAAATTTATCTTTAAAATCTGTAGGCTTACTGTATTCTTCCCTGTAATTAGCCTTTAAAATTAATTCTTTAAACTGCTCTTAATCACTTAGTAATTCTGGCCCAGGAGGATGTACCTTGTTCATTGCATGCTCTCTTGTACTCTGACACGCTGTCACCTGTCCTTACCTGAAAGTGTGTTGCAGGGGAAGATCAGTCCCTCAGGTACTACCCTGTATTGTTTCTGTTTTTTTCCAAACTGATTCTTCAGTCAAAGGACTATAAGTTGTAAAACAATTAGAAAAGCCCTATAGTTGTCTCAAAATAATTTAACAAGTTTTTCTTCTTTCTAATACTGAATGTTCCCAGCAAATGATACCTAAACCAGTTTGATTTATTGGCATTTGGACTAATGAAGTAGTGGTTGGTTCAGTGTATTTCTGTGTTAAAAAATTGTGCTCTATGTTACATGTTCAGTATATTTCTATGTAAACTATTTTCTTTAGGAGGATGAAGTTAAAGGAAGTAGACCGCACGGCCATGCAGGCCTGGAGCCCTGCCCAGAATCATCCCATTTACCTAGCTACCGGTAAGTTCCACAGAGAGGAAAGAGTGTAAATCACTTAATTTCTTCTTTTCCACATTTGGCTTACTCATACCTGTCCTTTAAAACTTAACTTCAGGGGCGCCTGGGTGGCTCAGTGGGTTAAAGCCTCGGCCTTCGGCTCAGGTCATGATCTCAGGGTTCTGGGATCGAGCCCCACATCAGGCTCTCTGCTCAGCAGGGAGCCTGCTCCACCCCCCCTCTCTCTGCCTGCTGCTCTGCCTACTTGTGATCTCTGTCTGTCAAATAAATAAATAAAATCTTTAAAAAAAAAAAAAAAAACAACTTACTTCAAGCCCCTCTCTTCTAGAAAGCTTCTCCTTCCCTAATGAAGTAACTCCATCGTCCCTTTCAGCTGAGTTTAATGACCTTCCTCTGTGTTATCAGCACCTTGTTCATCATAGCCTTAGTCATGATACTGGCGCCTGGGGGCTCGGTTGGTTACGTGCCTGCCTTTGGCTCAGGTCATGATCTCACGGTCCTGGGATTGAGCCCCACATGGGGTTCCCTGCTCAACGGGGAGTCTGCTTCTGTCTTGCTCTCTTTCTCTCTGCCCCTCCGCCCCACTTACACTCTCTCTCTCAAATAAATAAATAAAATCCTTAAAAAAATCACACTATATTTACAGAGTCTTCCTCACTTCATAAAAGTTACTTTTCATCTTCATTCCTCAATATTAAGCACATGAGATAACATGTAAAAAAAAGTTAATACCAATTTGAATGAAGAACAATTTTGATGCTAGCATTTTTATATAAAAATAGTTACATCATTTATGACTATAAGCGGAGTAAATCAAGAGACTGTTTTTACAGAGAGTTTTTAAGATATCTGTAGGTTTAAAGAGTTACCTGCACCATCCATTCTTACAAACATTGTCTCCAAGCCTTGTGTCAGAATTCATTGCTACAGGAATTTGAGCGATGTTCAATGGCATGCATCCTGAGATGTTAGTCACTAAGACCGCACTCATGAGTGAGATCATTGGAAAACGTGCATTTACTTTGTTTTGTTTTGTATGGTTTTCTCTGAGTCTTTTATTTTTGCACTGTACTTACCATAAATGTATTTTCCGTAGGAACATCTGCTCAGCAGTTGGATGCAACATTCAGTACCAGTGCTTCCCTCGAGATATTTGAATTCGACCTTTCTGACCCGTCCTTGGATATGAAGTCTTGTGCCACCTTCTCTTCTTCTCACAGGTATGAGACTGATGAATTTTATTTTATTTTATTTATTTTTTTTTTTTTAAAGATTTTATTTATTTATTTGACAGAGAACACAAGTAGGCTGAGAGGCAGGCAGAGAGAGAGAGGAGGAAGCAGGCTCCCTGCTGAGCAGAGAGTCCGATGCGGGACTCGATCCCAGGACCCTGAGATCATGACCCGAGCCGAAGGCAGCGGCTTAGCCCACTGAGCCACCCAGGCGCCCGAGACTGATGAATTTTAATTTCACATTATTTATCATTGGGGTTATTATGTTGTGGTTGATGCCTCGTTTGTCTATAAATACGTTGTTATTGGAAACTACGTAGAAGAAGACCATCAATGACATGAGGTATTTCATGAAGAAGTATATGAGTGAGTTTCTGTGGAAGTAAAGGAAGGGTGTGTGTGCTGTTGACTCGTTTACTGACAGCTGACGTGTAGGATAGGAAGGAGAGGCTCGATTTTCTCGTTGTTTTTTCCTCATGATACAGTAGGCATGCTGTCTCTTACTTCCTTTTCTCAACTGTTTACCAAAAAAAGGATAGGCATGGCTTAAAAAAGGGGTAGTTGGATGAATATGAGGGTGTTAAAAGTGATTATCTCTGAATGGTAGGTTATTTTTTTCGTTGTACTTTCTGTATTTAGAAATACATATCACAGAGATTTTTGTTGACATGATTTCTGATACAGTAGGTATCTGGGTCATCTTCCCAAGTGCTTATGATAAGGTGTTATCATAATGCAGGAAAAGGACATTTTCATTTGAGTAGTAAAATATGCTTTATTGTCCCAGTAGTTTGGCCGATTTTGGTGAAGAGATTGTACTCTGGCACATGGCGTCTCATGGGACCTCATATTTTTCAGAGCTCTCCCACTATGATGAGAACTCCAAATACCTTTTGGCTATCAGTTTTCCCACTCACCACCGCTTGTGTCATTGTATACCTCCATGCCACCTTCATCTTTCATCTCCTAGCCAAACCATAATCTTTATTCTCCATCAGTGGGGATACTTGTCATAATAGATATCATTTTGATGTCGCTTTTCCACCGTTGGAATACATTACTTTTCTTAGAAAATTTTATATACCTCCTTTGGCACTTCTACTACTTTGCAGACTACTTGTCAGTGAGTACTTCTGTAGTCAAATAATATCAAAGGAAATGATTGATTAGAGCTCTGTTTTACAAATGAACCAAAAGCAGCTTAGGAAGATTCAGTATCTTGTCTAGGGTCTCACAGTTTCTAAGTGGTAAAACCGTTCTTAATCCTATACCTTTTGACACACAAATCAAGTATACTTTCTGACGCTATGTTACCTCTACCAGAAACTTTTTACTCTCCAGGATTATAAAATCAAAATGCACATATGAATATAAATAAAAACTAAAATGCCATTTCACCAAGTCGTGCATGGTTACAAGGAATAGAGGAACAGCAGTGTTTTTAGATTATTTATGAAAACACATGGAATGAAATACATAATTTTGAATGCTTTCTCTTATCCTTTTGACTTATATCAGTTATTTACTCCTTTTCTCTTAAAGGTACCATAAGTTGATTTGGGGCCCTCATAAGATGGATTCCAAAGGGAATGTCTCTGGAGTTCTGATTGCAGGTGGTGAAAATGGAAATATTATTCTTTACGATCCTTCTAAAATTATAGCTGGAGACAAGGAAGTTGTGATTGCCCAAAATGACAAGCATACCGGCCCAGTAAGAGCCTTGGATGTGAATATTTTCCAGGTTAGACTTCTGATGTTTATTCATAACTCTTGAGACATGCACTGCTTATTTGAAATAGGCATACGAATCTGCTGTGCCTCAGTCTTGGAACTGAAAGCTAAAAATGTGTGCCCGTGCAGGCTGATGAGCGAGTGTATTTTCTTGAATAATGGAGGGTTCAGAGTTGGGATCAAGGTAAATGATGATAACTCCATGGAGGGGATCAGGCAGCGCAGAATCAGTCAGTCTACTTTTGCCGTCCTAAGCATAACTTAATGTTAATTATATAAATGTATAGGTTTGCAAATACCTTGAGTTAATAGAACATTAGAGCTTAACAACCGAAACATGAATATTATCTTAAGAAAGTTTAAAATAGTTATTTTTCTTATATTATAAATAAATACTTAGGGTATAGAAATACAACCTGAGCTTCATTTCTGTAGTTTATGGTGCCAGCTCTTTAGATGAGATAGTTAGTTGCTTTGTATATGAGTTTAAACAGCAGCTGCTTGCTGGGTGGTGTCTTCGGTTATAGGCGGTTACAACCGTAGAATTCCTCTGTTTTCATAGTCAGGTGTCAGTTGATGAAAGAACTTATGAGAGTGAGTAACAAAAGATGAAAGCCAGTATATGAAACCCATTATCTTCCTGTACTTCATGTCACAGGGTTACAGTCTTTTTGACCCTAAAGGTATGCAACAGAGATAACCTAGAAGTACTGCCACCTAGACCAAAATGGAGTGTAAATGCACCAGAAAGACCTGAGGATTTAAGACAGGAGATTTTACTAGCCCTGTATGGGTCTGGCGGCAGAAGCTGGCTTTGAGGTGTCTGGAGATAGATACCATTATTTTAGGATTCAATTATTTGTCTGAAAAAGTAATTGATTTTGCCTGTTTTTTGTCTCTCTCTCACAATCAGATCCCCTTCCTGCACAAATGATAATCCCCACATGGTTGCATGATTGTTTAAGAATTCATCCATATAATTATTTTTTTAATCTCTTGTATTTTAATATCAGTAGACATACTGTCTTCTTGGTGAAATAGAATCTTATAATATGCTTCTTTGAAAAACCATTGTAGTTTCAGATTATTATGCATAGCATTTAGGAAATCATGAGGTTTGGTTCTTTAATTAAGTAGAAAAGTTGTATACCCTAAAACTGATAGAGCGTTCTATCTCTGAAGTTATTCAGAGTTCTCTTAATTATACTTAAATGTTGTTTCATTATTATTTCTTATTGCAGACTAATCTGGTAGCCTCTGGTGCTAATGAATCTGAAATCTACATTTGGGATCTCAACAACTTTGCAACGCCAATGACACCAGGAGCCAAAACACAGGTATTGCATTGATTCTGATGTAATCAAAAGAACCAGCTGATTCTTTAACACTTTATTTATTTCATTTTTTTCACACAAAATATATTTGTTTAAAATCAGTGTTTAGATGTTACTGATTTTCCTTCAGGATAGCAAGGTGTTAGTAAACGTGTTCTTTGAAGTATCAGTGAGTACTTCCATAGCAAATATTTATTCAGTGCTTACCACCCGACACTGCTTTGATGTATTCGACATGCAGTTGTGAATAAAAGAGACAAGTCTTGGATTACTTTTTAAATACAGGAATTTATATAGTATAGTATTTTATGTTGTATAGTATTTTGATGATATCTAATCTTGGAATAAAAATCATAGACTAGAAAGGAAACTTATTTTTTAAGAAAAAAACAGCTCAGCCCCTTTCCTGTGCATTTCTGTAAGGTAAGAAAGAACAGTCTTCCGCTTGCCTCTGTGAAGTTTATGGTCTATAGACTACTCAGATTGAGGAGCCATTAAAATGGATCCCAGCATTCTGGCTATCTTGGAGGGGGTATAATGCTAGCATGTGATCTACCATTTATTTTTATTTATTTATTTTTAAAGATTTTATTTATTTATTTATTTGAGAGAGAGAAAGAGAAGGGAACACATGGGGGTGATAGGCAGAGGGCAAGGGAGAGACAGAATCCCCAGCAGACTCAGGACCGGAGCTCAAATCGAGAGTCAGACACCTAACCCACTGAGCTACCCAGGCACCCCGAGGCTGTAACTTTTGCTCTGCGTAGTTGTCCATCATACTGATCAATGTCTACTTTGTAGTTCATTATCTACCTTGTGGGAGTTGCAAATTAAGAAAAAGTGCTTAATTTATAGCAGGAGCTTAATAAATGGATGGTGAATGAGACAGTATTAAATGCGGTAAAATACTTGAATTGGTGCGTATACTGAGCTTTAAATTGTATTATATTTATTGAGAGTCTATGAATATAAAAAATTTGTGGAATAAATGGTTCAGATTTTAATTAATTCATTTTTTAAAAAGAAGCATCAGATTTTGTACTTCATTGGATCATAAGTGAAAAATGGTTTTCAGTAGTTCCTTCCTTTTTAGCCTCCAGAGGATATCAGCTGCGCTGCGTGGAACAGACAAGTTCAGCATATTTTAGCATCAGCCAGTCCCAGTGGCCGGGCCACTGTGTGGGATCTCAGAAAAAATGAACCTATCATCAAAGTCAGTGACCATAGTAACAGGGTAAGGGCGTGATTGGTCATGTGCAGAGCCGTGCTGTGTTCCTGCCGTAGCTATTTCTATATTGTCAGTGTTGACAACACATCAAATTTTGTGAAGTCAGTTGCTATCTATTCATGGGCCGATCATGTTGGATCGAGGTTTTTTCCTTGGGGAAGATAATAAAATTTCTGATAAAACATGTTGAATACTGCTAATGATGAAGAGAGAGATAGTTAATTAAATTCCTTAATCCATGTTTTACTGGTTGTTCTTACTTGACTAGCTATCTCAAAGCATTATAGCAACTTTTTATCTTTAGCTTTCTCTGGAATATATGAATTTTTCCAGCTAGTAATTATATGACTGTGAACTTGTGGTTTCCAGACTCCTGGCTTCACCTTTTCTGATTAGGCGCTACTTAAATGAGCTGATATCTCCCATTTGCCCAGTAGATGTAGCTGTACAACACATTAAATTTTTGACCTTACAGATTCCTTAATACTATGTCCTAATGTGCTATTAAATAATTTAGACATAATTAAATGGCTTTATCTTGTTAGTTTGTTTTTCAGTACATTGTTTAGTTTGACATTTTAAAAACAAGTTTGCCTAAATCAGAGAATACATACATAACTTAACAATAACCAAGGTGGGGGGAACAATAACCACAGAAAACTATTGAGAAAAATATTTCTTTAGGATACTGTTTTTCAATGAATTAGGAATTTTATTATTATTATTTTTTAATATTTTATTTATTTGAGAGAGAGAGAGAGATCACAAGCAGGCAGAGAGAGAGGGGAGGAAGCAGGCTCCCTGCTGAGCAGAGAGCCCGGCGTGGGGCTAGATCCCAGGACCCTGGGATCATGACCGGAGCGGTAGGCAGAGGCTTTAACCCACTGAGCCACCCAGGCGCTCCTGAAATAGGAATTTTAAAACAAATTTTAATTGAATAAATTATACAATAAGCATTGCCATTATCTTTAGGAATGTTCAGTAGGATATGAATGTCCAGGTAATTCTTAGTAATACTGTTAATTTATTCCATGTAAAAATTGAAATGGTAGCTATTGCTTTAGATATTCTGTCTTGATTTTTTTGACAAAATAGAGGAAAGGTATGAAACTTTTTTGTTATAATCTTTTTTTATTATTATTATTTATTTATTTATTTGAGAGATCCAGCACACTCCATGGGGGAGGGGTAGAGGAGGAGAGAAGCAGACACTCCACTGAGTGTGGAGCCCCGTGTAGGGGCAATCCCGGTACCCTGAGATCATGACCTGAGCTAAAACCAAGAGTCAGACTTCTGGCTGACTGAGCCACCCATGGACTGTTACTATAATCTTTTACCTGTTTTCATTTTTCCCAAAGTATTAAATTGTATTTAAATTTATATAAAACTTTCCCACCAGTTACAGTATTGACCAGTAAACTCATTTTTGGTATAGAATTATTCTGGTCCAGAATGGTGCTGTGTATCAAATAGCTGGATGAACTGAAAACATTAAAATTTTTTATTTGGGGGGGCGCCTGGGTGGCTCAGTGGGTTAAAGCCTCTGCCTTCGCCTCAGGTCATGGTCCCAGGGTCCTGGGATCGAGCCCCACATCAGGCTCTTTGCTCTCCGGGAAGCCTGCTTCCCTTGCTCTCTCTGCCTGCCTCTCTGCCTGCTTGTGATCTCTGTCAAATAAATAAATAAAATCTTTAAAAAAAAATTTTTTTTTTTTTTTTAACTTTTAAGAGTCCTGTTTAAGGCTGTTGAATAAAATTTCATAGTTTTAAAGAGACAGCATAGCTTGAAGGTTGCAAATGCAGGCTCTGGAGGTAGCTGTCAGGATTCAAAATTTAATAGCTTTAGGTTTTGTTTTTTCTTGTTGTTTTTTAAAAAACTAAGCCTGAGCTGATGTTTTCTACTATTTGTTTCAACAAAGGCATGTTCCTTAAGCTCATTTTGGCTCTTCATAAAGTAGTAGGATTGATACATTGTGAGCCTTAACTCTCTGCAGATGCATTGCTCTGGGTTGGCGTGGCATCCCGATGTTGCGACTCAGATGGTCCTTGCCTCTGAGGATGATAGATTACCAGTGGTCCAGATGTGGGATCTTCGCTTTGCTTCCTCTCCACTCCGTGTCTTGGAAAACCATGCCAGGTATCATGCTGTACTTCTAAGGAACTTGATTCTTTATTTTTAAAAATACATTTACTTATTATTTTTGAATTATCAGATAATTGTTTTTATTTTATTTTTTTTTATTTTTTTTTTTTATTTTATTTTTTTTAAGATTTTATTTATTTATTTGACAGAGAGAGATCACAAGTAGGCAGAGAGGCAGAGAGAGAGGAGGAAGCAGGCTCCCTGCTGAGCAGAGAGCCCGATGCAGGACTCGATCCCAGGACCCTGAGATCACGACCTGAGCGGAAGGCAGCGGCTTAACCCACTGAGCCACCCAGGCGCCCTAGATAATTGTTTTTAAATTAAGGAATCTATTTTGTCTCTGTCTTGTAAAATTCAGTATAAATTATATGTATTTGAAGCAATAGTCGTCAGATTTTCTGTTCTCAAAAATGGTAGCCAATTCATATTATAGTAATAAAAAATGTGATAAAGGGTTTTCCACTCCTTTTTTCAGTTATAATGAATAGATTACAATTCCAGTATGCCACAACATTGTAGGACAACTCTCTTGACATCATCCAGTTTACTAGCATCATAATACTGATGTCTTCCATAACATTCAAGGACACGCAGCGGTTTAAAAGTTTGTTTTATTTCTAATTGTCTATTTTAATTTAAAAGTATTTTTGAGAAATTTGCGTTATTCTGCTGTTAATTTAATTTTATTTATTTTCTATTTTTTATCATTTTTTAGAAGATTTATTTATTATTTATTTTTAAGAAAGAGTCAGAGCCTGAGAGCAAGAGTGGGAGGGGCAGAGGGAGAGCGAATCTCAAGGAGACAGCACCGAGCCCAACGTAGGGCTCGATCTCACACCCCTGAGATCACAACCTGAGCTGAAATCAAAAGTCGAACCCTTAACCAACTGTGCCATGTGGGTGCCTGTGCTTTTAATTGTAATAAATGTGCAGATTCTCTAAAAAGATATGAGTGGGGTGCCTTGTTGGCTCATTTGATAGAACGTGCAGCTCTGGTCTCTGGGGTTATGAGTTCAAGCCCCTTGTTGGGTATAGAAATTACTTTTTTTAAAAAAATGGTTAAAAAAATTAAAATTAAAAAAAAAAGTAAAAGATTTGCAAATTTTCTCAGGTTTGGTAGCTTTAAATTTTTTTTTTAAAGATTTTATTTATTTGTCAGAGAGAGAGAGAAAGAACGCACAGGCAGACAGAGTGGCAGGCAGAGGCAGAGGGAGAAGCAGGCTCCCTGCCGAGCAAGGAGCCCGATGTGGGGACTCGATCCCAGGACGCTGAGATCATGACCTGAGCCGAAGGCAGCCGCTTAACCAACTGAGCCACCCAGGTGTCCCGGTAGCATTAAATTTAATTGTAAATTAGCATGCTTCCTAACATTGATATACAGGTACTCAGGGAATTTATATGTATTTGTTTAACAGTTTTAAACAAGAAACAAATCCCTTTTAATGTTATAATATTTTCTGAGTACTTTTGGACTTTCTTGTTTAAGGATATATAGACTAAAGCTTTAAATTCTGTTTTCCCACTGGGTAGTGGATTTGCACACTAAGAGGCCTTAAAGTTTGTGACCTCTCCTTAACTTTATGTAAAGGAGAAAAGAGTCCAGTAAAATGCAATTCTGTTTAGATATTACTGCTTCAGTCAGCGTTTTAGCAAAGAAGGGATGATTGGGATAAGTTGTAATATTTTTCCCATGTTAGATAAGGTTTTGTTCATTCATTCAACATGTACTTCTTGAACATGTGCTCTGAGCCAAGCACTATGCTACGATTCAGTGATATAACAGATAAAAATCGCTGCCCTCGGGAGGTTTGCGTAATAGTGGAAGGACACTGACATTTGTACAATATGTGAAGTGTACAAGCACTTTAAATACGAAGTCAGTTAATCCTCATAACAAGTCGATGGTACAGATGCCATTAGCCCATTTTACGAATTGGAAATTGAAGCTCAGTAAGGTAAACTTGGCCTAGATCACATAACCAGTCAAGTGCTGACTTCTGATCAAACATTCTGATCCTGGAATCTGTGCTCCTTGTTTTGTTTTGTTTTGTTTAGATTTTACTTATTTATTTGACAGAGAGAGACACAGCGAGAGAGAGGGAACACAAGCAGGGAGAGTGGGAGAGGGAGAAGCAGGCTCCCTGCTGAGCAGGGAGCCCGATGTGGGGCTTGATCCCAGGACCCCAAGATCATGACCTGAGCCGAAGGCAGATGCTTAACACCTGAACCACCCAGGCGCCCCTAGAACCACCTGAACACCTGAACCACCTAGAGTGCCCCTAGTGTCTGTGCTATATCTACTGCCAGTTTTAGGTGTGATCACAATTTAGCAAGACAGAAGACTACACTGAGCTGCAGGAGCAGATCAACTCTCTATTTTCTCAGTTTTCTCCTTCTAATAATACATGCAGGAGGTGGCTTAGATGAGATTTACAGTCCTTTCCTGCTCTATAATTCTGTGATGTTTTTTTCTTTAATACCTATAAGAACATAATGGTCTTTTTAAATTTTTTTTTAAGAATTTATTTTATTTATTTGACAGAGATCACAAGTAGGCAGAGAGGCAGGCGGGGGCGGGGGGACCCTGAGATCATGACCTGAGCCGAAGGCAGAGGCTTAACCCACTGAGCCACCCAGGTGCCCCCATAAATGTTCTTTAAAATGTGATATTAAATATGTATGAATTTCTTTGAAAGGCATTCTTGACAAGCTTGAAATTCTTGACATGTGTGATTGGATTCTAAAGGGGGAGCAGTTAGAAAGTATATTGATGCAGTTGGAAATTTGGATATGGACTATATGTTTTAAAATACTGCATATAAATAAGAAATATTTTCAGTATGTAATTGTATTGTGGTTATGCAGAAGGATGATTTTATCCTCAGAGGTAAGTGTGGGGGTGACGTGTCATAATATCTCTAATTAACTCTCAAATGCTCAGTGTATGTATGGAGAGAGAGAGAAAGCCGCATACAGTAAATGTGGCCAAACCAGTGAGTCAAAGTGAGGAGTATAAGGCCATACATCGTACTGTCCTTATAATTTTCACAAAGATTTTAATTTTTTAAAAACTAAAAGATTAGAGGGGCTCCTGGGTAACTCAGTCGTTGAACGTCTGCCTTCGGCTCAGGTCATGATCCCAGGCTGCCTGCTTCTACCTTTCCCTCGCCCTCCTGTATGCCCCTGCTTGTGTTCCCTCTCTCACTGTCTCTCTCTCTGTGTCAAATAAATAAACAAAATCTTCAATAAAATAAAATAAAATAAAATATTAGAAACAAAATGCAGTCTTAATTTGGGTTCTTGTCCTTTACAGTGTTTTCCTGATTCTGAGAAGATACCGAATGTCTTCTTGGTGATCAAAGAGTGTACACATTCCTAAATTACTTTCCATGAAGATTATATGAAATTATACTTCTCTTAGCAACATGTGTCTCCAGAACCTAGACAGGAATCATTTGGAGACTTGGTTTTCTGAAGATTAAAAATTTCTTCACCTTGTGTTTTTTATAGGGGGATTTTGGCAATTGCTTGGAGCATGGCAGATCCGGAATTGTTGCTGAGCTGCGGAAAAGATGCTAAGATTCTCTGCTCCAACCCTAACACAGGAGAGGTGTGAGGAGGAACCATTTCTCAGACTATAGCTACTATAATGTATTTTTTTAAGATTTTATTTATTTATTTGACCGAGAGAGACAGTGAGAGAGGGAACACAAGCAGGGGGAGTGGGAATGGGATAAGTAGGCTCCCCGCGGAGCAGGGAACCCAGTGCGAGGCTCCATCCCAGGGCCCCGGGATCATGACCTGAGCCAAAGGCAGCTGCTCAATGACTGAGCCACCCGGGCACCCCACTATTACATATGTTTTTGGTAGCCGAATAAGAAATTTTCCATATGGATTCTTTAGTGCATTAATATAGTTAAGGACATGGAGATAGAGATACGTGCGAAATGTTAATCTAGGAGAGATTTTATCAGGAATATTATTTAACCCTCACCTGTTTCATCCAAGAAAGTCAGCCATTGAAATAGTATTTTCGAAATTAGTAATCATCCCCTACCGTCCATTTCTTTTTTTTTTTTAAGATTTTATTTATTTATTTGCCAGAGATCACAAGTAGGCAGAGAGGCAGGCAGAGAGAGAGGGGGAAGCAGGCTCCCAGCTGAGCAGAGAGCCCGATGCGGGGCTCGATCCCAGGACCCTGAGATCATGCCCTGAGCCGAAGGCAGTGGCTTCACCCACTGAGCCACCCAGGCGCCCCCCTACCCCCCATTTCTAATAAAAAGATGTTGACCCACACTCAGAAATACTTGGTTTGATTTATTTAATGTGTGATCTCTGGAAATCAGTGTTTTTAAAGCAGGAGTGTTCAAGGTTTGGGTCTTTTTCCTACCTTACCATTCCTGAAGAGCCTCTCTGATTTTTGGAAATGAGTTGTATGTTTTTAATTTCTCTTCTGAACTATACAGCAGGAATATACTTTATAATATTTGTCATATGTTCTATACATAGAAATTTAGATGTGGGAAATTTATTTCTTTTCAATATAAATGTTTTATAAATGTAACTTGATTGCTTTTAATCTCTTTAGATTAAATTAATGGGCAAAAAAATCTCGTTAAGTATTTTAAAAATTATTTTTCTTAGTTGAATGAATGGTTTCCGTCTTGTCAGTATTTGGCAATAGACCATAGATTTTTGTTTTTTAGGTTTTATTTTTTACTTCACTTTTTTAGATTTTTATGTATTTATTAGGGAGAGCTCACACACCAGTATGGGGGAGGGGCAGAAGGAAAGAGAAGCAGGCACCCCTCTTTGATAGGTTTTAATATATAGAAACAAGCACTTTTGTTATTTGATTTGTGGTTTCAAGTTTTCTAAAAGAAGGTAGAATCGTTCAAGTTAGGAAAGATAGGAGAAAAAAATTAAAGTAAGTTTTCCCTCATATGTTTGTGGACCAAATAATAAAATCTTAAATTTTATAATGTGCCTTTCCAAGTGAGTTCAAAATCATGGAAATTACTGTTCTAATTTTATCTGTTCTATGATTTGATAAAATGAATTTTGCTTATGATTAGTTGCGTGTGCTTGGACATTAAAGCCATAAACTTTTAGTATATGCTGGAAATAAAAAGTTTATTAGATTTTTTTTACTCAAGTGTAAATTAGGAATAGAACAGTGATTTAAAGAACCTGAATAATGAGTCTTATTGACCAATGTAAGCCTTAAAGGTGAGTAAGCTAGGTACCTTTTTACTTAATTCTGTTTTCTTATAAAACTGAACATTTCAAATATCCCACGAAGTCAAAGTTAGTTTGACTTCTTAAAACCATAAAACCGGGGCGCCTGGGTGGCTCAGTCGGTTAAGCATCTGCCTTCAATTCAGGTCATGATCCCAGGATCCTGGATCTAGCTCCTAGTCCGGGAGGCTCCTTGCTCAGCAGGGAGTCTGCTTCCCCCACTCCCTCTGCCCTTCCCCTTGCTCGTGCTTGTGCCCTTTTTCTCTCTCAAATAAATAAAATCATTAAAAACAGACATAAAACCTATCCTCCTGTGAGCATCAGTTACCATCACACTGAGTTAGCAATAATTACTACATTGTAAAGGTTTTATATCAACCACTTGTTTACAGTTTTTCTATATTTTTCTCCTTCTAAAGTGTTTATGCTAAACCTGTTTCCATTCTGCAGTAAGATAAATGATGTATACATGGTTTTGCTTGACTAAAAACCAAATTTCTCAGTGAATTCTTCCTTCTTGAGGTTATTTTTTAACTGTGGTCTTCAGATAGCCTAAATATGATTGTCTGGATCTTGGCAAGTAGCAGAGTTGGGCAGGAGACCAGACCGTTCTCTCTTAGAGTTTTTAACAAGCTGACTCTGATTTGCTCTGGTCATTCAGATGCATCTGCTACTACCACCTCAATAAAAACGGAAAAACCTTCGTTTTTAATATGTACTTATTTTAAATCTGGTCACAAGTTTGAAGAAGCATTCATTTTTATCCTAACAGCTTACCATAGTGGACTCCTTTTGTACTTCAAATGAATTTTTATGATTGTTTTTCCTGGTTCAACAAACTTTCTAAAAGGAAGTGTTTCATTAAGCTGCGCATGTGGATCACACTCATTCACGTGTTTTGGGTGTCGAGTGGCTTTACTGTTTTCTGACCCTTGTTGTCGTTGCCTAGGTGTTGTATGAACTTCCCACCAACACACAGTGGTGCTTTGACATTCAGTGGTGTCCCAGAAACCCTGCTGTCTTATCAGCGGCTTCCTTTGACGGGCGGATCAGCGTGTATTCCATCATGGGTGGGAGTGCAGACGGCCTAAGGCAGAAACAAGTTGACAAGGTAATACGAAGTGTTAAGATGTTCAATTACAACACTTGAAAAATTCCATCTTGCTTAATTATTTGAAGATGACTTTATGGATCAGGGCTACTGATTAATGGGATGCTCGTGATAAAAATATGTCATGCGTATGACTTGAAAACATGCAACAAAATTTTGTGTAAGTTACAAATTCTCATGTAATTATGTTTTTTAGCTTTCATCGTCCTTTGGGAATCTTGATCCCTTTGGCACAGGACAGCCCCTTCCTCCATTGCAAATTCCTCAGCAGACGGCTCAGCATAACATAGTGTTGCCTCTCAAGAAGCCACCCAAGTGGACCCGAAGGCCTGTTGGAGCTTCCTTTTCTGTAAGTGCATTCGATTCAGCACAGAGGATTTCTCTTGGTAAAGTGCTCTTAGAGGGTCACTCAGGTGGAAGAGAATTGAGATGTGTTAAGTTTTTCTCACTCAAAATGGCTTCTCAGAAAAAATGGGAACTTATCTTTTTTTATTTTACTTTAAATTGTGGTAAGATATAGATGACATAAAACTTACCGTGTTAACCATTTAGAAAGACACAGTTCAGTGTCATTAAGTACATTTACGTTCTCGTGCAACCTTTACACTGTCCATCCCCTTATTAAACTTCAGCATTTTTTTTCTTTTTTCTTTGGAGGAAGGTCTATCTGTGTATTCTTCCTTCCTTTATTCCTTCCAACTTTTTTTAATTGCCAATTTCTTCTTTTTTATAGTAAAAAAACATGTAGCGTAGAATTTGCCATTTTAGAGGCGCCTGGGTGGCTCAGTCGTTAAGCGTCTTCCTTCGGCTCAGGTCATCGTCCCAGGGTCCTGGGATCCAGTCCCACATGGGGCGTCCTGCTCAGTAGGACGCCTGCTTCTCCTACTCCCCCGCTTCTGTTCCTTCTCCCAATGTCTGTCTGTCTCTCTGTCAAATAAATAAATAAAATCTTAAAAAATGGGGCGCCTGGGTGGCTCAGTGGGTTAAGCCTCTGCCTTCGACTCAGGTCATGATCTCAGGTTCCTGGGATCGAGCCCCATGTCGGGCTCTCTGCTCTGCAGAGAGCACCCCCCCACCAACCTCCCTACTTATGGTCTCTTTCTGTCAAGTAAATAAATCTTTTTTAATAAAATCTTTTTAAAAAACTTGCCATTTTAACCCTTTTTAAGTGTGCAGTACAGTATGTTAACTGTATACATTTGTTGTGCAACAGATCTCCAGAACTTTTTTACCTTACAAAACTGAAACTCTTTTCCAATTAAACGACAACTGCTCTTTTTCCCTTCTCTAGCCCCTGGTAATCACATTCTACATTCCGTTTCTGAGTTTAACAACTTTAGATACCTCATATAAATGGAATCCTGTAATATCTGTCTTTTTGTGATTGTTTTGTCTCTCACAGCATAAGGTCCTCAAGGGTCATCCATGTTGCTGTGTAGGACAAGATTTCCTACTTCTAAAAGGCTGAATAATAGTCTACATTTTCTTTATGCGTTAATCCATCAATGGACATTAAGGTTGCTTCCCCCTCTTGCTAGTGTGAATAATGCTGCGGAGAACATTTGTGTGCAGTTACGTCTTTTGAGATCCTATTTTTGATTCTTTTGGATATATACACAGAAGTGGGATTACTGGATATTATGGTAATTCTGTTTTTAATTTTTTGGGGAACCTCCAAATAGTTTCCCATTTTCCCGCACCATTTTTTACTCCCATCAGCAATGCGCATGGGCTCTAATTTCTCCACATCCTCGGTAACAGTGTTATTTCCTGTTTGTTTAGATAACAGTCATCCTAATGGATATGAAATGATACCTCATTGTGCTTTGATTTGCATTTTCCTGATGAGTAGTGATGTGAATCTCTTCATGTATCCGTTGGCCATTTGTATGTCATCTTTGGAGAAATGTCTGTTCAAGTCTTTTGCCCATTTTTTAAAAAATCAGGTTGTTTGGGAATTTTGTTATTGAGGTGTAGGGGTTTGTTATATATTCTGAATGTTAACTCTTGACCAGATAAATGATTTGCAAATATTCTTCTCCCATTCTGTATCTTTTCTACTCCGTTGTTTGTTTCCTCTGCTGCACAGAAGCCTCACTTGTCGATTTTTGCTTTTGTTGCCCGCGCTTTTGGTGTTACGTCTGTATCGTTGCCATATTAATGTCCTCGAACTTCAGCTTAGAAAACCCTGGCTGTCTTTACAAACCAGAAAGAAGAGATAAAGTTCTTTCCTTTTTTTTTTTTTTTTTTTTAAATATTTTATTTATTTATTTGTCAGAGAGAGAGAGAAATTGAGCATGCTAGCACAGACAGAGTGGTAGGCAGAGGCAGAGAGAGAAGCAGGCTCCCTGCCGAGCAAGGAGCCCGATGTGGGACTCGATCCCAGGACGCTAGGATCATGACCTGAGCCAAAGGCAGCCGCTTAACCAACTGAGCCACCCAGGTGCCCCTAAAGTTCTTTCCTAAATATTCTTACTGCGCTACTGTTTTTAAGTCTGGCCTAGAACAGTCTGTTGTCCAGTGTTGGGTCACATTCTTCATTCAACCTACAGGTACAAGAAAACTTCATTTGTGCTATTATTAGTAGCTAAAGGGTATTTTTTAATAGCTAAAATGTATTTACTTACTGTATTTATTAGTGTGCCAGCCACTGTTCTAAGCATTTTACATATAGTGTAACTCATTAAATTCTCACAACTGCCTATAAAATAGCTACTACTGTTAGCCCATGTTGTAATAGAAAGGCACAGAGGAATTAATAACCTTGCTAATCTTACAGTTACGAAGGTTTGAAGCACTTCTCCTGCCAGTCTAATCAGATGCCTGTTGTACCTAACGATGAGAGTGAGTCCCTTGGTAATAATGCCTAAAACAAAGATACTAAACTTCCATTATTTGGGGCACCTGGCTGGCTCAGTCAGTAGAGCGTGCAACTCTTGATATTAAGGTCATGAGTTCAAGCCCCACATTGGGGGGTAGATTTAAGTAGATTGCTTAAAAAGATAAAAATTTTCAAAAGCTTATATTATTCATTTTCCCAGTCATCATAACAGAATTTATATACATCATAGAATTATGTATATTTAAACCTTTTTTGTAACTGAATGAATGATGTCCTCTGCAGTTACTGTTGAGTGCTTGCTATCATTCTTTTATTAATCAGGCTCAGAAGTTCTCTTTCGGCCTCTAATGTCATTCCTCAGGTCCAGACGCTGCTCTCCTTATAAATCTCTTGGGTTTAATTCTTTCTATTACTTGGCTGTTACTCTGCCTAATTCTTCATCTTATCACACTGAACTGTTACATGACTGTAACTTGTCTGTTCCCCTAATCTATACTACATCTGTCTAGTCTGGTCTTCCTAAAATAGACCTCTGATTGTGTCACTCATAAATCCGTTCTTTGGATGTAATTAATGTTCTCATCCCTCGTGTGCACTTTTATCTACTCTGCGGACTCCTGCTTTGGAATCTTTTCCTTTGTTTGTGACTTTTCTTTTCTTTTTTTTTTTTTTTACTGAATACTAACCATTCATCCAGTTAGTTCCTTCCTTCCCTAAGTAACTAAAACAATTATTATTATAAAACTGTGTGCAGGGGCGCCTGGGTGGCTCAGGGGGTAAAGCCTCTGCCTTCGGCTCAGGTCCTGATCTCAGGGTCCTGGGATTGAGCCCTGCACCGGGCTCTCTGCTCAGCGGGGAGCCTGCTTCCCCCTCTCTCTCTTCCTACTTGTGATCTCTCTCTCTCTCTCTCTCTGTCAAATAAGCTTCTTGAGGACAGACTGTCTGTTTCTCAGGTACGTTCCAGTGCCTGAACTGGTCCCTGACAGACAGGAGATGTTCCCTTTGTATTTAAATGTCTTATGAGTGAGGAGTGACCGCCTTTCCATCCGCATTCACCCTTCTCCTCTGGCTGGTACTCGAGTATTATAAAGCTGTAAATAACACTTACCCATACGTGTTTAGAACCACGTGAGAGACAGAGATCCAGAACAGCAGCTCTAGTGCGGCCGTAGGTGGGCACGGAGGCTCTAGCTCAGCCGCACAGCCTTAGCGGTCTGATAACAAGCTAGAACGTAGTCTCCAGAGAGCTGGGCCTTCTGTTTGCCACTCTGTCCCCAGGGTCGGATTTCGTAAGCGTGTTTGTAGCTTCACCCCTGTATTAGGCGTCCTTACTCACCTAGTTACGGGCAAATCCGGTACTCTTGGCCTTCCCTTGAAGGTGCAGGCAGCGATCCACGGGGACAATTGTCTAGGCGGGGAGACAGCTGTAAAAAGTGCCGAGAGGCTGGCGTGAGTAAGCCTGCTGCATCTCTTCCCCGAAGGATGCCAGTCAGTCCTCCCCGAGGACAGCGTGAGGGACAGAGAAAGGCTCGCGGGTTTCCTCCTCTGCTAGTTCCTCTTACAGAGTACAAGGAAAATGCCCTCTGTGGACATGAGCGGTAGAATGTCAGAGGCCCCTCCAGGGTTTTTCGGTTACCAGTGAAGTTTTAGAAGTTTGTGTTGTCTTTAGGATTATCTTAATGAATGTAAATAATTTACCTGAACATCCGTGTCTTGATTTATCAACGTCATGTAGTACGAATTGAATCTCTTCTCTGTAGTAATGAATTAGTGCACTTATAGACTTCCTTCCAGTTTTTCCAATTTTTTCCCTTTCCAAATTTTTTACTTTTGCTAATTTTTGTAAAGTACATACTTTTGCTAATTTTGTAAAGTACATAGTACATTGTTAAGACTTTAAAAAATTTTTATTGTGTTCAGTACCAATATTTAAGTTTTCTTTTGGTCAGTTTGAAAAAATGATGACTAACAAGCAGCGCTTACATTATTTTTTTAATGCTTCTTTCTTTTTTCCTTTTTATATGTTTTTCGGTGTAAATTCAGTTAATTGACATGGCACTCGCATTATTGTGATTATGTAATGGTGTAATATTATTACCTAGAACCAAGTATGTGAATAAGCCTCTTGTGAAATCCTCCTGTGAAACCCAGTTTTGGTTTTGTTTCTGGGGTGGGGTTGCAGTTTTCACCAACTTCCCTAAAATGTGGGGAAACCCAGCAGTTTTGCCCTTTTGTGAAGTCTGTATCATTTGTAGTATTATCTGCTGCTCATTTAGAGCTTACAAGTGCCTGTTGTATCCAGTTTTATTCTCATGTTAAATTCCGTAAGTAGAGTGCTTAATGCTTTGTTGGTGTTTCAGTTTATGTAAAAACAATAATCCTTGTACCAAAATGACTGAGTATAAAGAACCAGATTTGGTCCTCTGTTTCCTCCTTTACCTGTATTTATTGATATATATTTATTGATATATAATGAAGATACGATGCAGATAGTAGCCGCTTACTTGCTATGTGCAAGGCAGGTATTGGGTACAAGAATGAAGTAGACACAGAACCACAGTCCCTGTGAGTAGAGGAGAGGCAGAACTTTGCACCTGCCCTCCTAGAGTTTTCCTCTGGACCTGAGAATTAAATTGATAAAGACAGATTAACAGGGGAAGAGCATACAGGCTTTCTGCACACCTGGGCTCCCGTGGGGAAATGAAAACAAACAAGTGGCAAAATCTAGTGCTTATGTACTAGGTTGGACAAAGAATGGCCGTTGTGGAAAAGTAACTCAAATATTTAGAGAGACTAAAGGGAGGTAATGTTATTTAACCAGGTCTGTTTGTGCAGGTTTCTTTCCCCCTCTGGTGATAGGAATGTTTCTTCCCCCCGGTATAGAGAGGGCAGCTGTCACATGGGAGTTTTATCTCCAGCTTTTGGGAAGAAAAGAGCAGGTCAGGACGCCCTTCCTTCCTGCTGTTTTCCAGGTAGTCCTTGGCTTGGAGTAGTCCTCATGCCAGAACGCAGATTTTGGAGGGGCATATTCTGCCTCCCTTTAAAGCTTGGAGCCGAGAACAGAGGGTGAGGCACATACATATAAGCTAGTAGTTGAATCGAAAGAGATCTCTAATAGGGACGCCTGGGTGGCTCAGTGGGTTGGACCTCTGCCTTCAGCTCAGGTCATGATCTCAGGGTCCTGGGATCGAGTCCCGCTTCGGGCTCTCTGCTCAGCGGGGAGCCTGCTTACCCCCGCCCCTGCCTGCCTCTCTGCCTACTTGTGATCTCTGTCTGTCAGATAAATAAATAAAATCTTCAAAAAAAAAGAAAGAGATCTGTAATATATTGATGGCGGATATGAGGTGGAAGAGGTGGCATTTCCCCGGGCCTTGAAGAGAAGTGAAGTTGAGTATGTGCAAGTTAGTAAAACAAATAGGTGAGAAACTGTGAGGCACAGTAAATGGAACGTTTTCTCTAGAAGGCAGGTGGTGTGAAGAACCACCGTGATTGGAGGCTGGAGTCAGGTCGTGGAGTGCGGGAGACGGTATCAGCTGCTTCTATCCAGAGTGAGAGCTATTAAGGCCATGGTTCTTTTCCATTAGCAAGCTTTTCAGTAAGCACACTTCTGGGCCATCTCCTTGTGGTCCAGACTGACTTTGTTTTTTGTTCCGTTTCCAGTTCGGAGGCAAACTGGTTACCTTTGAGAACGGCAGAGTGCAGGCCCAGCAGGGAGCTGAGCCGCACCACCACGTGTTCGTCAGTCAGGTCGTCACAGAAGAGGAGTTCCTGCGCCGGTCGGACCAGCTGCAGCAGGTCGTGCGGTCGCAGGGGTTTGTCAGTTACTGTCAGAAGAAAATCGAGGCTTCTCAGACTGAGTTTGAGAAAAATGTGTGGTCCTTTCTGAAGGTAAAGTTGAGATTAAAACAGTTTCATTATCTGCAAATTTAACTCTTCCCAATTATATTCTCGTTCTGTTCTTAATTAAAGAAATTATTGCAGGCTTGTGATTTCAGGAGTTTTCTGATTTGAGATTAAAGAAACCTTATGAAGAGCACGTGACCATATTTTTATGTCAAGAGCTCTTCCCTCTCTGCTTTGAAGAGCCTAGTATGAAGTACTTTTTTAAGAAGTAAAAAACGACATGATAGTTATATTTACATGGGAGATATTTAACATTCGGCAAACCTATCTTAAAGCTCTAACACAGAGCTTAGTTTAATAAAAACGATATTTAGTTTCTTTAGTAGATCCAGTTACAGAGAATGGGACAAGAGGGAAAAGCATGGGGGAGAGGTTGGAGGCATTTCTCACTCCTTTTACCGAGTTGCACTTATGACAAGAGGAAATAGAGTTTCTGGTTGGTCATTTTGCCTCCACTGGAGTGTCTGTTTCTTGATACTAAATTTTCCAAAGAGATCTTAAATGCAGTAAGGTTAAATTCTGAAATTACAGAATTTTATATTTTGTAATCATTAATTTTGGGAAGGAGTTTTAGGACATTGAGTGTTCTGTGGAGCATTGCGTTTTGCATGCCTGTAACCATTGGACGCGAGTTCGCTTGTATTTACAGAAATTATAGTTTAAAGGTAAGCTTTGGGGCACCTGGCTGGCTTAGTCAGTAGAGCATTCAACTCTTGATCTTAGGGTCGTGAGTTCAAATCCCGCAGTAGGCATGGAGCTTCCTTAAAAAGTAAAATAAAAGTAACCTTTATTTGACAAGGGTAATTAATAACTAGTATACTACTATTAAAGAAAACTCTATAGGGGAATGTTTCTTACAGAAGCCTTCTATGTAGTAGGTATAGAAAGCTTTAGTTGGTAACAGTAGACTTTAGTAGACTTTAATTTTTATAATTTCTAATAATTCTACTTGCAGTTTGATCAGGTAATTAAAAATCTAAAGACATGTCTGTATTTCAAGAGTATGTCTTCTTTAAAGGTAAACTTTGAGGATGATTCTCGGGGAAAATACCTTGAACTTCTAGGATACAGAAAAGAAGACCTAGGAAAGAAGGTAAATTTCTGGGGAAGTTAAAGGGCTGTGCTTATGCAAGTAAAATATTTATGTAGCCTACATGTTCTTTTTATAAACTTCTGTACAGGTAATCTCAAGTCATTCAATAAATATTTAATAAGAATTTGTTTGGTTGCCAGAGTTCCAAGTACATATCGTTAAATTCCACCTTGTACCTGGATTTAAAAGCTGCCAGAATCGCCTGGACTCCAGATTCGATTTAAAGAGCTGTGTCGTGTCAGGTAGAATTGGGCTTTGAAAGAGAAGAGGCTGTCAACTTCAGACACTGGAAGTAACACTGAGATTTTAAGAGGGTGCACAACCAGTGGCCCTGGGGGAAGTTTTTGAGAAAAAGGGAACTGTTAGAGACCACCCCGTGTTCACTACAGCTTCCGCGGTGAAGAGCCGAGTCCTGGTCCAGATGAGCCCAGTTTTCGGCTCTCGCCATTCTTGCCTTTAGTCCGCACTCCCAGACTCTGCGGTTTGTCCAGCCGACAGACAGCCAGTAAACATTTTGGAACAAGGGCGAAATATTGTACTGAACCTGAATAAGCGAAAGTCCAACCGAGTCACTTAACATTTTAACTTAGAGAAAGATTCCCTTTTAAAAAGAGAAAGTCGTCCTCCCGTTGCACAGCTTTCTTCCCCCAGAGGGGCTTCGTTACTCCTTCCAGGGTACTGACGGGAGCAGCCCGAAAAACACTCAGCCTCTTGAAGGAAGTGTTTTAGATTCTTTGCGTAATTTGTCTTAGCCCTTTGTTGTTCTTGGAAAGCACCCCGAGTTTTCTGTAGCATTGCTGGATGCCGCGTGCAGGGTGGGGCGCGGCTGCTTTGTCCTCGGAGCAGGGCTGGCGCCCGGCGCGCTGAAGGTGGCACCGCACAGCCCTGCAGCTTACTGGCTGTGTCTTTGCTCACGCCTTTCGATTTTGTTGTATTTAACTTTATTATTAGTCTGGACTTCCTGGTGCTTTAACTTTTACAAGTTTGTAAGAGGTCAATGTGAAGGTTTTACTAAATGCCTAATAGCAAAAATGAGAAAATAGAATCTTCTAATAGCAGTTCTTTCCATAGTGAGTACTTGAAGGAAGTTTTTAAAATTAATTATAGTTATTTAAAAGAAAGTAGAAGAAAACATGCTTACTTTGAGCTTAGGCTTGGGTGGAATAGCAGATTCTCTTCTTTCCGTAAACACACGCTCCCAATCTGAACTTTGGTGGGTTTTTGCCGGTGAAGAGGGAGAAGGAGGTGGCATGTGCTCTGGGCCTTGAACAGAGTTCCGTATAGCAGGCGAGTTGCTGTTTTCATTTCAGATCGCTGTGGCCTTGAGCAAAGTGGACGGACCGAATGCGGTAAGAAGGCCTTTAAAAATAGCTACTTCCAAAAATTTGTCTTAGGTCATAACACAGAAGGAAATGCAATTTCAGATATGTGTCTGTTTTATTGCTTTACAGTGTAAAAATAAATACTGATTGTAGGTAGTTTAATAAGTGAATTCTCATTTTAAAATAAGGTAAGTTTAGCTGGTAGAGAGTATTCCTTTCTCTTGATGATACTTGAATTTTGCAAAAGAGGAAAAACAATATCAGTGACTGCTCAGATATTTAAGTTAAGGTCTTTGTTCCTGGGGGGACATTTGATGGGAAAAAAGGAAAGGTCTTAGCAGTAACGGTTCTTTGCTTTTCCTCTAATAGTATTTCTTACGTCAGTATACCTAGTGTTGCTTCTTATAATGAAACTAGCTCTGAATGTTGTTGGTTGGGTCTTTTGTCTGTCTTAGTCACTAATATTCTTTTAATGCTACATTCTTCAACTTCCCTTGTAATTGTTTTGTGTACCAAAGGCTCTTAAAGACTCTGACCAAGTAGCACAGAGTGATGGGGAGGAGAGCCCTGCTGCCGGAGAGCAGCTCTTGGGAGAGGTACTGATTTCTTTCATTTCTCATTACACTGGGAAAATATGTGATGCTGGTTTATCTCACATGGAAATATGGAAAATTTGCTTAAGTACTGTTCCAAAATGAATTTAGAATATATTGTTTTCTTAGAGATTTTGGGGGTAGGAGTCTATTTACTTGTTTGGGAGAAGGATGGTCTGTGAAGTCTTTAGTTCTTTCACCTGGCTTCTGGAGTGTATGATTCACAGTTAACAGTTGACATGAGACTGACCTGATTTGGTCAGATGGATATCAGCGCGTGAGAATGAAAAGAGATCTTGCTCGGAAATCCACGTACATTGCATGGAAAGCTGATGTTTTTTCTTGACACCTCGTATTTACAGCCTGCTAGCAGTGGCAGAGATTTCTAAATTAGTCTTGAACTTTGAATCCAGGTATAGAATTTTTCACTAAATAAACTCTCATGATTTACTGATTGTCATGAGAAATGTGACACGAGTTGTCGTTGACAATTTTTATGACAGTTAAAAAGAGTCCTTGAGCACAGAGTTGTATCATTGATTTTTCTTCCTTTTGTTTTTCTGGGGTTTTTAACCATTACTAAATAATTCTGTGCTTTCCTTGCTTCCTGATTATATTTCTTGGAAAATTAATTAACAAATTCTTGTTTCTCATCTCATCTTTGACTCGTTCCTTCTTTCTGATAATGGAGATAGCCTGACTATGGAATGTTTCTTATAATCCTTAGCTAAGTTATAAGAATAATTCATCAGTAAATTTAGACTTTCACAAGATAATTATTAAAAAACACTTCCCATGGAAGTAGATCTAATGTTTATTTAACCTGAGAACAAAGAATATGAGTAAAATCTTTATAAAAATTTGAACCAATTGTGGTAATACCCATACAGAATTGTGGGATGCATTCGAGGCATACTTTCATCTATGTACAATTAGACTAACTGTGTATCATCAAGTAGAGGACCATTTGGAAATACACTTACAAATTAATAGCAGAATAGTATGTACTTAACAAAACGGTAGTCACCAGTGTGTACTTTCAGAGTATTTTAGAATAAAATTCTGTTTACCTTGATGATGCTATTTATTTATGAGACACAGTAGTTTATACATTGAAAATGCTCGGCATGTAATAACCCATTTTCTCAGCCTTGTATTTCAGAAGGCCATGAATAAGGGTTTATTAATTGTTTCTTCAAAGACAAATTTTAAAAACTGGTTAATAAAAAAAAAAAGAAAAGGTTTTTTTAGTAAGTTAGTGAATATAATCAGATCAGTGTCTGATTTATTTATTGTGAATTTAATGTGAATAACTTCAGCTCTAAAATTTTTTTATTTAAGCTTTAAAATTCTAGAATGCTTCTCTTTAGGGAAAGAATTAAGGTTATGGTTATCCCCCTGTAATAGTATTAGCTCATTAAACATTATTTACAGATGATGCTACTCTGTGCCCTGTACTAAAATTCCCCAATCCAAAAATGCCCCAGACTTCGCATGCTAGGCATTTATATTCACATGTGTAGGTAACATGAGCAGAGAAGATAGGTATTTTATCTCGTGCCCGACAGCTATGTTTTTCTTTTCTTTTTTTTTTTTAAGATTTTATTTATTTGTTTGACAGAGATCACAACTAGGCAGAGAGGCAGGCAGAGAGAGAGGAAGGGAAGCAAGCTCTCTGCTGAGCAGAGAGCCCGATGTGGGGCTCGATCCCAGAACCCTGGAATCATGAACTGCAGATATGTTTTTCTTTAAAAATTTCTCTATAATCTCTGATACATTTTAATTTTGTCTTCTTATGAATTTTTATACATAGAAAGCATTTAAACTATTTGCCAGCAATATGCCTTCCTTATGTTTCTTTTCTTCTAAAGAAAGAAAATATAGAATTTCTTTTTATTCAATCTTACGGGTAGTCTCAGAAGTTTATAACAGAACTATGTATCTTTTTACCACACCAACCTGCTATTGCAGGTATGACTAGTTTAAGAGAATACAAAATCTGCAATTGAATTTAAGTATATTCATATAGTCTTTTTTTTTCCCATATAGTCTTTTATATAGCATTTGTACAAGGGCACCAGGTGTTTTTTTTTTTTTTCAAGACTGATTCAATTAAAATAAAAAGAACCTTATAACTAACCTTAATGATTGGACAGAAATTTTGAGACACAGAGGAAATTTTAGATGTATAGCATCAGGGTTCATTTAAAGTCTAAATATGGTAAAATTAGAAACATGTATTCTGCATGTCTCAAGCTTTTCTTACTTGAAGTGTCTATGAAAACAGCTTCTTCAGTAATTTCTGAGCTGCCGGTAGTAGATACGTACCTTAAGGCTTTTTTTTAAACATTATTCCTGATAATCTTGTATTTTATTTATGATTGTATCATGGGAGTTAATACTTAGGAAAATCTTGGATCTGAGAACTTTTCTGGAGTAACTCGGCATGTCATCTAGCCAGTAGGTGAATAGTTGTGTGTAAATCTTGTTTGGCAGTAAATTACTCCACTTTCATTCTGGCTAAATTGTTGTCCTGTCCGTCTCTTCAGTGCATTAAGGAGGGAAAACAAGAGTCTGAATTCCTACTGTCAGCAGGAGGAACATTTAACATCTCCATCAGTGGGGGTAAGTACCTATTTCACTTTGGTTTTTAGCAATCTGAAAGCAAGTAATCCCTAAGTTTAGGTTACAAATGTTTTATCCCAAGTGGTAGAGGGTTGAAAAGAAGAACTCAGTTATTTAGTGTGTGTAATCGGTCTCTTGGAGCTAGTGATGTGTTCTGACATCTATATGATAAAAGAACTGTGTAACAGTCTCTATTATTCCTGTGTAAACAATCTGAAAAATGTGTTATTTTACCTGATTTTACTTACATGCATCTCAGTATATTTCCATAGACCTCAACAACTTTTGTTAGAAATTAATCCACTGGTAATATTCAGAATTAGCATTGTTTTCTCCCTTTGTGTGTGCATGCCAAAACGGATATACGTAGGATTTTCTCTTGTAACAAAAACTTTATTTAACTTGGGTGTATTATTTTCTCATTGCAGATATTGATGGTTTAATTACTCAGGCTTTGCTGACGGGTAACTTTGAGAGCGCTGTTGACCTTTGTTTACATGACAACCGCATGGCCGATGCCATTATACTGGCCATAGCAGGTGGACAAGAACTCCTGGCTCAAACGCAGAAAAAATACTTCGCAAAATCCCAGAGCAAAATTACCAGGGTATGTTATTTTAAAAATAGATAAACTATAACACTTACCTAATTATAAAAGCAGTACAGCCTTACTAAAGATAACTGAAATGCAGGAAACAGTCCAGAGCAAAAGACTCACTCATAGTTCCTTGCACCAGGAATAGTTATTGTTGATAGTTTGGCACTGTTACTGTTTTTATTTTTTGTACTTGTGTATGTAACTTTTTTTTTAAATTTATTTTTTATTCATTTTCGGCATAACAGTATTCATTATTTTTTCACCACACCCAGTGCTCCATGCAATCCGTGCCCTCTATAATACCCACCACCTGGTACCCCAGCCTCCCATCCTGTATGTAACTTTTTAAATGATAAGTACTTTTCATTTTTTTATTGTAGAAAAGTTGGAATATAGAAAAATTTAAAGATAGAAATGTTAATTTTAAAATTCTGATTCTTCCATCAAATTGGTATATATCCTTTGAACCTCTTTCTATGTATTTGTAGAATTTTTAAAAAACAGGATCAGGACCACATATGTGTGTATGTGTGTACTTTTGCTTGTAGATATTGCCACTTACATTGTAAATGGTTTACCATTTCATTAAAGATTCTTATAAAAAATTTTTATTGCTCTATAATGTGTTTTAATAAGGATATATTATTTCTCTTAGTTTAGGCAGTTTCACATAACAAAGATAAACATCTTTGTTGTGCAAAGGGATTTTCTGTGATTTCTAATTGTTGAATGAGGCTGTAAGTCCTAGGGAAGGAATTTTTGGTGCAGAGAGTCTGAATATTTTCAAGCCCCTGCTCAACATTGCTAGATGTATTTCTGTGAAAGTCACCTGGTGTTCGGTGCCGTCAGCACTGGTTGCTGCCTGTCCCTCCCTCTTTCAGCCGCACTGTCAACCTTTCATTTCCTCAGACACCCTGGGTGCCCCTTTCTCCCTTGGGACCTTTTACCTTGTGTTCCCTTGCCCTGGAATGTCGTTTTTTTCTTTGCTTTTTTTGTTTGTTTGTTTGCTATAAATTCTGGTTAGTTAGCATACGACGTGATACCAGCCTCGGGGGGACTCGCGCTTCCACGCAGCCCCTGGTGCACTTCATCAGCCCCACCACCCATTCGCTCATTCCTCCCATCTGCCTGCCTCTGTCCTTAAGAGTCTCTTGGTTTGAACCCCCCCATTTTTCTTCCCCTTTGCTTATTGGTTTTGTTTCTTAAATTCCACATATGAGTGAAATCCTGCGGTGTTTGTCTTTCTCTGACTTGTTCTGCACAACATAATACTCCTCAGCTCCGTCCCCATCAGTGCACCGGGCAAGATTTCATTCTTTTGAATGGCTGAGTCGTCTTCCATTGTGTGTGTAGTCTTCCTTTTCTTTATCCCACCATCGGTCAGTGGACAGTTGGGCTCTTTCCATGATTTGGCTGTTGTGGATAATGCTGCTAAAATGTCATGGTGCATTCTCCTTTCAAATCAGTATTTTGGGCGCCTGGGTGGCTCAATGGATTAAGCCGCTGCCTTCGGCCCAAGTCATGATCTCAGGGTCCTGGGATCGAGTCCCACATCGGGCTCTCTGCTTGGCAGGGAGCCTGCTTCCTCCTCTCTCTCTGCCTGCCTCTCTGCCTACTTGTGATCTCTCTCTGTCAAATAAATAAATAAAAATCTTAAAATAAATTAAAAAAAAAAAAAGTTTATACAAATCAGTATTTTTGTTATCTTTGGGTAAATACCCAGTAGTGCCATTGCTGGGTCGGAGGGTAACCCTATTTCCAACTTTCTCAGGAACCTCCATGCTGGTTTCCAGAGTAGCTGCACCAGCTGACATTCCTGCAGACAGTGTGGAGGGTTCCCCTTTCTCCACATCCTCACCAACACCTGTTGTTTCCTGTGTTAATTTTAGCTGTTCTGACTGGTGTGAGGTGGGATCTCACTGTGGGTTTTGATCTGTATTTCCCTGGTGATGAGTGATGTTGAGCATCTTTTCATGTGTCTGTGGGCCATCTTTATGTCTTCTTTGGGAAAACGTCTGTTCATATGTTCTGCCCATTTTTTAATTGGATTATTTTGGGGGAGTTGTTGAGCTATATCAGTTCTTTATATATTTTGGGTACGAACCCTTTATCAGATATGTCATTTGCAAGTATCTTCTCCTATTCCATAGGTTGCCTTTTAGTTTTGTTGATTGTCCTTCGCTGTGCAGAAGGTTTTTATTTTGATGGAGTCACAATAGTTTATTCTTGTATCTCTTGCCTCAGGAGACATATGTAGAAAGAAGTTGCTGCAGTCTATGTCAAAAGGGTTACAGCTTGTGTTCTCCTCTAGGATTTTTATGGTTTCCTGCTTTATATTTAGGTCTTTCATCCATATTGAATTTATTTTTGCGTATGGTGTAAAAAAGTGGCCCAGGTTCATTATTTTGCATTTTGTTGTCCAGTTTTCCCAACACCATTTGTGGAAAAGACTTTTTGTTTTTGCCATTGGATATTCTTCCCTGCTTTGTTGAAGATTAGTTGACCATATAGTTATAGGTTCATTCCTGGGTTTTCTATTCTATTGATCTGTATATCTTTTTATGCCAGTACCATACGTCTTGATGACTATAGCTTTGTGATATACCTTGAAGTCTGGAATTGTGATACTTTCAGCTTTGCTTTTCTTTTCAAGACTGCTTTGGCTCTTTGGGGTCTTTTGTGGTTCCATACAAATTTTAGGATTAGTGTTCTAGCTCTGTGGAAGTGCTGTTGGTATTTTGATAAGGATTACATTAAATGTATGGATTGCTTTGGGTGGTGTAGACATTTTAACAATATTTGTTCTTCCAATCCATGAGAATAGTATATCTCTCCATTTCTTTTTGTCATCTTCAGTTTCTTTCATCAGTGTTTTATAGTTTTCAGAGTACAGGTCTTTTACCTCTATGGTTAGGTTTATTCTTATATGTATTGTATTATTTTTGGTGTAGTTGTGAATGGTATTGATTCCTTAATTTCTCTTTCTAGTATCTCACTATTGGTGTATCGAAGTACAACCAATTTCTGTACATTGATTTTGTATCCTGTGGCTTTATTAAATTCCTGTATCAATTCTAGCAGGTTTTTGGTGGAATCTTTGTTTTTTGTTTTAAGATTTTATTTGTTTATTTGACAGAGATCACAAGTAGGCAGAGAGAAGGTGGGAAGCAGGCTCCCCGCTGAGCAGAGATCCCGATGTGCGGCTCAATCCCAGGACCCTGGGATCATGACCCAAGCCGAAGGCAGAAGCTTTAACCCACTGAGCCTCCCAGGCACCCCGTCTTTGGGTTTTCTGCATAGAGTATCATGTCATCTGCAAATAGTATAAGTTTGATGTCTTCCTTGCCAATTTGGATGACTTTTATTTCTTTTTGTTGTCTGATTGCTGAGGCTAGGACTTCCAGTACTGTATTGAATAAAAGTGGTGAGAGTGGACATCCCTGTCTTGTTCCTGACCATAGAGGAAAGGCTTTTAGTTTTTCCCCATTTTGGATGATATTACTTGTGAGTTTTCATATATATGGCCTTTATTTTGAGGAATGTTCCCTCTAAACCTACTTTATTGAGGGTTTTTAACATGAATGGATGTACCTTTTCAAATGCTTTTTTCTGCATCTGTGGAAAGGATCAAATGCTTCTTATCCTTTCTCTTACTGATGTGATATATCACATTGATTGATTTGTGAATATTGAGCCATCCTTGCAACCAGGAACAAATCCCACTTGACTGTGATGAATGACTTTTTTAATGTATTGTTCAATTCAGTTTGCTATTCTTCTTCTTCTTTTTTTTTTTAAAGATTTTATTTATTTACTTGACAGAGATCACAAGCAGGCAGAGAGAGAGGGGGAAGCAGGATCCTTGCTGATGAGAGAGCTTGATGCAGGACTCGATCCCAGGACCCTGGGATCATGACCTAGCCGAAGGCAGCGGCTTAACCACTGAGCCCCCCAGGCGCCCCTCTCATAATATTCTCTTATAAGTGCTTGTATTTCTGAGGTGTTGTTTGTTACTTCGTCTCTCTCATTTGTAATTTTATTTATTTGGGTCCTTTCTCTTTTTGATAAGTCTGGCTCGTGGTTTATCAGTTTTATTAATGTTTCCAAAGAACCAACTCCTGGTTTCATTGATCTGTTCTATTGCTTTTTTAAGTTTCTATATCATTGATTTCTGCTCTGATCTTTATTATTTCCTTCCTTCCTTCTGGCTTTAGGCTCCATTTCTTCTTCTTCTAGTTTCTTCAGGTGTAAAGTTAGGTTGCTTATTTGAGATTTTTCTTGCTTCTTGAGGTAAGCCTGTATTGCTATATACTTCCCTCTTAGAACCATTTCACTGCATCCCAAAGGTCTTGGACCATTGTGTTTTCCATCTTCATTTGTTTCCACGTACTTGTTTTATTTTTTCATTTCCTGGTTGACCCATTCGGTGTTTGGTAGCATGTTATTTAACCGCCTTGTATTTGGGATTTGTGATCTTTCCAGATTTTTTTCTTGTGGCTGACTTACCGTTTAATGGCATTGTGGTTGGAAAAGGTGCATAGTATGACTTCATTCTTTTTAAATTTGTCGAGGCCTGTTTTGTGACCTCATTAATATATGACCTCTTCTGGAGAATGCTCCATGTGCACTTGAAAAGGATGTGTATTCTGCTGTTTTAGGGTGGAATGTTCTGAATATATCTGTTAAGTCTCCTCCTGCTCCTCTGCCATCCGATCCAGTGTGTCATTCCAAGCTGTTGTCTCCTTGTAGATTTTCTGTTTAGACCTGCCCATTGATGTGAGTGGGTCATTGAAGTCCCCCTCTATTTTTGTGTTATTATCAATTAGTTCTTTTATGGTTTTATTAATTGTTTCATATATTTAGGTACTCCCATATTGTGGTGCGTAAATATTGATGATTGTCACATCTTCTTGTTGGATTGGCCTCTTCATTATTAGGTAGTGCTCTCCTTTGTCGCTCCTTACAATCTTTGTTTTGAAGTCGGGTCTAATAGAAGGATTGCTATTCCAGCTTTCCTTTGATGTCCATTTTTGTGACAAATGTTTCTCCACCACCACTTCGATCTGTATGTATCTTTAGGTCTAAAATGAGTCTCTTGTGTGCACTGTATAGATGCGTCTTGTTTTTTAATCCAGTCTGACACCCTGTATCTTTTAATTAAGGTGTTTAGTCCATTTACAGTCAAAGTAATTATTGATAGGTATGTACTTATTGCCATTTTATTGCTTGTTTTGTGGTTGTTCCTGGAGATTTTTCTCTGATCCTTTCTTTTCTCTTTTTCACGTTTTGCTGATTTTTTCTTCAATGATATATTTGGATTTCTTTCTCTTTATTCCTTGCATGTTAATTAGTGGTTTTGACCGGTTGTTGCTGTTAGGTCTGTCTGTAGCATCCTCTGCATATAACAGTGTGAAGTTGATGTTAGTTTGTTTGAACTCATTCTTTTTCCCTCTCCTCCCCATTGTTTATATATTTTATTTCCTATCTGTGTGTGTATGTGTGTTCCTTGACTCATTTTTAACTTCTAGGGTATTTAGGATAATTGGATAGTTATCTAGTTGTGTTCATAGGACAAGCTTAGGGTCCTTCTCCTCCTCTGCCATCTTCCTGTTTTCTGACCTCTTTTCTTCTTGATGAAGTTAATTCTGACTTCATATCTCACATGTACTCAGAACATTTTTCCTGATCCATCAGACCAGGTCATGTTTTCCTGTTAAAAGGTTTTTTTTTTTTTTTCCAAAGATTTTATCTATTTATTTGACAGAGATCACAAGTAGGCAGAGAGTGAGGAAGGGAAGCAGGCTCCCCGCTGAGCAGGGAGCCTGATGTGGGGCTCAATCCTAAGACCGTGGGATCACCACCCGAGCAGAAGGCAGAGGCTTCACCCCACTGAGCCACCCAGGCGCCCACTGTTAAAAGTTTTGATTGCACCCTTTACTTTTCCTTCCCTGCCTATTTATAAAATATGCTTGTTTGATTTTTTTTTTTTTTTTTTGAGAAAAAATAACCATCTTATGTCATTTGGTTCAAGGATATACTTCACTTTGCTGCTGCTTTATTCTGCATGAAATACTTTGAATAGTAGTTTTGAATGATATGATTGATTAGCCAGAGTTCATTTTTACTGACACACCAAAGATTTTTAATTCTCCCTTTTTTTCCCTTTCTTAAGCTAATTACTGCAGTGGTGATGAAGAACTGGAAAGAAATTGTCGAGTCTTGTGACCTTAAAAATTGGAGAGAGGCTTTAGCTGCAGTATTGACTTATGCTAAACCAGATGAATTTTCAACGCTTTGTGGTAAGAAAATGAGCCTTATATTTATATCTATATCATGTATATGGCATAGCATATTTTAAATAAAATTACTGACAGATCGTATTAGAGATTTTTGCAGAGCAGCTAATCACTCGGTAACAATAAATTCTCATTTGCAGGCTTATCTCAGAATTGTTAACTGTATTATTTCTCCATACCTAGTCATTATTTTTAATGATTTTGGTTTTAGGCAGACTAAGCTTGGAATCTTGCCTCCACCACTTATTAGCTCTATGACCTAGGAAGGATTACTTTCTAAGCCTTAGTCTGTTATTTGTAAAATTGCATATAATCAGATTTCACTTAATAAATATTAGCTTGGTAGGAGCGCCTGGGTGACTCAGTTGTTGAAATGCCTGCCTTCTGCTTGGGTCATCATCCTGGGGTCCTGGGATCAAGCTCCAGATCAGGCTCCCTGCTCAGTGGGGACTCTGCTTCTCTCTTTCCCTCTGCTGTTCCCCCTACTTGGACTCTCTTTTTCTCTCTGTCAAATAAATTAAATCTTTTAAAATAAATAAATAAAGTGTTAACTTGATAAAATAAGTAATTATAGCATTTGAGTGAAAATTATAAATTACCATTAAAGGCCATGACTATACTGGTGGCTAAGGAATGATACTCCTTATTTGTAAGAAAAGAAGTTTCAGGCCACTGGTATAAGAAAAACCAACGACTTGCTACCTTGAAAGCATTATGAGAATATGAAGTATGAGGTGTTAACTTTATTACCATAAGTAATTTATAGTGGTCCTACCTACCATTTATGTTCCTTCTAAATGTGCCGTATTATATCTACACAAACATGAGATGCGATGAAATGGAGTTAAATGTTCTTTAGGATTTTTCTGTTCAAATATTGTTCCCATTTATTATTTTTTAATATAACTAATAGAAATTCATTCTATAGCTGGGTATATAGAATCTTGTCAAGCCATTTATTTTATACAGTTAGTCACACATTTCCTTCTTTTTTTTTAATTTTTAAAAGATTTTATTTGCTTATTTGACAGAGAGATCACAAGTAGACAGGAAGGCAGGCAGAGAGAGGGAGAAGGAGGCTCCCCGCTGAGCAGAGAGCCCGACTCAAGACTCGATCCCAGGACCCTGAGATCATGACCTGAGCTGAAGGCTGAGGCTTAACCCACTGAGCCACCCAAGCACCCCTACTTCCATTCTTTTAACTGATAAATATTTACTGGGCATTTACATAATAGTGATTTTGTTTCTGTCATTGGTTGTGTGAAGTTTAATTCATACTTCTGAAAATATTATTGGTCTTCTTACAACTTCATATATAGATTGTTTTGAGCCTAATCTCATTTTGTTTTCTGCTTAATCTTTAGATCTTTTGGGAACCAGGCTTGAAAGTGAAGGTGACAGTCTCCTGCAGACTCAAGCATGTCTCTGCTATATTTGTGCAGGGAATGTAGAGAAACTGGTTGCATGTTGGACTAAAGCTCAAGATGGAAGCAATCCTTTGTCCCTTCAGGTTAGTATCTTTGAACAAAGGTGCTTCCTTTCTCGTGCTGTCTTTCACCCTACTTCTATCTAGAAGTTGATTCGTTCCAGAAGTTCATGGCTTTCCCTTGTTATCTACGTTTTAGAAGTTCTTTTGCTGGATAATTTATGTGTCTTCATAGCTGTATTTGGAGGGGCAAAGTATGAAATGATGGAAGAGGTCAAATGGGGTCACAACTGTTTGTGAAGTCAAGGTTATAATTGGGTAGTTAACGGGGGGAAGCAGCCCTAGAGTTTCCTTTTTCCTCTTGCTTCTCTCTTCCTGCCTCTGTTGACCCTGTCTGCCTTGGGCAAGGGAAGAAACAGCGCGGGCCCGGGATGGGAGGCGTCCCCAGTACCAGTAGAGAATAGATTAAGATATTCGTGGTTAGGGGAAAACGAAAATAAGGTGTAAGTGGAATCCCGTGTAGCACTACAAGCTGGGCGAGAGGGGGAGTAGAAATATGGGGACTCTTCTCAGCCACTGAATAACTATATATTTAGATACTTTTTTCCAAGCATGTAATCAACAGAGTGTCATAATATTTCATTCAAATATATTTCTTTTTCTCTCTGGAAAGAGATTTTCTCAACAGAGTTATTACTTTAAAGATCACTCTATTAAAACTGAGAATCTGGTAGGAAATCAAGAATTTCCTTCTAAGTGCTTCAGAGAAAAAGCACACTTGCTTCGTACTTCTGGATCTGTGTACCTTTGCAAGGCAGATAGTAGGATATTCTTGTGCTTTGTACTTGAAGCTCCCTGTTGTTGAAATAATTGGTATCGAAGAGCAACGTGAGAAACTTTGGGTTGGAGTATAAGCTCATTGGAGGTTGCCTCATAGCAGTACTGTTTTTATAGTGTAACTAGTACGGTATCTTTAGTCAGAGTTCATTTTCTACCTGCTGGAACTCAGCATCTGCATTTGGGTATCTGCCTGTCGCTTTCACTTTGGATATTTGCCTGCTTCAGTTCACTAGACGAGTATCTGGCCACTTAAGGGTATTTAGGAGAAGGTGGTAACTTAGGCCTTATCCATAAATAAGAGCCCTTCTTCCTCCTTACTTTTTGGGTTTACCTAAATCATGGTCAGCTGTTGCAGCATTTTTAAGAAAGAGGGCAGCATGATGTACTTCTAGTAGGTTTTAGAAACCTACTTTGTCTTCTCCTGCTTCTTTCACCAACATCTTCATCTGGTTCTCCTTCTCTCTCCCTTCTCTTTCTCATTCAGGATCTTATTGAGAAGGTTGTCATTCTGCGGAAAGCTGTACAGCTCACCCAAGCCATGGACACCAATACCGTAGGAGTTCTTTTGGCTGAGAAAATGAGTCAGTATGCCAATTTGTTGGCAGCTCAAGGCAGCATTGCTGCAGCCTTGGCTTTTCTTCCTGAAAACACCAACCAGGTAATTAGAATTGACCATTTCTCTTCTTTTAGTGTGTGAATAAGGTGAGTCCAGTAGGTAGCACTCAGGACTGAACATACTGCTAGGTAGAATGTTTTAGAGCAGTTGAATATCTATCATCTGACTATAGGTGAGTGTTACTGCAGTTATTCAAGGATCATTTAAGGTGTAACCAGACAGTATCAGAGAGATAGGATACTCTTGTAGTATGATAGATCCCTTTGTGCTGAGGGGCATAGTATTTGAGGAAAATCAACGGGGAAAGGACCAACTTTTTGTTTCTTTTTCTTTCTTTTTTTTTTAAGATTTTATTTATTTATTTGACAGACAGAGATCACAAGTAGGCAGAGAGGCAGGCAGAGAGAGAGGAGGAAGCAGGCTTCCTGTGGAGCAGAGAGCCCGACTCGGGGCTCAATCCCGGTACCCTGGGATCATGACCTGAGCCGGAGGCAGAGGCTTAACCCACTGAGCCACCCACGCGCCCCCCAACTTTTTGTTTCTTAAGCCAAATGCTGATTCTTTGTTCAAGGTTCTTAGTAGGAATCTTCTGTATTGAAAAGCTATAAATATTTAATACTTAACCAAACATGTGGGGTTGTGGTTTTAAAACGCCACCCCAGACAGATACTAGCAAAGAAGTTAAATTTTTTTATTTAAGCTTTTATTTATTTATTTGACAGAGAGAGATCACAAGTAGATGGAGAGGCAGGCAGAGAGAGAGAGAGAGAGAGAGAGAGAGAGAGAGAAGCAGGCTCCCTGCTGAGCAGAGAGTCCGATGTGGGACTCGATCCCAGGACCCCGAGATCATGACCCGAGCCAAAGGCAGCAGCTTAACCCATGGAGCCACCCAGGCACCCGAAGTTCATTTTTTATACCATTCCAGTCTGATATTTTCTGGGGATTTTGGGGGCAGGTAGGGGGAGGCATAGAGAGAGGTAGAGAATCCTAGCAGCCTCCATGCCCAGCGTGGAGTCCGACATGGGGCTCCAATCCATACCCCTGAGATCATGACTTGAGCTGAAATCAAGAGTCAGATGCTTAACCAGCTGAGCCACTCAGGCGCCCCAGGACAAGTATATTTTTAAAGTACTAAACCACAATTACATTTCTAATTTCATGTCCTTATTTGGTATCCATTAAAATGGGCTTTTTCAATGCAGTGGAATTCAGTAAGAGACTGACTGTGTAGTGATGGACATGATTGCTAGGATTCTTTTCCTGGGGGGGGGGGGGTTCCAAATTCAAACTGAATATAGACCAGTAAACATCTGATTCCAAAAGTGATACATACTGTGATGGAGGTCGTAGGGCTGTGGAAGCTGGAAGAGGTCTATCTGAAGTTAATAGTGGAGCATGGGTAGAAATTGTGGTGGGATTTGAGGGCAGTTTTCCACAAGTAGGATGTTTCTAGATCTGGATTGTGTGTCTGACAAAGCATAATCTTGAGCCTTAAAGAATTTTGTTTCTGTACTTTTTATTATAAACTTTACTTTGTTTTTAATAGATTTTTTTTAGTTAAATATTTTCAGTATTTTTTCTGTTCTATGGAATTATCAATACATTTCCTTGAGTAATTTCATTGAGTAAAAATATTTACATCTGTGTTCCAGGATTATGGAGATATGACTAGTTGGTTTTGAACACACTTACATGTCATATCTTTCTAAACTGTTTATGAGAATATAGGTAGAATAGAAAACATAGACTTTATGATGACTTTGGCCTAATAGTTTTATGCCTTTTTACTTAATAAGACTCCGTTATTAAGTTGTAAGACCCTTTAAGAGTAACTTAATCTAAAACCTTTAGATCTTCTAGGCTTAGTATTAAACTCCTTATTTTTAATACCGTTTATAACTGTATATTTTCTATACCTTATTCTTTGTTTTTTCTTTGGGTTTTTAAAGAACATTATGTAAAAATAAATAATTTCAAAGTTACTGTCTTCTATGTATCTCAGTAGACCCTTAAGTATTTTCTGGGGAATATGTTCTGAGACTCTGTGATATCATTATAGTATCTGGTTTTCCTCCCTGATAGGCAATAAAGTATATCTTCAAGTTTAAATGACAGCTTTAAACCTTTAAGGAATTGATAGAAATGTATGATTTTGAAAAATATTATAATCAGTTAATGCTGAAATATTTTAACATTACTTTTTTGTTGTTGCTTGTCAATACCTAGAACATGTACATGGTCAACTCACACTTGTTGTAGATCTGTATAATCATAGATCTGCGTAAGCTACTATGAGTGTGACATCTTACTCTTTTTTTTTTTTTTTAACGTTTTATTTATTTATTTGACAGACAGAGATCACAAGTAGGCAGAGAGGCAGGCAGAGAGCAAGAGAGGAGGAAGCAGGATCCCTGCCGGGAAGAGAGCCCGATGCAGGGCTTGATCCCAGGACCCTGAGACCATGCCTGAGCCAAATGAGAGGCTTTAACCCACTGAGCCACCCAGGCACCTGACATCTTACTCTTTTAACTTATTTCCAGCATCTCTTTTTTATTAGTCTTCCTCTTAGATCACCATTTTCTCCCATCAGCATCTTTAGCAGTTGATTCTTCTGGGGCCTTTTTCCCTATAAAGAAAAAAGTTGTGTTTTTTTGAACACTTTTATAATTTGTGATTACTCAACTACAAGAAAATACAGAAGAGCAGAGATGGTAAGTGACATTGATCTTACTCTCCGTGGTGGGTGTGATTCCAGACCCTGCCTCAGGTAAATTACAAGTTACACTATATATCTTGGACCTTTGGTATCAGTCTTGAGTTTCCGAATCCCATGATGGGAAACTCCCCTCATGTGCCAGGGTCTGTTATATAGGAAATAGCATATAAACAAGGAATGCATGCCCAATCAAGCTTACTTGAAGAAAAGCAGCATGCTGTCATATAGTTGGGTGAACTCTAACAGCTGGCTTTGTTTTCTTCCATTACTTGTTATAGCCAAATATTGTGCAGCTTCGTGACAGACTTTGTAAAGCACAAGGACAGCCTATACCAGGACAGGAATCATCTAAAACTCCTTATGACAGGCAGCAGCTGCCCAAGGGCAGGCCTGGACCAGTGGCTGGCCACACACAGATGCCAAGAGTTCCAGCTCAGCAATATTACCCGCATGTGAGTCATATGGTCCTGATGAAGTAGAACATTCATGTATTTCTGTTCAAATTGGTGGTTTTAGTTTAGTGGATGAGAAACCTTAATCTGCTCTGATAAAACTAGATAACATATTATTTTAATAGTTTTTCTTTTTATATTCTTGGAAGTGGTATTTATGGTCTGTTTTTTAGTTTTGTTTTGTTTTTTAAGATTTTACTTACTTATTTGTAGTAAGATTTTACTTACTTATTTGACAGAGAAAGATCACAAGCAGGCAGGGCGGCTGGCAGAGAGAGGGGGAGAAGCAGGCTCCCCTCCCGATGCAGGGCTCCATCCCAGGACCCTGAGATCATGACCTAAGCTGAAGGCAGAGGCTTTAACGCACTGAGCCACCCAGGCGCCCCTGTTTTGTTTTTTTAATGATCACTTTAATCTGGGCAAATGGATTATATTTTTTTTTATTTTTTTATTTTTTTTAAGATTTTATTTATTTATTTGACAGAGAGAAATTACAAGTACACTGAGAGGCAGGCAGAGAGAGAGAAGGAAGCAGGCTCCCTGCTGAGCAGAGAGCCCGATGCGGGACTCGATCCCAGGACCCTGAGATCATGACCTGAGCCGAAGGCAGCGGCTTAACCCACTGAGCCACCCAGGCGCCCCTGGATTATATTTTAAATACAAATTAATTTAAGCTCTCTGGGGAGATTTCTTCTTGTTTCTTATCACTCAAACTTCCCTTACACATGTACATGTGTTCTTGAAACTGCTACAGTTTGAGTCATCCAAAAAGCTAAGTTAAGTAGTAGGAATAATTTGGGGGGTGATTTGGTTAATATTATAAAATATTCTTAGAAAAAGTACTCTTTTTTTTGCATATTCTATTCTAAATCATTATTATAAGTTTACTGTGTCTTCTGCATCAGCCCCATAAAGAGTATTCAGAGTACACTTCCTTTTTTTTTTTTAAGATTTTATTTATTTATTTGAGAGAGTGAGAGAGCACGAGCGAACACCAGTGGGAGAAGAGAGAGGGAGAATCAGGCTCCCAGCTGAGCCAGGAGTCTGATTCAGGGCTCAGTCCCAGAACCCCAGGATCATGACCTGAGCTGAAGGCAGATGCTTAACTGACTGAGCCCCCCAGGTGCCCCTAGAGTACACTTTGGGGTAGGGGGAACAACTTGGATAGTAGAGAATGAAGGTATATGAAGTTGTAGGTCATAGGGATTACTACGATGATTAAAGATTCTTTTTTTTAAAGATTTTATTTATTTATTTGAGAGAGAGAGCATGAGAGGGAAGAAAGTGAGAGGGAGAAACAGACTCTCTGCCGAGCCGGGAACCTGATGTGGGACTCGATCCCAGGACTCCGGGATCACGACCTGAGCCAAAGGCAGTCACTGAACCAGCTGAGCCACCCAGGCGCCCCATCTGTTGTACCTTTGATTAATACATTTGATTTTAACTGTTTTGTTTTTTCCTTTATTTTTTTATTTTTTGAGAGTTTTTATTTATTTTATTTTTTGAGAGTTTTACTATGAGTGCCTGTCTTTATTCTACCTGTTGGTATATTGGTAAACAAAACAGATTAAGTTTCCCGCTCATGGAGATTGAAGTGGTTTTAGAATGTCTGTGACGTAGATAGGACCAAGCAGGCAGTGACTAGAAAAACTGAGAGGCAGAGAGGTCAAGTGACAAGACAAGAGTTTTAAGACTTAAAACTTGGATTTCTTAGCATTATGTGGCTAGTTAAGGGCCGACCTGGTGCTGGAACTCCCAAGCGCCTTTAGTTCGGTCACACTCTCTCTCAGGGTACTGAAGTGTGACACCCTTTACACTGGGAAAAGAGAGTATTTACTCTTTATGTCATTGGGTTTATCTGTCTTTCTGGTAAGATGTAAAAACACTGGAAGACTTTGATTGTACTTTGACCTGGCAGTCTCATGGTTTAAGAAAAGAAGAACAAATTCGGTAATACATTAAGCAGCGATTTTCTTGATTAAAGCTTATCGTACGCTGAATGAAGGGTTTTTGTGAAGGTTTATTTGACAAAAAGATTTTGATGGCTTAAAAAATTTTTTTGAAAACTTCAGGACTCCAGAGTAAGCAGCATGGTGTAGTATAGCAAATACTGGCCTGGGAATCAGGAGGCCCGATTCGGTCCTAGCAATGTCACCAGCTAGTTTTATGGACCTCAGCAAGCCCCTTCATTTCTCAGTGAAGTGTTGGCTTTTTCCGAGGTAGACGGTTAGGATTAGGCTGGATGATCTCTAGTACACTCTGATTGTATGTTTCTAAACCTCATACGGGACTAATGTGATTTTTTATGGCTCTAATAAAATCCAGAAAGGGGTGCTTATAGCAATATGTTTATAATCTAATAGTAGCATGACTATGATTAATGCTTCAGAATCACTTTTTTACTCAATTACCTTTCTCCCCCCACCCCAGTGTCTTCTTTCCTACTTAACAGAAACTAGCCTTTTCCCCTTATTCTTGACACTTGAATGGCATTGTTTTTATGCTTTGATTTAGGTTTTCATATTGATTTTTCCCCTGCCTCCCTCCCCCTGTTTTCGTTGTGAATGTGTGTTTCTCTTTTAGAGTCCCCGCTACCTTGAAAGTAGTGCCTGACTAACATATAGTGTCTTGCTGCTCTGATTTTTTGCTTCGCATCTGGCTATTAATGCCTTTTGGGTTTTTTTTTTTTTCTTGTTTTAACATTTTTACTTTTTATTTTCTGTGATTGGTATTTCTTTGTTCAATTCAGGTTAGAACTGCCCCTACTGTCACTAGCTGGAGTAACAAAACTCCTACCGCCCTTCCCAGCCATCCACCTGCAGCCTCTCCCTCTGACACACAGGTACACCTTCATTATTCCTCTTGGGGCAGAATCCTGCTCACCCAGATATATATAGTTAAATATTCTCTAACCGCCCCTTCTCTTAAGTTCTCCTCCCCCGTCTGTCTGCCTGCTTATTGCATTTTTAATGCTTTGGGGTGCAAGAAGCAGTCTTAGGACAATTTGTTTATTGTCTTATCTCTCTCCTTCTTTTGTGGTTCTAAATTGACCTCAGCTAGAAAAATATCAGCTGAAGTTCTAACAGTGGTTTAAATCTGATTGCACTGAAGATTTTCTTTTTTCTTTCTTCTTTGTTTTTTGAGCATTGTGGAAATTGAAGAGAAGCGAAAGTTCCCTTGTGGCATTTATGCTTATATTTCCAAAGTGTGGAGTAGTGGATGGCATTTAGTAGAGATGGAAAATCTTGGTGACTATTATGAATATCACTAACACTATTTTATGAAGTCATTAGCATCTGTTGCCATTCTTTGCATTTATTACTTTGGACCTGTTTAAATCTTTAAGCCACTTAGAATGCGTTGCTAAGAGAATATGTTCTAAAGAAAATAGAATGTACAAAATGCAGTGTTTCTTACACAGTGAAGTTTTTTTTGTTTGTTTTAGAAAAATAAACACAATTCCATTTCAGAGATTGTAAATCCATCTGGTAAGATTCTTGGTTCCAAATGTAATCCTCCTGTGCTTGCTTTGGCAGCACATTTACTAAAATTGGAACAAGACAGAGAGGATTAGCATGGCCCCTGCGCAAGGATGACATGCAAATGTAACCCTCATTTGTGTCACACTCTCATTCCCTAGGGAGAAAATCCTCCACCTCCAGGTTTCATAATGCATGGAAATGTCAACCCAAATGCTGCCACAGCTCAGCTTCCCACATCTCCTGGTCATATGCACACCCAGGTACCACCTTATCCACAGCCACAGCGTAAGTAGTGCGACCCTGAAATCCTGGTGCAGCCCTGTGTCTTATTCTAATGTTGAAAAGATTTGCTTTGGAGCTCCAAACTCATCAAGTCGGTTTTAACAAGCAAAGAGAGAACCATTCTCTGTCGGACGTGAGAGAGAGAAACATGGTTTCCTAGGAAGCATCCTGAATCGGCATGCCAGGAAACGGCTGGTGTCAGTCTGTTCAGAACAGTTCCCTAGCAGCTACTAAGGACAGTGAATTGTCCCATGATTTGGATATTTTTTTAAAATGGAATTTGTGAAAGGATTTGGTTGCATATTCTTTTCCTTTAAGAAGGTTGACACAAACCATCTTTGGAAAAATGGTTCCGAAGGACATTTGTTCTTGTTTTCCATTTGTATCATCTTTTTTAAGAAATAGACTTTTTTTTTTTTTTAAAGATTTTATTTTATTTAGCTGACAGATCACAAGTAGGCAGAGAGAGAGGAAGGGAAGCAGGCTCCCTGTGAGCAGAGAGCCCGATGCGGGGCTTGATCCCAGGACCCTGGGATCATGACCTGAGCCGAAGGCAGAGGCTTTAACCCACTGAGCCACCCAGGCGCCCCACGAAATGGACTTTATTTTAGAGCAGTTTTAGATAGCACATTTGAATGGAGAGTACAGAAGTTTCCAATATCCTCCCTGCCCCTATGCACAACCCCCTCTGCTGTCAACAGCCCCTACCCCAGTAGTACATTTGATACCGTTAATGAACCTACACTGACATGCCATTACCACCCAAAGTCCTTGGGGTACTTACTTGAGGGTACACTCTTGGTGTTGAACATTTGATGAATTTTGACAGATGTATAATAATGACATGTGCCCACCAGTGGCTTTTGTTTTTTAGAAAATATTTGCACTTAGAAAGAAAATATCACCACTGTTATAAAATTTAATTGACCAAAAAAAAAAAAGAAAAATCTCCAGGGGGGAAATTACAGGACTAAACAACTATTACAAAAGCAAGAGACCGTTACCTAGTAAGAACTAACCCTAATAAGCCTGTTCTGTGCTAAAATGGATGTCCTTAACGTGGATACAGATTTGACATGACTTTTCACATGTGCTCTCTTCCGAATAAAGTAGGTACAGTTCTAGTAGATTCATTGCGTGGGAGTCCATACCTACCCCTGGTCATGAAGAATGTGATGGTATTCTCTAATCCGGGCTCAGATCTTTGCATCAAAGTGTTAGTTGGGTGCCTGGATGCTTACTAACCAGCTGTGCCCAGAATATGAAATACTGTTTTGTCAGGGACCATGGAGAGTTGGCTATTAATCTGAAACTGTGGCCCAAAATCACAATTTGGGTAGCTGATGATATTACCAGGTGTTGGAGAAGGCTTCTGATTCGTAACAATAGTGTTCACCCTACAATTCTTGTAGTGGCAGAGATGTTGAGCCACTACCAAAGTCCCCTTATTTACCATAAGGGGAAGTGCTGGGAACATGTAATTCCGGCATGGTTCCATCTGGTGGCTGGTAGGTGTCACTGCAGGCTTTCCCCAGGGTCGGGAACGGGTCAGTCTTGGAGTTCTTGGGTCTGATGATTCGAAGAATTTTTTTTTTTAAGATCTTATTTACTTATTTGAGAGTGAGAGTGAGAGAGAGAAAGGACGAGTTGCGGGGGTGGGGCAGAGGAAGTGGGAGAAGCGTACTCCCCTCTGAGCAGGATGCCCAATGCTGGGCTCCCTCCTAGGACCCTGAGATGACGACCTGAGCCAAAAGCAGATGCACAAGTGACTGAATGACCCAGGAGCCCCTCAAAGATTTTCATAGCCAACAGCAGTCTGGAGATGGCAGGTTTCAAATACTGGATCCAGTAACTGTTAGTATCATTTAAGGAAACCCAGGGTATCAAAAGCATAACGTAGAAGTGTTAATATATGGTTGTAGCTCATTGTTGAAAGAATAATGATGAAAACAATTTCCACAGAATGAAATAAGTTTGGGTTTTTTTAGTGCTATCTGAATAAACTTATAACTAATTAAAATTTCTGTTTCTTCTCCTCGGTGTAGCTTATCAGCCAGCCCAGCAGTACTCCTTCGGAACAGGGGGTTCAGCAGCGTGCCGGGCTCCGCAGCCTGTCGCTCCTTCTGCTTCAAATGCTTACCCTAACACCCCTTACATGTCTCCCGCTTCTTCCTATTCGGGGCAGCCTCCGCTGTACGCAGCGCAGCACCAGGCCTCTCTACCTGCCTCCAGCTCTGCTGCTGCTTTCCCTCCTCCCCCTTCCTCTGGAGCATCCTTCCAGCATGGCGGACCAGGAGCTCCGCCGTCATCTTCAGCTTACGCGCTGCCTCCTGGAACAACAGGTACACTGCCTGCTGCCGGCGAGCTGCCTGCGTCGCAAAGAACAGGTCTGCGCTTGAAAGGGATTGGGTTTGGCTCCTCTATTTTTCATGAACACCTTGGGGGGGGGGGGGAATCATGTCTGACTCTGTGTGCTGAGCAGTCCGAGGTGCTGACTGAGTTTGTAGAACAAATGCTAGAACTAGTTCTAAAAGTGTGATTGTCCCGTAATGAACTTTAGTTGCTAAGTGAGAAGAGCTTCAGAACTTAAGAAGGGTAAGAGCATATAATTGGCCCCTGACCTTAAAGTAAGTGGTAAGAAATTCATTGGCAAGATAAGTGGTGGTTGAAACTAGATTTAATTGACACTTACTGCTTTAGAGCAAAACTTTGTTCTGTTCTCACTGCGTTTTCAGTTTTTAAAATTATTTGTGCCTTAAGCTCATTCATGGAGACTAAAAAGTATAGTGTAATGAGATTGTACATAATTTTATAATGTTTATTTACAAAAATGAGGAATCTCAATATGGTTATTTAAAGGAAAAAAGTGCGAGAACACAGCTCTGACAGAGAGGATGTCTGAGACAGTAGAAAGTCAGCGGACAGTAGTGTATCAGTTCCTCATTAGGACAATACCACCCTCAGACATTTGGGGAATTTCAAGGATTAGACAGATACATAGATAGATAGTCTAATAGTATAGTCGTGCCTAAAATTTTCTAATTAAAATCATAATTTTAAATTATTTCTATGGTGAAATACATGTTTTGTAAGTTCTTACTTATCTCATAATTATAGCATTACATTATTTTTTATGGGTAGGTTATACTATCTGATTTTTATTTGGGTTAGTAATAGGGGTCTTAAAATCATGTGTTATAAAAAGGGACTGATGAGTCCGGGTCCAGAACCATCAGCCATACTGGTTAAGAACGCAGGCTTTGAAATGGGACTTCCTGGATTTGTATCCCAGCTTCATTAACTTTCTAGTCGTGTAACCTGGATGAGTTACGTAAACTGCCTCAAGCCAAAGTCCTTAGAAATAATAGTATCTATTCATAAGCTTATGCAGATTATTGAATGCACTAATACATTAAGACATGTGGGGATAGTGACTGTAAAATTTGCTGTGATTACACAGAAGCTGACTCAGAATTAGAGCTCTGTGCCTGTTGGTATTTGGCGGTAATTTCCCTTTTAGATCATCTAACTGATGTGTTTGAAATAGAGGGGCAAAGAGATGAATGAATCTTGCTTTGCTCCTAATACTGAAGTTGCTCCTGGGGAGTCCACTATATATATTTTTTCTTTTAAGCAGGAGCTGTAATTACTGAAAACACTTTTTATAAATAGGATCTGCTGAGGAAGTATTCTTTTCTGACAAGGTCTTATGGGTCCACAATTATATGCCTGTCTCCTCTTTTCTCTAATATGTAAAATAAAGTCCAAAGTACCAGAAATCACTCACAGACACACAAAGTATCTGTATCACCCATTACTACACAAATAAAATTTCTGTAACTGTTAATATAAATAGTTAAATAGTTGGATATTTTAGGAGGCTGAAATTCAGTTACAGAGTCAAAAAATTACCTTCTAAAACTTCAGTGAGTAAAGATAGTATCCGTTCTGATCCAGGAGTTCTATTGGAGTTCCAGAAAATCCCTGCTTGAAAGTGGTGCAGGGAAATAGGGAGCTGAGTTATCATTTACTGAGTATACATTGGATATACACCCTCATTTACCGTCTGTTGTCTTATTTAATTCTCAGAGCCATGAGAAACAGAAACACATATATATTTTTAATTGGCATGAGGAAGCTTGGTCTCCTAGGACTTAAACTCATGGTTGCATGGTGAGAGTGAGTTGAGATACCAGTCCAGGTCCCTCAGTCTTCCGAGCCTGAGTTCATTCTTCACCAGATAGTCTAGTCCTGATGAAAGTGAAAGAAGTAGTCAGTTATCAGTGTTGGAATTACAGGAATCATACAGCAGCACTGTTTTAGTCATTTGTTACTTTAGCATCTAAGTTAAATGTTTGCATAGGTATTTTTTTTCTCCTTAAGCAGAAGTGTATTTGGCCTTAGGATAGTGTTTGCTTATATATACAAAGTAACAGGATCTTCTAACCTGGCTGAGAAACAGTGACTAACAGGAAGAAGCAGCAAGCATTTCTCAGTATTCAGCATGTACCGAGCCAGCTGCTTTGTTACCCTCTTGCATGTTAATAGCCCCCTGTCTTTTAACTAATAGTTATACTTGACCATATTTTATTTTTTTATTTGCTAAAAATTTTATTTATGATATATAAATAATTGTGACTCTAAATTTTATCTTTTTCTTTATGTGTCTTATGATCATATCATGGTTCTCTGTAAGACTTGGAAATTGCATTTATCCAGTGGATAATTCCTGATAGACATTAGGATTTGCAAGCCTTGTAACTAGTAGTGAACCACAAAACTATATGCCTGAGGCTCAGAGAAACTGAAACTAACATTGCAATCATCAGAACATTCATTCAGTAAATTCTTTTTTTTTTTCCAATTTATTTTTTAAATTAACATGTAATGTATTATTAGCCCCAGGGGTACAGGTCTGTGAATCGCCAGGTTTGCACACTTCACAGCACTCTCCATAGCACATACCCTCCCCAGTGTCCATAACCCAGCCACCCTCTCCCTGCCCCCCTCCCCCTGGCAACCCTCAGTTTGTTTTGTAAGATTAAGAGTCTCTTATGGTTTGTCTCCCTCCTGATCCCATCTTGTTTCATTTATTCTTTTTCCCCCCAAGCCCCCCACGTTGCATCTCCACTTCCTCATATCAGGGAGATCATATGATGGTTGTCTTTCTCCAACTGACTTTTGTATTTTGCTAAGCATAATACCCTCTAGTTCCATCCACGTCATCACAAACGGCAAGATTTTGTTTCTTTTGATAGCTGCATAATATTCCATTGTGTATATATACCACATCTTCTTTATCCATTCATCTGTTGATGGACATCTAGGTTTGGCTCTTGTGGACACTGCTGCTATAAACATTCGGGTGCACATGCCCCTTCGGATCACTACATTAGTATCGTTAGGGTAAATACCCAGTAGCGCAATTGCTGGGTCATAGGGTAGCTCTATTTTCAACTTTTTGAGGAACCTCCATACTGTTTTCCAGAGTAGTTGCACCAGCTTGCATTCCCACCAACAGTGTAGGAGGGTTCCGCTTTCTCCGCATCCTCGCCAGCATCTGTCATTTCCTGACTTGTTGATTTTAGCCATTCTGACTGGTGTGAGGTGATATCTCCTTGTGGTTTTGATTTGTATTTCCCTGATGCCGAGTGATATGGAGCACTTTTTCATGTGTCTGTTGGCCATCTGGATGTCTTCGTTGCAGAAATATCTGTTCATGTCCTCTGCCCATTTCTTGATTGGATCATTTGTTCTTTGGGTGTTGAGGTTGATAAATTCTTTATAGATTCTGGACACTAGTCCTTTATCTGATATGTCGTTTGCAAATATCTTCTCCCATTCTGTCAGTTGTCTTTGGGTTTGTTAACTGTTTCCTTTGCTGTGCAAAAGCTTTTGATCTTGATGAAGTCCCAATAGTTCATTTTTGCCCTTGCTTCCCTTGCTTTTGGCAATGTTCCTAGGAAGAAGTTGCTGCAGCTGAGGTTGAAGAGGTTGCTGCCTGTGCTCTCCTCAAGGATTTTGATGGATTCCTTTCTCACATTGAGGTCCTTCATCCATTTTGAGTCTATTTTCGTGTGTGGTGTAAGGAAGTGGTCCAGTTTCATCTTTCTGTGTGTGGCTGTCCAATTTTCCCAACACCATTTGTTGAAGAGACTATCCTTTTTCCATTAGACATTCCTTCCTGCTTTGTCGAAGATTAGTTGACCATAGAGTTGAGGGTCTACTTTTGGGCTCTCTATTCTGTTCCATTGATCTGTGTGTCTGTTTTTGTGCCAGTACCATACTGCCTTGATGATGACAGCTTTGTAATAGAGCTTAAAATCTAGAATTGTGATGCCACCAACGTTGGCTTTCTTTTTCAATATTCCTCCGGCTATTCGAGGTCTTTTCTCGTTCCATACAAATTTTAGGATTATTTGTTCCATTTCTTTGAAAAACATGGATGGGATTTTGATAGGGATTGCATTAAATGTGTAGATTGCTTTAGGTAGCATAGACATTTTCACAATATTTGTTCTTCCAATCCATGAGCATGGAACTTTTTTCATTTCTTTGTGTCTTCCTCAATTTCTTTCATGAGTACTTTGTAGTTTTCTGAGTATAGATTCTGTGCCTCTTTGGTTAGGTTTATTCCTAGGTATCTTATGGTTTGGGGTGCATTTGTAAATGGGATGGACTCCTTAATTTCTCTTTCTTCTGTCTTGTTGGTATAAGGAAATGCAACTGATTTCTGTGCATTGATTTTATATCCTGACATTTTACTGACTTCCTATACAAGTTCTAGCAGATTTGGAGTGGAGTCTTTTGGGTTTTCCACATACAGTTTCATATCATCTGTGAAGAGTGATAGTTTGACTTCTTCTTTGCCGATTTGGATGCCTCTAATTTCTTCTTGTTGTCTGATTGCTGAGGCTATGACTTCTAGTACTATGTTGAATAGCAGTGGTGATAATGGACATCCCTGCCATGTTCCTGACCTTAGTGAAAGAGTACTCAGTTTTTCTCCATTGAGAATGATATTTGTGGTGGGTTTTTCATAGACAGCTTTGATGATATTGAGGTATGTGCCCTCTGTCCCTACACTTTGCAGAGTTTTGATCAGGAAGGGATACTGTACTTTGTCAAATGCTTTTTCAGCATCTATAGAGAGTATCCTATGGTTCTTGTTCTTTCTTTTATTAATGTGTTGTATCACATTGTTTGATTGGCAGATGTTGAACCAACCTTGCAGCCCTGGAATAAATCCCACTTGGTCGTGGTGAATAACCCTTTTAATGTACTGTTGGATCCTATTGGCTAGTATTTTGGTGAGAATTTTTGCATCTGTGTTCATCAAGGATATTGGTCTGTAATTCTCTTTTTTCATGGGATCCTTGTCTCGTTTTGGGATCAAGGTAATGCTGGCCACATAAAATGAGTTTGGAAGTTTTCCTTCTATTTCTATTTTTTGGAATAGTTTCAGGAGAATAGGAATTAGTTCTTCTTTAAATGTTTGGTAGAATTCCCCTGGGAAGCCGTCTGGCCCTGAGCTCTTGTTTGTTGGGAGATTTTTGACACCTGCTTCAATCTCCTTACTGGTTATGGGTCTGTTCAGGTTTTCTGTTTCTTCCTGGTTTAGTTGTCGTAGATTTTATGTCTCTAGGAATGAATCCATTTCTTCCAGATTGTCAAATTTGCTGGCGTAGAGTTGCTCATAATATGTTCTTATAATTGTTCATATTTCTTTGGTGTTGGTTGTGATCTCTCCTCTTTCATTCATGATTTTATTTATTTGGGTCCTTTCTCTTTTCTTTTTGGTAAGTCTGGCCAGGGTTTTATCAGTCTTATTAATTCTTTCAAAGAACCAGCTTCTAGTTTCGTTGATTTGTTCTATTGTTATTTTTGGTTTCTATTTCATTGATTTCTGTTTTAATCTTTATTATTTCTCTTCTCCTGCTGTGTTTAGGTTTTCTTTGTTGTTCTTTCTCCAGCTCCTTTAAGTGTAGGGTTAGGTTGTGTATTTGAGACATTTCTTGTTTCTTTTCTTCTTTTTTCTTTTTTATAAAGATTTCTATTTATTTATTTGACAGACAGAGATCATTAGCAGGCAGAGAGGCAGGCAGAGAGAGAGGGGTGTAAGCAGGCTCCCCGCTGTGCAGAGAGCTGAATGTGGGGCTCCATCCCAGGACCCTGGGATCATGACCTGAGCCGAAGGCAGAGGCTTTCACCCACTGAGCCACCCAGGTGCCCCCCATTTCTTGTTTCTTAAGAAAGGCTTGTATCGCTGTATATTTTCCTCTCCGGAAAATACACTTTGCTGTGTCCCACAGATTTTGAACTGTTGTGTTTTCATTATTATTTGTTTCCATGAATTTTTTCAATTCTTCTTTAATTTTCTGGTTGACCCATTCATTCTTTAGAAGGATGCTCTTTAGTCTCCATGTATTTGGGTTCTTTCCAACTTTCCTCTTGTGATTGAGTTCTAGCTTCAGAGCATTGTGGTCTGATAATATGCAGGGAATGATCCCAGTCTTTTGATACCAGTTGAGACCTGATTTATGACCCAGGATGTGATCTATTTTGGAGAATGATGTGCACTAGAGAAGAATGTGTATTCTGTTGCTTTGGAATGGAATGTTCTGAATATATCTGTGATGTCCATCTGGCCCAGTGTATCATTTAAGGCCTTTATTTCCTTGTTGATCTTCTGCTTGGATGATCTCTCCATTTCAGTGAATGTTAAAGTCCCCTACTATTATTGTTGATGTGTTTCTTTGATTTTCTTATTAGTTGGTTTATGTAGTTGGCTGCTCCCATGTTAGGGGCATAAATATTTAAAATCGTTAGATCTTCTTGTTGGACAGACCCTTTGAGTATGATATAGTGTCCTTCCTCATCTCTTATTATATTCTTTGGCTTAAAATCTAATTGATCTGATATGAGGATTGCCACCCCAGCTTTCTTTTGATGTCCATTAGCATGGTAAATTGTTTTCCACCCCCTCACTTTAAATCTAGAGGCATCTTTGGGTCGAAAATGAGTTTCTTGCAGACAGCATATTGATGGGTTTTGGTTTTTTATCCATTCTGATACCCTGTGTCTTTTGATTGGGGCATTTAGCCCATTAGCATTCAGGGTCACTATTTACAGATACAAATTTAGTGCCATTGTATTGCCTGTAAAGTGACTATTACTGTATATTGTCTCTGTTCCTTTTTCTGATCTACTACTTTTAGGCTCTCTCTTTGCTTAGAGGACAGCTTTCAATATTTCCTGTAGAGCTGGTTTGGTGTTTACAAATTCTTTTAGTTTTTGTTTGTCCTGGAAGCTTTTTCTCTCTCCTCCTATTTTCAGTGATAGCCTAGCCGGATATAGTATTCTTGGCTGCATGTTTTTCTCGTTTAGTACTCTGAATATATCATGCCAGTTCTTTTTTTTTTTAAGATTTTATTTATTTATTTGACACACAGAGAGGGTAGATCACAAGTAGGCAGAGAGGCAGGCAGAGAGAGAGGGGGAAGCAGGCTCTCCACTGAGCAGAGAGCCTGATGCAGGACTCGATCCCAGGACCCTGAGATCATGACCTGAGCAGAAGGCAGAGGCTTAACCCACTGAGCCACCCAGGTGCCCCTATCATACCAGTTCTTTCTGGCCTGCCAGGTCTCTGTGGATAAGTCTGTTGCCAGTCTAATATTTTTACCATTGTATGTTACAGACTTCTTGTCCTGGGCTGCTTTCAGGATTTTCTCTTTGTCGCTAAGACTTGTACATTTTACTATGAGATGATGGGGTCTGGACCTAATCTTAACTGATTTTGAGGGGGCTTCTCTGCACCTCCTGGATTTTGATGCTTGTTCCCTTTGCCATATTAGGGAAATTCTCTACAATAATTCTCTGATATACCTTCTGCTCCCCTTTCTCTTTCTTCTTCTGGAATCCCAATTATTCTAATGTTGTTTCACTTATCTCTCGAATTCTCCCCTTGTGGTCTGGTAGATGTTTATGTCTTGCTCAGCTTCTTTATTCTCTGTCATTTGGTCTTCTGTATCACTAATTCTCTCTTCTGCCTCATTTATCCTAGCTGTAAGAGCCTCCATTTTTTATTGCACCTTATTAATAGCTTTTTTGATTTCAACGTGGTTACATTTTAGTTCTTCTATTTCTCCAGAATGGGCTTTTATTTCTTCAGACAGGGTTTCTTTAATATCTTCTATGCCTATTTCGAGCCCGGCTAGCACCTTGTGAATCGTCATTCTGACCTCTAGATCTGACATATTACCAATGTCCGTATTGATTAGGTCTCTGGCCTTTGGTCCTGCCTCTCGTTCTTATTGTCGTGGTGAGTTTTTCTGCCTTGTCATTTTATCCAGATAAGAATATATGAAGGAGCGAATAAAATACTAAAAGGGTGGCAAAGACCCCAGGAAAATGTGCTTTAATCAAATCAGAAGAGACCCCAAATCATGGGGGGGAAGTAAGGGAGTAAAAAGAAGTTCAGGGAAAAAAAAGAGAGAAAAAAAATTAAAAAAAAAAAAAGAAAAGAAAAAAATATGTATATATTACACTGGTGAATACAATAGGGTCACCCACTTAATTTTGGGAGTATTTTGGTCTCTTAGAAGAAACTACCTCGCCAAATTTTAACGAATTTAAAACATATATAAGGGTAAACACGATGAGGAGATGGAATATGACTATAAAGATGAAATTTTTTTTTAATTTTCTAAAAAAAGAAATTGAAAAATTTTTCTAAAAAAAGAGTTGATAACATAAGTTGGTTGGGAGAATAAAGAAAAAGAAAGTAGAGAGAATTTGCTCAGGCTGGAGACTCGAACAAAGCCCTGTGCTAGATTTAAGGTATATTTTGATCTATTAGTTGAACCCAGATTTTTTTAGAAGAAAAAACCCTATGTATATACAAAAAATAAAGTTAGATACAATCAAGGATAAAATATGACTATAATAATGATGGCTCAAAAAAGATTTTTTTTAAATGAAAGGTATTGTTAATATAAACTAGTTAAAAAATGTAAAAAGAGGAAAGGGTAAAAGTTAAAAATAATTGAGCAGAAGAAAAAATAAAATTAAAAGAAATTATTTAACTTTGCAAGACTAAAGAATCTTGGGGAGAAAGCCATGAGTTCCATGCTTTGCTTTCTCCTCCTCTGGAATTCCGCTCTTCTCCTTGGTAGGTGAACTTGGTCTCGGCCGGATTTCTTGTTGATCCTCTGGGACGGGCCGTTGTAGTGATTCTCAAGCGTCTTTGCCTGAGATGGAATTGCACCGCCCTTGCCGGGGGCCGGGCTGAGTCATCCGCTCGGTTCGCTTTCCGGAGCTTTTGTTCCCCCAGCGCTTTCCGTAGACTTCCGGAGGGCGGGACGGACATGGCGGCCGCTGGTCTCCGGCGGAGGAGCCGAGAGCCCGGGGCCCCCTCAGTGCGGCCTCGGAGACCAGCGCCCCGTCGCTGCGTCCGCCCGACCCCCGGCCCGCCCCGAGCTCCCCGCGCCTGCGGCCGGTTCAAGGTCACCCCGGTCTCCTGTGACCCCGGGACTGCGGCCGCGCTGACCCCGCGTGGGCGTCGCCCGGCTCAGCCTCTGCAGCCCCGGCCCTCCGTGCGCGGACTCCCCGTCCGCTGTCGTGCCGCCCGCTGGCCGCTGGCCGGAGCCGCCCTCCCCGCGGTCAGCGCCCGGCGCGTCGGGGTCGCGTCCCCGCCGGCCCGCCCGTCCGAGAGCGGCGCGTTGCTGCTTCTGGCGTCGCCGCGCTTCGCTTCGGCCTCGGGTCGGTCTGCGGCGCGCCGTGGTCGGAGCTGCGGGTGTCCGGCTGCGGGTCGGTCAGCCTGCTCCGCCGTCCGGCCCCTGCCCCCCAGTTGATTTTTAAATGTTGACCAAAAGTGTCATTTTGCACATCTATGATACTGTTCTCTAGGGATATTTATGTTGTTCATGTAGCTTGCTTTACCTTTTGTGGCTATTAAAAGGTATAGAAGTCAATTTTTGGTGTTTTTAAAAAGTCATACTTAAACAGTCAGTTTAAAGGCAGACGAAAAGATTGAAAAGGGTCAGTTGTAGCTGAAACAAAACTGTACTAAATCGATAAGAGATTTGAACAAGGATTATCTGGGCTGAAATAAAACATATCTCTAAATATAAATGCATAGGTACTTGAGGTTGGGAGGAGTCAGGCGTGTGTTTTGAGGGCGACCTTTGATTACTGTCCAGCTGTTCCTTGCTACTCAGCAGGACATCTGCACCCACAGGTATGCGAGCTCGCCATTGGCTACCCATTCCCGTTGTGAGTCTTTTTGTTTCTAATTCTGATGAAGTATCATTCCTAGTTTTGAATTCGATTTGATTTCATTATGAATTTGGAGTCATTTTACCAAAGGGTCCTATGAAATTGCTCCACGAACCTTTTTGTGCTAATAGTTTGTGAAATCTCGGGGTACCCTCCGAGGCTTTCATACCCAGGATTTGAGTCAATGCCGTGAGAAGTTACAGGGGAACCCACTGTCATCTCTCCCTGCCTCTCATGGGGCGGGGAGGAAGCCAGGTTGTTGAAATTCCTTCTGAAGGAAAGGGTGTAGGCCAAGGTGTTTCGGGTGACATACAGGCTCCCTCCATCCGGAAGCAGAAGTCTTATGCTAGAGAGTCCATCAGTGGTGGTTCTTAGGTCAGTCCTCTGTAATAGCCCACACACAATGACTCCCAGGGCTTTACTGACAGTAGTGCTGGGAGGTTATATCTTGCAAGGGGAATTAGGTTGTAAAATTGTTATATAAGGCAAAAATCGGAAATCACTTATAAAAAACAGGAAGTCTTTGGTCACTGTGTTCTTTAGTTAAGCTCTTGATGAGGAAGTTACCTTGAACTTCTGTAGGTGACATGTGCATATAATTTATTTCCAGTGCCATACTTTTTATTTGAGGCTGGGCCTGGCCTGACCCTGCATATCTGATCGTTTTGGTTTTGCTGTGTTCGTTTTCAGCCTTCTTTCCTCGGTTCCACTGCCAGAAACTTCAGTTATCTTAAGTAGTGGTTTCTGGAAGGCCTGTGCTAAACAGTCTGCAAATCCATATATTTTTACAAAAAAGACCACATAAATGGTTACCGTGGACCGGGTCTGTTGTCATTTATGCTTGTATTCATGGTGTGACATGAATTACATGAAGTTACATTTTCATCAGGAGGCCTCTCCCATCTGGCAGTAAAGTTGGCACCACCTTGCTAAGATTCTCTGACGTTCTTATCTTTAACAAGTACAGGCTGAAGTTTGCAGGACAGTGTAGAGTGCCTCCCATTTTTCTTTAAATCCCTACTAAAAGAGGGCTTTGACCAGCAAGCGGCACTGGCATTACTTGGGAGCCAGTTCGAACAGTAGAATCTCGGGCCCTTCCCTATAGGCAGTGAATTAGAATCTGCATTTTAACAAGATCCTCAGCTGACTTTGATGACAGCTTTAACTAATACTGAGTGCTCCCCCCACCATGATGTTATTGATCAAATAATAGGAAAAAATCCATGCAAACAGGGAAATACTATTTTAAATAGGCATGAACAAAAGTTTTTCTTAAACAGGCAGTAAGAGAAAAAGGTGATGTTAAAGAGTTAATCGGATCTAACACACTTAAATGAATTTGATTTACCCCAAAACTGATTATTTTCTTAATTGGATAGAAGACATTTTACGTGACTTGATAAAAAGAAGGGTTTTTTCCCCTTATAAAATTAGTTTGTTCTTTTTTGGGTTGATGGAGGGAGAAGCAATTACAAAATGAGGTAAAGTTTAGAATCTTTTTGATGGTAATGTTGTTTAAGTGACTTTTACATTTTGTCTACAGAAAATCAATTTATGCAAGACCAGGCACTTATGTTGGAAGGTGAATTGGTTATAAAATATATCTTTGGAGATTTTCAATCATTGAATACAGTTAATGAATGACCATTCACAATAATGCATGTGAACTCAAAGTTGATGATACTCTAAATCTGATCAGTATCATTTTTTAATTTGACTTCTTAATCAAATCAAATCTTAGAACTGATTGAATTAACATGGTGACACAGTAGCTTAAATCATTAAAGTTTTCTGTTTTATATAATCATAAAGAATGACTGTATCAAGATTGTCTTAGGAGTAAAGTTAGAAGGTGATGAGATTGATTTAAATGATTCTGTGTGTATGACCAGAACTTGAAGAATTTGTTAAGCAGATAGCAGCATGTAGTTTAATATTTTGTGATTAGCTCTTAGGTATTTTGAGGATTGTTTGGCATTCTGTCTTCTAGTAAACCTGTAGAAAATTAATTCCATTTTTAAAATCAAGGCAAAGGAAGGATGCCCCGCTGGCTCAGAGAGACACGTGACTCTTGCTGTCAGGGTTGTGAGTTTGAGCCACATGTTGGGTGTGGAGATTACTAAAAATAATTAAAAAGTAAACTTTAAAAAAGTGAAGGCAAATGAGTCCATGCTGCAGTTGGAAGATCTTATTTTTTTTTAAATTTCTGTGGCATTATGTACGGATCACAGGTTCTTTGGTCTGCTAAGCAATTTTGTTGTGATTTAATATGGGTATCGATAAAACAAGTAAAAGGGAAAATCCTGAAAGAATGTCGAATTTGTTGAAAGAGAAATTTTTTGCTTTAACTGTAAACATACATAAAAATCAATGAAATGTAAAATGATTACATATTGATTTTAAAATGATCCTATTTTTATTTCTGACATGTTTTCTTTAAAGATACTGGCATTAAAGTACTTAATTGTGCTACTGAGGTCTGTTTTTCCCTTTGAGATGAAGAGTTTTAGGGGCTTTTTAGGGGAAATTTATTGAAGTTGACAGTAGTTTAATTTTGTATTTGCTGCCAACCTTGAATTTTTTTTGTGTGTGGCATTAAAAAAAAATCTTATCACATATACTTAAATGCTTTCTACTTTATAAATAATTTCTAAGGCAAAGAAGATAGAACTGCAGTATTGTGTAGTTGAGACCTTTTTTTTTAACAGTGTTTCTGCCATATGGGTGATTTTCTTATGTTGAATTGCTCTCTTGGGAAATAGGAGATTTCTTTTCTGCATGTTGAATATAGCAAAAGTGGCCTTTTTATTTTTTTAGCAGACTCGGGTGATTTATTTTTTATTTATTAAGAGAGAATTTCTAACTGATCTTTGAAGGTTATACATCAATATATCATTAAGTCTTCACTATCCCTAAATTTAGTACAGCTCTTTCACTTGAAATGGAAATGATATCAAGTTACCTTGCTTAGTAAGCCAAGGCTTTGTGAATATTTGAGGAAATTATTTGAGAATCCAGAGCTTCAGAGTGATCCCCAAAGCTCAGCTGATAAAACTTTTGTGAGTTATCCTCGGGGTTAAGGCAGAATTTGAAGGTATTTTAAGATGAATACAATTGAGTTTTCTTCTTTTCAGAATTCTAAAGGAAATTGCCCTTTATTTTCTCTTTTAGGTCCTCAGAATGGTTGGAATGATCCTCCAGCTTTGAACAGAGTACCTAAGAAGAAGAAGGTACTAGAAAAAGATGTCAATCTAGTTGCCCGCAGGTGTTCTATTAATCCCAAAGCCACCTGGAATACACCACCCTTCACTGACCTTTAAAAGCAAAGTTTACTGACTGACAGGTTTCAAGTATATTTTAGCTTACATCCTTTGTTTAGTTTAAAAAAAAAAAAAAAACTTACATCCTTTGTTTAGTTTATAAACAAAACAAAAAACCAGTATGGTGGTGTGAATTTAACTCCCATTGGAAGACAAGATGTAAATTCCCAACAGGTCTCTTTCAAAGAGTAGGAAACAAAATTTCCCAGTGATTCTTTTCTTTTGGGGGTGTGTTTGGTCTTTGGTTTCCAACAGTAGTCCTGAATTTGGCAATTATATTTTGGACTGTTTTGTCTATCACATATAGTATAAAGAAACAACCTACTAGCTGAACAGTGTTGAACCGTTAGTAACTGTTGAGCACTTTGGAGCACAAGATAAGATTCTTTTCTTCTTCCTTCCCAGTCGTTTTTACCTTTTTTTTTTTTTTTTTAATTTCTGGTAATTTCCTTTTCTTAAATATAGTAATGAGAGGGCATAACAATAAAATTGGGAGGCACTAAATGGGCAAAAAAACCCCCAAAATTTAGTAATAATTAGAAATGAAATCTACTACTTTTAATATGGTTGGATTGACAGGTAACATCTACTTAGTGATGTAGGAAAAGGAGCATTACATCAGGATCACATTAAATAGAAACATTCATTTGGCATATTTGATTCCAGTATTTGCTAGATGTAATTCTCTAGACTTTGACATCCTTTTTCAGAACGCCTTGTTGTGGCTCCCCGTATGAGAGAATGTATGGAAGACAAAGGGGAAACTGAGAGGTCCAGTTTTGAGCTTTCTATTCCTCTTACCCAGATTAGCTCTAATTTTATGTTTTACTCTAGAATTCTGCATAAAATTTCATTTGAAAGTAGAATACTATTACAAACAAATAACATTTTTTAAATGTTAACCTTATTTAAGGGTAAGTAAATGACACTCTTTGGCTTATGCTTGGTGTCTTTTATTTCTGTCTCTTAAAAGATGCCTGAAAACTTTATGCCTCCTGTTCCCATCACGTCACCAATCATGAACCCTTTGGGTGACCCCCAGTCCCAGATGCTGCCCCAGCAGCCTTCAGTCCCTGCACCTCTGTCAAGCCAGGCTTCATTCCCGCAGCCACATCTCGCAGGTGGCCAGACCTTCCATGGTGTCCAGCAACCCCTCGGTCAACCAGGCATGCCACCGTCTTTCTCCAAGCCCAATATTGAAGGCGCGCCAGGGGCTCCTATTGGAAATACCATCCAGGTAACAGTCCTTCTGCATCCGTGGAATGGGAAGACGGCTCTGTTTCAGTTCATTTTTTTTTAATGTGTTAACTTTGATGATTACACCTGTATTAGTGAACATCTATATTCGGTTTCAGTTAAGACAACCTAAATAAAAAATAGTAACCCTTGTTTTTAAGACTGATCATGCAGGGATATTTTTCAATTACGTGGCCATAAACCTCCTGGAAGAGGCTCATGTATTTGCTAGTGTATGTTTATACTAACTGAACAATCGCAGTATTTCATTTGACCTAACCAGTAGCCATAATTTAAGATCAGTTGAATCCATATTTTCAGCCAGGCTTGCTAAGCAGAAGTTATTTCCAAAGGTTTTCCCCTTTAATGTATAAAATAAAATGTAATGAGTTGTATCTTTCCTTGTATATGTGTAAGAGCTTACACTATACAGCCTACCTTCACATGGAGACACAGATTTGTACTGCTTTTCACATACAAACACCTAGTTGGAAGGGTTCTAGACGATAAAAAAATCACATATAACTAACTGACTTAGACACACAAAGGTAAACATTTTGCACTGTTCATGAGGAGTGAAGAGCTTGGGTGAAAGTTAACATAAGAAGATGAAACAAATCTCTGCCCAAAGTATAAAACTAGTTCTGTTTTTGTCTTTGACCATTGAAGTCAAATTTATAAACATATTTCTCTGTCACAGGGCGGTGCTTTACTACGTTCCATTATAAAAACAAGTGGGTTTGTTTGTTTGTTTGTTAAGGGTTTATTTATTTGACAGACAGAGATCACAGTAGGCAGAGCAGCAGGCAGAGAGAGAGGAGGAAGCAGGCTCCCCACTGAGCAGAGAGCCCGATGTGGGGCTCGATCCCAGGACCCTGAGATCATGACCTGAACCGAAGGCAGAGGATTTAACCCACTGAACCACCCAGGCGCCCCTAAAAACCAGTGTTTTGAATGGAGGTGGGAGAACTGACTTCTTTCCACAGGACTTTAACTTATAAAGATGCACTGTTTTTTTGGGTTTTTTTATGATTACAAGTCTACGCTAGTTTGGGAAGCTACCCAGCCATTCATTTTTGTGTAGACCTGGGCTCACGCTGTACTCCTCTAGACCGGAGCCTCATTTACTGCCGGAAGGGAGTGTTGTCCAGGATGTTTGTGTTCAGCCAGGCCTTTACATCCAGCTGCCTGCCTACCTGGATGTACCCAAGGCACCTCACACTCCATATTTCTGAAGCCTTATTCATAGTCTTCCTCCCAAACCTCACCTTCAAAATCTGGTCTTCAAAGCTCCCCATTTCCTGCTTTGGTGCATGGCGCCGTAATCCCTGTCTAATCTAGCCGAGAACCTGGGAATCATCTTTATACTCTTCCTTTAGTCCCTCTTCCAAGTCTGTCCGTGAATCTTGTTGAAACTGTTTTAAAAATCTCTCCCATATCCCCGGCCTCACTTCCAGTCTCGTCTATGCTGCCTGCCTCCCAGTTTTCAGCGGTGCAGGAGCCTCTAATTAGTCTGCCTTTGATCATCTATCTGGTCTTGTTTCATCTTTGTTTAAAACGTTTCTCTCAAGATAAAGACCAAAATATTTCACATTATCCAGAAGCCCTCAGCTGCACATTCCTCCTTGCTGTCTCTGCCCCAGCTACACCGGCCTCCTTTTAGTCACCCGTATCATGGTCCTTCCGTTGGACACATTCTTGCGCTGCCGGGAAGGCTTTTCCTTTCTCATTTAACTAGTTGACTCCTGCTTGTCCTTCTGATCGAATTTCCTGCAGAGAGCTTGCCCTCAGTTGAATTCTAGTTATACTATCTGTTGGTTCCATTAAGGTTAGCTTATTAGCAATTAAATACCAGTACAGTTGCTATCTTATCTTACAGTTGTCATCTTACTGATGACATTTTATTTTTTTACTTTTTTCAAGTAACATCTTTCATTAAGATATAAATGTTTGTAAACTTTTTCTTTTTCTTTTTTTTTTTTTAAAGATTTTATTTATTTATTTAACAGACAGAGACCACAAGTAGGCAGAGAGGCAGGCAGAGAGAGAGGGAAGCAGGCTCCCTGCCAAGCAGAGAGCCCGACGCAGGACTCGATCCCAGGACCCTGAGATCATGACCTGAGCTGAAGGCAGCAGCTTAATCCACTGAGCCACCCAGGCGCCCTGTTAACTTTTTCTTAATGAAACTTTGAAACTTTCGTTTTCTTCTTTTAGCCTAATAAATTGCCAGAGAGCTGAGATCATTTCTGAATTGGCTTGTAAATACATAGTCAGTGCCTGGCACATAATTACTATAATTTTTGAGTGAATGAACTAATAAATCAGAACTTTAAAAACAAAACAGTCCTTCTTTATGTTTCCATCTGTACATTCAGTTACATCATGGTCTCTTCTCTGCCAACTTTTTGACTTAATCTTGGCAGTTTGGGGGCACCTGGGTGGCTCGGTGAAGTGGCTGCCTTTGGCTCAGGTCATGGGTTGGAGCTCCACATTGCGTTCCCTGCTCACTGGGGAGCCTGCTTCTCCCTCTGCCTCTGCCCCTCTCTTGTGCACTTTCTCTCTCAAATAAATAAATAAAATCTTGAAATAAGGGGCATCTGGGTGGCTCAGTGGGTTAAGCCTCTGCCTTCTGCTCAGGTCATGATCTCAGGGTCCTGGGATGGAGCCCCAAGTCGGGCTCTCTGCTCAGCAGGGAGCCTGCTTCCCCCCTTCTCTCTGCCTGCTTGTGATCTCTCTCTCACTGTTAAATAAATTAAAAATCTTAAAAAAAAAAAATCTTGAAATAAAAAATCTTGCAGTTTGGTGATAGACCAAGTATCAACCTTCAAGAACAAACCAAAGGACAGAAGAATGCCAAGGTAAAGCAATGAGCCGACCAGCAGAGCAAGCAGCCACCGTCACTCGCGGGCGGTGTAAATGCCTCGTCCTTTTCGCTGCCTGCTGGCGTCGGTCTGCTGTCTGCTTCGCCCCAGATAATGCAGTGGAGATCAACATGTGTGCCATGATTGACCGAATTCTTTATATCCAGTTCTGGTTTTGAAAATCAAAGTTATAGAAGCCTGTCCCTTCCACTGAATATCTGATTTTCATTTTTACTTATCCCAAGGGATTTCACATGTTAATGGGTCATTTGATTTTAACAAGTGGTTTTCTTTTTATCACAGAGTTTCAGGGCTTTGTGTATAGGTAATTTCTGGTCATTTCTGGTCACTTTCTGGTATTATTTCTTCCAGCATGTGCAGTCTTTGCCAACAGAAAAAATTACCAAGAAACCTATTCCAGATGAGCACCTCATTCTAAAGACCACATTTGAGGATCTCATTCAGCGCTGCCTCTCTTCAGCTACAGATCCTGTATGTATTTGTTCTCATATTTTGCTAATTTAAAATAATCACTTAGGGAGCTCTTCTGTAATTGCAGGAAGCCTTACAAGATACACTTTAGAAGTTTGTACAATAGTAATAAAACTAGCACTTACATACTTTGCTTTTCATATAGAAATGTATCTAATATCTTTTATAGGTAATTAATCCTCCCAGCAACCCGGTGGTAGGTAAATTTGTCATCTTTTTTTTTTACAGACAACTAAAGTAAGCAAAAACCAGTCAACACCCAAGATCAGAGCCAGAATTTAATCCCAGTTTGGGTCTGGAATTTATGCTCTCACTCACCTTGAGGCACTGCCTCTCAGCAGCAGACCTCATGTCTGGCACGTAAATAGAACAGAATGGTGGCATGTAGGAGATTCAGGCTGGGGCTTTCTTTCTCAGCTCAGATCAAAGCTTTTAAAAGTAGACAGATAATCTTACATGTAACTTTGCAAAGATCTTAAAAATAATTGTTTTAGATTCTAGACTCATATTCATAGTTAAAGCAACTGATTTTACTTAGTTCATTGAGAGGATGCCTGTGTATTGGCAACAACAGAAATTCAACAAAGCTGGTCTTGTTTTAGACGAACTCTCAGTTTCTGCCAACAAACATTAGATATGTTTATTTAGTCACTGGCCACTTGTCTGCTTGAAAAACAGCTTCTGGAATTTGCTGTTTCATTAGACGTTGAGTATTAATAGATGCAGCTTTCTTCTGGTGTTTTACAAAGCTATTCCCTGTACTAAATGTGTCAGCAAAGCAGAAGCAGGGATCGGTTAGCATCGGCCATTGTGCCTGGCATTCTGGAAGTGATGGAAGCAGAGGAACAGAGAACAGAGGGGGCAGAGAGCCCTGCATACACTGCCCCTGTGTGCACCTCTAAATAGGGCACGTCATTCAAAAACAGAAGAGCCCTGATAAAAATGAAGAGAACTCCAGCTCTCCTTGAGGCAAGAGTCAGTATAGAGAGGTTGAGACAGCACGTAGTACACAGCCCAGCTCAATAAATTTTTGTTGATCTAAACTTCTCTAGGTCAACATATCATCTTCCTTCCGGGTCCAGAGGAGCCCTGGGCAGAAGAGAACCACAAAAGACAAACTGTTCTTGTAATTCTTGTAACCAGTCGGTTGGTGGGGGTTTGCTAATACCCTGTTCCGACCAGCTGACTCTGCCCCTGGGGTAGGCTCCTACTGGTAGCGAGAGGAGATTAGTTTTGAGCAGGGACTCTCAGGGTTCCCTCCACGCAGATCCTTTTACTCACTGGCTGGAATCCTTTTTACAGTGTGGCTGTGATACAGTCTTGTCACGTTAGCTGTGTCCAGACAACACAAACTAATTTTGCAGCATGACTTAGTTTGTGACAGTATCCCTGATAGCTTCATCTTTTCCTCATTCTTTTTTTAAAATCCATTCGAGGTGTATCATATTGTGCTTCAGCAGTTTTTACGGTGCTGAGTGCCCATCGCAACAAGTGCCCTCGTCAGTCCCTGTCACCCGTCTCACCCGTCCGCCTGTCCACCTCCCTTCTGGGAACTGTCATACCGTTCTTGGTAGTTTAGAGTCTGTTCCTTAGTTTGTGTCTCTCTCTCTTTTTTTTTCCTTTGGTAGTTTATTCTGTTTCTTAAATTCCACGTATGGGTGAAATCATACCTTTGTCTTTCTCTGATTGATGTGTTTTATTCGGCTCACGCTCTCTGGCTCCGTCCATGTTGTTGCAAACGGTAAGACTTCATCGTTCTTCCTGTGACCGACTGACGCTCTGTTGTGTACACGCCACATCTCCGTCCATTCGTCTGTCACTGGACACCTGGGCTGCTTCCCTAGTTTGGCTATTGTAGATAATGCTGTGATAAACATAGGGGAGCATGCATCCCTTTGAATTAGTGTTTTTGTATTTTGGGGGTAAAGACTAAAGACTCAGTAGTGCACTTGCTGCGTCGTCCGGTAGTTGTGTTTTGACTTCCGTTAGCCGTCCTATTCCAGAGCGGCTGCACCTGTTTGCCTACGTCAGGCAGTGCAGGAGGGTTCCCCTTTGTCCACACCCTCACCAGCACTGTGTTGTTTGGTGTATTGTTGACTTTAGCCGTTCTGACCAGTGTAAGGTGATATTTTGTTGTAGCTTTGATTTGTATTCCCTGATGGTGAGTGATGGTGAGCATCTCCTCTGTCAACTGGCTGCCTGAATGACTTTGGAGAAATATAATTCATGTCTTCTGCCCACTTCTTAATTGGATTATTTGGTGGGGGGTGTTGAGTTTTATGAGTTCTTTGTGTATTTTGGAATTTAAACCTTTATTGGATGTCTTTTGCAAATATCTTCTCCCATTCAGCACGTTGCCTTTCAGTTTTGCTTATTGTTTCCTTCGCTATTCGGAAGTAGTCCCGGTAGTTCATTTTTGCTTTTGTTTCCCTTGTCTGGGGAGAAAATTACTGCTATGGCTGATGCTAGAGAAATTATTGCCTGTGCTCTCTTCTGGGATTTTTATGGTTTCCTATCTTATATTTAGCTCTTTAATCCATTTTGAGTTTACGTTCGTGTGTGCTGTGAGAAAAGTGGTCCAGGTTCATTCTTTGCCATGTGGCTGTCCAGTTTTCCTAACACCATTTGTTGAAAAGACGGTCTTTTTCCCACTGGGTATTCTTGCCTCCTTTATTGAAGATTATTTGACCATATAATTGTGAGTTTATTTCTGCATTTTCTATTCTGTTTAATTCATCTGTGTGTCTGTTTTTGTGCCAGTACCATACTGTCTTGGTGATGACAACTTTGTAATACAACTTGAAGTCCAGAACAGTGATGCCTTCAGCTTTGTTGTTCTTTTTCAAAATTGCTTTGGCTATTTGGGGTCTTTTGTGGTTCCATACAAATTTTAGGATTATTTGTTCTAGTTCTATGAAAAATGCTGTTAGGATGTTGGTATATTTAAAAAAATCATTCACAGGGGCCCCTGGGTGGCTCGGTTGGTTGAGCTTCCGACTCTTGATTTCGTCTCCAGTCGTGATCTTGGGATCGTGAGTTTGAGCCCCACGTCAGGCTCTGTGCTCAGAGCAGAGTCTGCTTTGAGATTCCTCTCCCTGTGCCCCTCCCCCACTCCCATGCTCTCTGTCTCTCAAATAAATAAATCTTTTTAAAAAGCCATTCACCAAAAAACAAACAAAAAAATTATCCACCACAGTCAAGTGGGATTTATCCCCAGGTTGCGAGGCTGGCTCAGTGTTCATAGGTCAGCCCTTGCTCACTTCAGCAGCACATACACTAAGGTCGGACCAATACAGAGAAGATCAGCAGGGACCCTGAACAAGGATGGCACACACATCTGTGAATTTGCATCTGACCAAATACAAAATCCAATCCTGATAAAACCCTTAACAAAGTAGGTTTAGAGGGAACATGAAACACACCTCAACACAGTAAAGGCCTTATATGAAAACCTTCAGCCCACGTAATCCCAGTGGGCGAAAATCCAGAGCTCTTCCTTTCTCCTCCTCTGACACATTGGCATTCCTTCTTCCAGCATACCAGGAGCAGGTCAGCATCGACAGCTTCGTACTTGCTGCTCCTTCTGCTGGGGATCTTCCCCCACGTGACCACGTTACTCAGGCCGCACGTGCTCCAGGCTTCTCGGACGTTCCAGGAGCCATCTGGCCTTTCTTTACCACCTCGAAGTCCCAGCACTTCTAGCCCCTCACTCTGTTAACTCTTGCTTCCTGGCATCCATCACCACCTCATCTGCAGCACACTGCTATCTAGTATCTTTTTCCCACCAAGAGTATTCGAGGTCCCTGAGACATAAGCGTGGCACACAGTAGACCCTCGGTAAATATTGAAGAACAGTGTCCGTTCTGAGGCTGTCGCATAATGTACATCATTAGGTTAATCACGTTGTAATTGAAACCTTTAATTTTATTTTTATTTTTATTTTTTTTATTATTTTTTTTTTTTAAAGATTTTATTTATTTATTTGAGAGAGAAACAGTGAGAGAGAGCATGAGCGAGGAGAAGGTCAGAGAGCGAAGCAGACTCCCCATGGAGCTGGGAGCCTGATGCGGGACTCGATCCCGGGACTCCGGGATCATGACCTGAGCCGAAGGCAGTCGTCCAACCAACTGAGCCACCCAGGCGTCCCTAATTTTAGTTTTAGAACGGTTTTCTCTCCAGTACGAGGAGTAGGAGGTGGAAGGGCTCCTTGATTTAAAAACTCATTTTACAATATCCCTCTTAGTAATTTAAGCCACAGAACGTAATTTTCTTTTTTTCTTTTTTCCTCCCTTGGTGTTTTAAAAGCTCAGAAAGAGGGCGCTTGTGACTTAGTCTGTTAAGTGTCCAGCTCGATCTCAGCTCAGGTCTTGGTCTCAGAGTCACGAGTTCAAGCCCCACTTTGGACTGAGCATGGAGCCTACTTAAAAAAAGAAAAAAGGAAGAAAAACTCAGGAAGAAGCAAAATTAAATAACCATAGGTGACTAAGTATGTAAGTGATTGGAAAGGTTAAAATAAGATTCTAGTTCACCTTTGTGCTTGCTGCCAGCACCCATAATTCACAGTAGCTGTCCTTAGATCTCTTCTGCAACACAGTGGCCCACAGCTGCCTCCAGACGGCCCTCCGTGTTGCTCGTGGCTAGTGCGGTGACACGTGCACACAACTTGTCCTCTGAGCAGATGGTCCACGGTCCAGGCACTGCTCCCGTTTGTGCTCCGGAAGGCAGCCCCATATCCTCCTACCCTGCCCCAAGAATGGGTCACTGAACTCTGTCTTGACGGTCTGTTCAAGTTTCTGAGTCATAGCTGCCTCCGTTTCTTTATAACATGAAGCCGGTCAGCATCAGGAGTGTAAGGGTTAGTGAAATGAGACAGGGCAGGGTCTTTGGATAAAAGTTAAATATTCAAATATAACACATCTGTTTTTCTTCTCCTGCAGCAAACCAAGAGGAAGCTAGATGATGCCAGCAAACGCTTGGAGTTTCTGTATGATAAACTTAGGGAACAGACAGTAAGTTTGTGGGGAAAAAGGATTCATGATAATCATTTAGCCCTAGTTGCTAGTAAATAAACCTGTCATCAGCATTTGTGTGGAGTGTACTTGGGACCAAGATTGTGAGGACAGTGGTGGAATGGGCTTTCTCTAACTGAATCATAAATGTCATTTAACTTTGGGGATGAAAGAACAGGAGAAGGGGTGTGTGTGTGTGTGTGTGTGTGTGTGAGAGAGAGAGAGATAGGAGTGCAATTTTAACTCTTCTTGTAACAGAGTAGAAATGTAATCTGGCTTGTATTGGCCCTAAGGTAACTGGCCTTCTGTTCATTTTATATGTGGCTATATTTTTTGCATCTCAACATTCCTCTGCTCCATCTCTCACATCAGTCCCATCAGATAAAAATAACCATTCCGGGGGCGCCCAGATAGCTCAGTGGGTTAAGCCTCTGCTTTTAACTTGGGTCATGATCCTGGCATCCTGGGATCAAGCCCTGAATCGGGCTCTTTGCTCAGCGGGGAGCCTGCTTCCCCTCTCTCTCTCTGCCTACTTGTGATCTCTGTCAAGTAAATAAATAAAATCTTTAAAAAAAAAAAATAATAACAATAACCATTCCTGTCATGCGAGCCAGACCAGAGAAAGTTGATGTAACAGTGGACAAGCTGTGGTCCCTGGGCTGATCCAAAATAAATTCTTCCCTCAAAAGTATGGGCATATAATCCAAGTAATGACATGGGGAAACTACAGATACTGTGGTTTTAAGAGATGGTAAGATTCCAAGAGCAGTTAAGAATTGAAGAGCTGAGTACATGATGACGCCTGTTGCCCTACGAATGCAGGTAGACCACAGGGTTGAGACCACTGCTGCAGACGTGGTTTTAGACTGCTTTGGGTCCTTACTTAGAGATAGCATGATTAAGAACCAAATTCCAAAAAAACCCTTTAAGTTCCTTCATATGAATGGGAAAAGTTTTAAAAGGCATGAGCCTGTATCTAAAGAATTTGAAGAATTAACACTCTTAAGTGGAGAAAGACGTTAGCATTTCCGCTAGGGGAAGAGAGCTTCTAGAAAGAGAGTTAACTGACTCATACATGTTCATAATTTGTAATAATTTCCTTACATACGCCATCTTGTCATGGTTCTGCTTTATAACTTCAAGAGTTGCTTGATCCAAAAAACTGTTTCTAGAAAAGCTATATGATTTATTTGCTTTTTTAATAATATTTGTTTCAGTCTCCTTTTAAATATCAGGGTTTATGGGAGCGTCTTTCTTAATTTAATTCTTTCTCCTGATTCTGCCTTTGTTTCAGCTTTCACCCACGATCATCAGTGGTTTACACAACATTGCAAGGAGCATCGAATCGCGCAACTACTCAGAAGGCCTGACCATCCACACCCACATAGTCAGCACCAGCAACTTCAGCGAGACCTCGGCTTTCATGCCGGTTCTCAAAGTCGTCCTCACCCAGGCCAATAAGCTGGGTGTCTAAAAGGACGTCTTCACTCCCAGCCCATATTGCCATTTTTCCAAAGAAACATATTTTAAAAATGTCAAGGTATGGACCAGTCTTCATTCGCATGTTTCCATAGCAGCCAGCCAGGAGCAGATGTACTCACCTTAGAACTGCCCAAAACCCAGGTGCTTTCTTTTGTTTGAATCTTTTACTGCCCATGATGATTTTCCTGTTCTGCAGATAGTGTATTTCCTGGATTACACATGGTGTGTTTTCCTGAAGTATTCCGATTAAATGTGGTTTTTAGAACCTCAGTATACTTTTTGGGAAAGGAGCACCTGGTTATGCATAAAGCAGAGCTAAAACTAATTTTCTTTCATGTCCTCCCTGCTTCCTCTTTGTCAATCAGATTAAAGTGTGTAATCCTATTTTATGGGTATGTAGTCTTTTTTTTTAAACAGCTGCTCACAGTTTAGTTTAATCCCTATTTTTGTATCTTTGGCTTCACTCAAGTTCTGAACAAATAACCAAATCTAGAGGTTCCTACCTAGATCTTAGCAAAGATTAATGAAGAGTGGGATCACTAGCTTTAAATACCTACTGGGAAAACGAGCATTTTTGTTCTGTGTAATGCATTGGACTTTTTTGTATTAGTAAATGTTTCCGATACTCTGTTTGAGTTTTAAGATTAAATTATCTCCATTTTACATTTAGAAATTTGTTTGTCCACTTTTAAAAGTCACCCAGAGCTCTGAAGTGTAAACTTAGGAGGAAAATTTTAATTTCTGTCAACCTCCTGAATCAAAGGCAGACATTTTTCAGCCAGTTTTTCTGTCAAGTGATTTTATTATAGTTTGTCTTAAGAACAAGCAGCGTGGCAGAAGCACCCGGGTGGCTCAGTCGGTTAAGCGTCTGCCTTCGGCTCAGGTCATGATCCCAGGGTTCTGGGATCAAATCCTACATCAGGCTCTCTGCTCAGCGGGATGCTGGCTTCTTCCCCTTACACTCCCCCTGCTTGTGTTCTCTCTCTTGCCGTCTTTCTCTCTGTGAAATAAATATAATCTTTAGGGGAAAAAAATAGTGTGGTAAACAAATGATGATGGTCGCCAGAGAATCTTGAGAATCAGACACTAGAAGTCTTCACCGGTGCATTATAGAAGTTGACGTAAGTAGGCTGGGCAGCTAGAAGGTAAACATCGTAACTACCGTGGAGCTGCTTGCCTGGGAGTTAGACTGGTTCCAGTAAGAGCGGTGAGTGAGGAAGAGCAGTTCGTAGCTCGTCAGGCTTTATGACCCGCTGAGTTAAACAGTTTGCGAGAACCTCTCGTTTCCTTTTGCGGAGGGTTGCCTGTTTGCCAAATAAAAACCCTCTTTAAAATGAGTCATTCTGTGTTTAGTTCTGAATCGTTTTATAACTAGAGGAGGGCCATGATAGCACGTGTGAACGGTAGACCCCAGGACGAGCGTGCTCTCCCAGCCCCCGCCTTAAGTCCCCGGGGCTGCAGGCACCCGAGTCACTTCTGCGACTCACTGAAATGAGTGGCTGCTGTGTGCCGGGCGCCGGGACCGGACTCTGAGCGGTGGGGTCAGCCCCAGGCCCCATGCGGACCGCAGGTTGGCTGCTAGCAACTTTTTTCATCCCTTGCCCTCATAGTTAGGGTGTGTTTTATGTTTACCCTGATAGGATAATGGTATAATTGGCAAATTTTTATGAAAAAACAAATTTCCAAAAGATGACAAACAAGTAGGTGGCAGCAGAGCCCTGGTCAACCCGAAGGTTTTACGAGGATGAGCGTAAAAACACACCGTCCCTGACGGCTGAGCCGCTGTGTTCTCTCCTTTTTCAACACAGCATTGAGATATTTCCCCCGCTGTGGAGACCTTCTCCCGTGTGGCTTATAACCTTGGAGAAGTTCCACATAAACGGGTAAGAGGAGCCGGAACCAACATGCTGTTTTGTCTCCGAAGTATGAAGATAAAGGGAGATTGTGGAAGAGCATAGTCTGTTTTCTTGAAAAGAGGAACAACTTTCAAAAAGTTTTCTTTTAATAAGAGTAGAGAAAAAAGGTCTTAATTTCATAAATGAGCCTGTTTTTAACATTTTCAACTCCAAAGACCTTGCCCTGTATACCTGCGCAGGTCGGGCACCTCTGTATGAAGGGATCTTGTGCGAAGTCCCTGGTCTGTTCAGGTTGGGGAAGTCCCAGCCGTACCCCTGCCACTATTTCATGCACCATGACGGGTCATTCTTCTGAATCCCCGATTTGCTCAGTTTTGCCCTTATGTTGGTGTTTTCTAATTCTTTCACCGACGTAATTTTAAAACCAGGAAAGGCGTGTGAGGGAACCTGGTAGGTGGGGCTGGCTGTGGGCCCGGAGGAGTGGCCTCTGGGAGATGCCGCTTCAGGTGGCACCTGCTCTTCCGGCCCTTCGTATTCTCAGGCCCCGTCTGAGGATCTTGCATGCAATCGGACACGCAGCCGCACATGTGGGTAGCGTGGCAGCAGGGGAAGCGGCACCGCCCTCCACCCGTGACTTGGCAGCCCAGTTCAGAAAACTCCGTGTGCCCTGGGGGGCAGAAAGAGCAGAGCTCCTGGCAACCAGATGTGCTCCGATGAACACCTGATGAACACCTGCCTGACAGGTAGAGAAGGGGAGGTGACCGGCTAAGACTTTCCTGATAACCATTTGTCTCCTGAGCCGAACTTGGGTTCGCCTGAGTGACCACAAGGCCGCCTGTCGCCTCTCGCGCTGCGGTGGTGACGTCATTTGGAAGAGTCTCTTGAAGGTTCTGCGAGCGGTGTACGCACGTCTGTGTCCCCACACGCGTAAGGATGCGTGTGTCCCTCCTTATTCCCCTGCTGTGGTGGCGGCGTTCCCAGGCAGTGCCCCTGCGGGTCTCTGGGTGTCCGTCACATGCTGAGCGTGTCCCCGGTGGCCTCTCGAATGACTGCCTCAGAGACACAACTGTTTATGCACAGAAAGTCTGAACTGTTGGGTCTGACCGATGAATATGGCAAATCTCTCAACCAAGATAGGTGACAAGAAGCCGCACTGGCTCTCACTGCTCCAGCCCCGGAGGCCGGGCCTACAGCGCGCACCCGAGCCTCGCGGGGGTCAGACTGTACGGTCCCTCCATTCCCAGCTGTTTGCGCTTCGGGCCCCGCGGGGAGAAGTGGATGTGTGGGTTTTAAAGTGATTGGTGTCGATCTTGGAAAAGGTAATGAAATCTAGCAAAAGAGAATAGACCTTTTTAAAAAAGATTTGTTTATTTATTTATTTATTTGAGAGCACAGGGGGGAGGGCCGGGGGGAGGGAGAGAGAATCTCCAGCCGACTGCCGTGCTGAGCGGGAGCCCCAAAAGGGGCCAGAGTCGAATCCCACAACCCTGAGATTATGATCTGAGCCAAACCAAGAGTGGGCACCCAACCGACGGAGCTCCCAGGCGCCCCGGAAATAGGCTTTGGTAGAACTGTGGTACGTGGCTTTTGCATTCTGGATTCATGTTTCCAGAGATCTGCTGAAGTATTCATTTAGCAAACAATGTTGGCGTCAGAAACAGCTGGAATGACTGTGCAGAGACCTCATTACTCGGTAATGTCCAAGATCTCTCATGCGGCGGTGCGCTCCCTTGAAGCTGAGTTCTGACGGTCCCCGGACCTAGAAGGCAGTCGTTCATCGGGCAGGCCTGTTCCTGCTTTTGCTGCTGTGTCTTACAATTCCCGGTCCTGTGGCCTTTCTAAACCACCTCTTGTGTATCAGTGGGTTCACGCGGTGCAAACGGGCAGAAGGAGGATGGCTTCAGAAGCCTTGTGAAACAGAGGAAACCTTTCTACCTCAAAAAAAGTAAGAGTTCGTTGGGATTTTGTCTGTATGAAGTAAATCCTAATGAACTTTGTATCTCAAACATCTACCATTATCTGGGTTACACCTTTAAAGGCATTTACACTTCCCAGCTCTAGAGAGTAGTGTTTTCACATTGTTATTGACAGTTTCTTTACCTCAGTAGGTATTTGTAAAGGACTTCATGTAATTCAGTAGGAAGACATCCTGTCCAAACGTGTGGGGGGTGTGTGTGTGTTTCCAGGTAGACGATATAAAATGAACCAGTAGGGAGCTTACCATAGGAATGGAATGGATTCAAATTTGATTAAAAGAGGAAAGCTCCTCTTTTTATTTTTATTTTTTTTGATAAGTAAACGGGTAATGAGTATAATATATAATTCAAGGGAGCCATGAAGGCATATTTGGTTAATGATGAGAAATCATTTCATCTTGCACTTTGTCCAGTAAAGGAACTCCCCCCACTGTAGGACTAGACTGTGGAATTAAATATCAAAACAGACTTCCATAGTAAAGAAGGAAAGCGGCATCTCCTAGCAGTAACTTCTTTCCTACTGGCTGTGTCTCCAAGTAACCCGTGACTTTCCTGACCCTTTTTGCCTGAAGGAGTCTTTGGGAGAGAACAAGTCAGTTTTAACAGGCAGAGATCAAGTCCACAAAGAGTTCTCTCCTGGGGCTTGCTGCTTGGACACCCTAAAGGGGTGTCCTTTCCTGGAGCTCGGTCCTTTGCTCCCCCCTCAGTCCTCCTATCAGCCCAGGGAGCTAAGCTCTTCATTCCAGCTACTGGGGGCAGCTGGGAAGCAGTAGAAGCCACGTTTGAACCCAGATCACAGCCTAATGAGCACGTTTCTTCCACAAAACCACATTGTTCCCAAAGTAACTACTGCTACAACAAAAATGCATTCTGCTCTCTGATTCCGTGCTTTTCCCTCCTATTAGTTTGCAGAGACCTGGCATTACCTGTTAACAAGGAATGTGGTTATGATAAATGGATAAACTTACTGGACATTGTGTATTGGCTTCTTTTGAGGCAGGTTCTCTTTACGTGCTGGGGAAGTTGGCCCCTGGCAGCCCAAAGCCTACCTCTCCTCTGCTTGTGTTCCATCAAGGGGAGAGGAAACCTCTCACAATACCCAGTTACGGTTCGCAACAAGAACTCCAGTTGTTTCCATGTGGGTCTCAGGCTCACCAGCTGAGTTCTGTGCCCAGAGGGACAGGAGGCCGGAATTGGCTGTGCCCTAGTGTGAACACAGTGATTTGAAGCCCCACCAGAACCCCCTGGATTAGTTCCACCAAGGGAACATGCAATTTGGAGAAGAGGGGTTAGAGAATAAGCCGAGACAACCCCTTACCTATACCGGAGGGGAAGCCCTTGGTGGGCACAGTAAACATTTTCATGGCACCAGTCTGAGAGTCAAGAAACAGTTTCAGTGTCTTCCCTGCCACTTCCTGTGAGCCAAATGCCGCTGCTTTCTGCCTCCATAGCCCTGTTTGTAAAATGAGGGGGTAGGGCTAGATGATTCCAGTTTCACTTCCAGCTCTGGAACTCTGTTACCCATCTACCTCTCCCACAGCATCTTTGTATATTAACTGCACCACCTCAGAAGGAATGGAAAACATTCGGGGAAGCACCGAAGCACCGAAGCTTTGAAGAAAGATGACAGAAGCACCTCGGGCCTATTTATATTTGGGTATATTTTATTCCTTCTGTAGAGTTGATTTCACTGCTAATCAGGAGAAAGAACAATGCAGCACTTCCCTTGGTTGGAAATAAGTAAGGAGGCATTTAAAAAATTGGTTTTCTAATTTGAGGACTTGGACTAAATACATTTGCTTGGCCTTGAGGTCTTTAAGTAGTGAATTCCTCGCTATAATGCTCTGTAGTTCCATTAAATAACCATTCTGCACACCTGTTCCCCACGCCAAGAAGAGGCCACGTTTGATCACATAGGATACTCAACAACGAGCTCGGGTTTTTCCTCTGGTGCTGCAAATCTGGGTCACCCCTTTGACATTCCTGAACTCTATTTACAAATGCCCCCTCCCTGCCTGAGAACAACAGGGGCCTTTGCCTTTTAAGAGGAGCCTGTGGTCACTGGTGCAGCAGGGAGAGAAAGAGGTCATTGAAACAGAAACAATCACGCAGCTAATGCTGAGAAGTAAGTTAAGAGCTTCTCTACGTTGATCTGACCTTGGAAATCAAAGTAAGGATCATAGAAGAAAATGGGGCGGGTGTTGGGCGGGGAGGAACTGGAGAGCTGCAAGACAGCAGGTGAAAAGCTCGTCAACACTGTCTTTCTTCTGGGGCAATAATAGGGTTGTTCACTTGCCTCAGAGAGCCGGGCTTTCGCAGCAGGGAGAGAGACAGTGGAGAGAAGTTCACTTTGGTTTGTGCATCTTGTTTTTAGCCAGATGTTGGTCGGGGGGATGTGGCGTAGATACTCAGGAATCTTAACGCAGCTGGGCCTCGAAAGCGGGCCAGTGACTCCTCCGCAGCGTTCGCTGAAGTCTGCGGCGCCCCTCCTTCCAGTATTTGATCGCCCCCCGGCTTCCTGACTGGACCTTCAGCTCCGAGAGCACAGCCGCACACTGTCCGTGGGGCTGAGCTTAACGGCTTGGCTTCCAGAAGGGGCTCGATGAATAGATACTGAACGGAAGAATGTCTTGTGATTCTAGAGGACTTGGAAAGCTGCAAAGGGCAACAGAAGAGACAGATTTGGGTCGGCCTCAGTGCTCAGCGCATGTTCAAGTTCATGCTCTTAACTAAGAATTAGGAAGTAAAGGCCCTCAGATGGCCTGGCCATCTCCCATACCTAGTGTCTTCCTGCCGAACTGTAGCCCTGTTAAGGCTGCTCCGGAAATCTGGGAAGTCTAAAGTAAAAAGGCTGGGGGATTTGTTGAAGGAAAACCCCTCACACCCATCACATCCAGAGCAAGAGAATCATCCATTTTATAGGAGCAGGTGCCCCCCTCTTCACTGCTATAAAATCTCAATGAGAAATTTTTCCAGTCCATTTAATCTAGAAAAGGGGAAGCCGACCCTTCTGTGACTAGAGCAAACTAAGAAGACTAATTTTCTTTCTCTTCCTTTTTTTCCCCCTAAGATTTTATTTATTTATTTGATAGAAAGCGAGGTCACAAGTAGGCAGAGAGAGAGGAAGGGAAGCAGGCTCCCTGCTGAGCAGAGAGCCCGAGGCGGGGCTCGATCCCAGGACTCTGGGATCATGACCTGAGCCCCCTGGGCGCCCCTCCTTTTTCTTTTTTTTAACTTGCTCTTGCTGCCTCAGTCCCAGTCTCCGAAACGATGACGAGAACGATAATGGCGATGGTGAGGGTTGACATTTATGGGCTCCTACACGCCAGACTCTGTGCTAATCCTTAGTTGCCACGAGAATGCTATAAAGTACGTATTATTATCCCTATTTTACAAAAATGCTCATAAGCACAGATTTAGTATCTCAATAAATGACACTGTCTTTCACTTGAGTCCTAAATCCAGAGAGCCAAAAGAACCCTGGTTTTTTCCTTCTCTTTCATGCTCAATTACGCGTGTGGTCCTACTGGTCCTTCGGTGCCAGTCTCCGTAGGGTTGCCTCTTCTCCGGGATCTGTGCCTGTGCCTTTCTTCAGATCCTCCCCATCACTTGAGCAGACTCTGAAAATAGTGCCCCCACTGGGCCTCTTGCCTTCAGTCTTTCCTCTCTCTACCACCAATCCAGTCATTTTCCACACTTTCTCCAGAGTGGCCTTTCTTAATGCAAATTTTATCAGATTGTTATGCTGCATAAGACCTTCCCAAGGCCTCTCCCCTGCCACATACTCTTCCCGCAAGACATTCCCGAGACCCGTCTACCTTGATGCATGCCCGCGGCATGACATTTCAGCTTTCTGTCCCACTGTCTCCCTGCTTGCACCCCCGACATTGCAGACATCTCTCTAGATGCCAAATGAAAAGGCTTTTGCTTGCCCTACTTTCTCTGCCGGGAATGTCCTCTGCCATGTTTGTCTAATAAACCACTCACCCTTCCAGACTGCTCTCTTCAATATGGCAGTCAGGAGACACACGTGGCTCTTAAGCACTTGACACATGGCTAACCCGAATTTTAAGACGTGTTTTGCTATAACTATAAACAACGGATGTGGATGTTGAAGGTACAGTGTGGGGAAAAAAGTGTAAAAGTCTTAATAACTTCATATTGATTACACAGTGAAAAGATAATATTTTGGGTAGACTGGGTTAAAGAAACTATTAAATTTATTTTTTCTACTTTTTTAATGTGGCTACTGGAAAACTATACGCGTGGCCTGAGTTTGTGGTGTGCGTGACATTTCCACCGGATAGCGCTCCTTGAAAATTCTCACTTGGCAAATTTAACCAAGGAGACAAAAGACCTGAACACTGAAAACTACAAAATGCTGCTGAGAAGAATTAAAGAAGACACATAGAGAGACACCCCATGTTTATGGATTAGAGATTTAAGATTATTAGGATGTCAATACTAACCCAAGTAATCTTCAGATATATTGCAATCCCTATCAAAATCCCAGTGCAATTTTTTGCAGAAAGGGAAAAATCTATCCTAAATTCATATGCAATCTCAACAGATCCCAAATGGCCAAAATAAAAAAGAACAAAGTTGGACGTCTTATACTTCTTGATTTCAAAATGTGTTACAACACTATAGTAAACGAAACAATGTGGCACTGGCATAGAGACAGACATATAGACCAGTGGAAGAGAACAGAGAATCTAGAAATAAATCCTCCAGTATATGGTCAAATGCTCTCCACTAAGGGTGCCAAGATCATTCAACAAAGAAAGAAGATTCTCTTCAACAAATGGTGTTTGGAAAACTGAATATCTACATGCAAAAGAATGAAGTTAAACCCTCATCTTACACTAGATACAAAAATTAACTCCAAATGGATCAAAGACCTAACTATCAGAACCTAAACTAAAAAAGTCTTTGAAAAAAACAGGGGGAAAGCTTCATGACATTGGATTTTACAGTGCTTTCTTAGATACGATACCAAGAGCTCAGGTAACAAAAGTAAAAATGGGTAAATTGGACTACATCAAAATGTAAAACTTCTAAGCATCAAATGACACAATCAGCAGTGAAAAGGCAAACTTTGGAATGGGAGGACGTATTTCCAAACCGTTTAATCTAATAAGGGGCTAATATCCAGAGTATATCAAGAACTCTTATAACCAAACAACAACAACAAAACCTCGATTAAAAAATGGGCAAGAGCGCCTGGGTGGCTCAGTGGGTTAAGCCTCTGCCTTCGGCTCAGGTCATGATCTCAGGGTCCTGGGATTGAGCCCTGCATCGGGCTCTCTGCTCAGCAGGGAGCCTGCTTCCCCCTCTCTCTTTGCCTGTCTCTCTGCCTACCTGTGATCTCTGTCTGTCAGATAAATAAACGAAATCTTTTTTAAAAAAATAAAAAGACCAACTTCTTAAAAAAAAAATCCTACTTAGCTATTACCCCTCCCCTTACACTGTTACTTCCTTTGTGCCTCCATTTTATCTTGTACGTATCACATTTTTGATAATGACTCGTTTGACAGGATAAGGCTAACTACCCCATTTGCCCCCATTAAGGAGTGAGAGGAACATTCATCCCATTCTGGGATGTTGACCAGAAGCTAAGAAAATATACTGAAGCCTTCTCTGAAGACCCTAGATGGGAAAAGGGACAGCAGCCTTGATGGCACAATATGCTCCCGGGACAGTCATTAGACAGTCCTTACCAGCAAGAGTGGATCTTACACATGCAGGGTATTCACTCTGAGATTGGATCTGGAAGAACCATGTCCTTCAATCTTCCTTTTGTAGGCAGGATCAGAAAGACCTAAACAGCGCTGCCCCTGACCCACGACACATACCAACATCCAAGTCTCCATACTAAGTCCAACTTGCTGACATGACCGGCCCGACCCAGTCGGACTCACTGGAGGGAAGAGAGGAAGAGGTTCTTTCAAGACAGATTCAAGACAGAGTGGCTTACCCTATAGATAATGCACCCGGGGGCAAGTAAAGAACTCTTTCGGTGCTTCTCCTGGACTCCGGGTATGTGTGCTTGATGTCTAACGGATTTTGTTTTTCTTCCGATCATGCACTGGACCTTCCTGCCCTTCCTCGGCCATCGCCAAGAGGTTGCATTTGTTTGGTCTGTCCTCCGTCCCAGATGAGGAGCTCCTTCAGGGCCGGGCCGAACCTTATTCATCCTTGTATCCCCAGGGTCCACTGGCCCTGGCACAGAGCAGGTGCTATGAATGGTTAGACTGAGTGTGGGGGGAATCATTACAATAACCCAGGGATTTTCGGCCAAGTCACTAGTGACCCCTGAAAGGACAGTCTGGATTACACACCCGTCGGCAGAACGCGGGTGGGTGGGTGTGGGAAGGAGGGGACTCATGTGGGGGAAAGTGGTTCATCAGAAAGCCCAGGTTGAGCGGCCGACGACACGGACACCCTCTAGTTTCCTGTTCTGTTTGTCACAATGTCATTATTTGGTGCCAACAGTGCACAGCTGGTCACCAGGAAATGTCCTTCCGTTCCAGGATTTCAGCTCCATCTGAAGCGCCACCGCAACGGTGCCCCAGTGGCCCCGAGTCCAGAACAACACCTGCTCCCTTGTAAAGCGGACATCTCCGCGGGGCTGATCGGATGGCCTCGGGGTGACTGTCAGACGCTCGAGTTACGCCCTTTCCAGCCGTCAGTTCTTTGTAATCTGCGGCCCTTTCCCAGACTCCGGGACGGGATTCCTAACTAGGGGTGACCTAGACATCAGCTTTATGTGTGGACACAGCGGTCACGTGTGTGGTTACTCGCGGACACACGGTTACGCGTGTGGTTATTAGTGGACACAGCGGTTACGCGTGTGGTCACTCGCGGACACACGGTTACGCGTGTGGTCACTCGCGGACACAGCGGTCATGCGTGTGGTTACTCGTGGACACAGCGAGGCTCCTTCAAACTCACAGAATTCGCAAGTTGGGACGAAGCACAAAGTAGCTCCGCTCCGGGGAAAGGAACCTGCGTCCGGAGGGCCCGGCCGGGTCGCCCCGACGTCCAGTTCCGAGGCCTTTCCCTGCTTCCAGGCTGGAGGCGCGGCCGGTGCCCTTCGCGTTGCCCCAGCGGCCCCCGCCAGCCCCGGACGCACCCCCGGCGCGGGCCCCGAAGGCGCAGGAGCCGCGGACGCACCGGGGCGCGGGGTCAGGGCAGCCGCGGGCAGCGGGGACCGAAGAGCGTCTTCCTCCTGGGCCACGGGGTGCGGACCGGCCGGAGCGGCGCGGGCCCTCCCCCAGCCCTGCCCCCGCTCCCGCCCCTCCCCCGGCCCCGCCTCCTCTCCCTCCTGCCCAGCCCCGGCCGCGGCGCTGCGGTGACCCGCCCGCGACAGACGGCGGCGCCGGGACCCGCATCCTGGGTCCGCGGGGAAAGCCGGGGGCGGCGCGGGGAAGCAGGGAAGGGGCGGGGAGGGCCGGGGAGGCGGGGCCGGGGGAGCAGAGACCGCCCCCCCCCCGCGGCCGACAAAAGGCCGAGGTCCCCGCCCCCCCGGAGAGTTGGCGCCCGCGGAGCCCGCCCGCTGTGGCCGTCCCTGTCCCTGTCGCTGTCGCTGTCGCCTGTCGCCGTCGCGCCGTGAGCGCCCCGCTGTCCCAGCCATGCCGGGCCCGGCCGCCGCCGCGGGGCACGTCCCGCACCGCAGCGCCGAGGGGCAGGCCCGGCCGGGGGCGGAGGGCGCGGGGCAGGGCGGGCGGCGGCGCATCGTCTGGAGGAACGTGGTGCTGCTGGGCCTGCTGCACGCGGCCGCCCTGTACGCGCTGGCGCTGGTCCCCGCCGCGCGGCCGCTCACGCTGCTCTGGGGTGAGTCCGCCGGCGGCCCCGACCCCGGCCCCGACCCCGATCACGATCACGATCCCGATCCCGACCCCGGCGCCGACCCCGATCCCGACCCCGGCCTCGACCCCCGCCCCGATCCTGATCCCGACCCCGGCCCCGACCCCGATCCCGACCCCGGCCCCGGCCCCGGCCCCGATCCCGACCCCGGCCCCGGCCCCGGCCCCGACCCCGACCCCGATCACGATCCCGACCCCGGCGCCGACCCCGATCCCGACCCCGGCCTCGACCCCCGCCCCGGCCCCGACCCCGGCCCCGACCCCGGCCCCGACCCCGACCCCGATCCCGACCCCGGCCCCGGCCCCGGCCCCGGCCCCGACCCCGGCCCAGACCCTGGCCCCGGCCCCGACCCCGGACTCGACCCCGGACTCGACCCCGACCCCGGCCCCGACCCCAGCCCCGGCCTGCTGCTCGCGCCGCGCTCGTCGGTCCTCGGGCCGGGCCGGGTCTGCGTCCGGGGGTCGCTGCGGTGCCTCGCCCGGGGCCCGGCGGGGTGGGCGCGTGTCCGGCTCCGCGGCGACAGCGGAAGGGACCGGAGCCCCGCGGCCGCGCTCTGCGCCCCGGAGCGCCAGCGGCCAGCGGTCGGGGACGTGGGGGAGACGCCGGGGTCGCCCGCGCGCGAACTCAGGCTCTTCTCGGCCACGGACCTGGGGCCCGGGTGAAGGAGGCGACAGCGGCGGAGGGTGACACGCCAGGCGCGGAAACGGCCTTGATTTCCACGCATGACGTGGGGGGGGACCCGTTCGCCTCCCGCGCCCCACGGGCTCCCGCGCCCCAGTCTGCGGTGTCGGTGCCCCAGAAGTGGCCCCAGAGGTGGCCCCGCGACATCGCTCCGCCCCGGCACAGAGCGGGACCGGGGCGCAGAGCCGCCTCCAGGCCCGTCCTTCTCCGGCCCGGGCGGGACTGTGGCCGCACCTGTGGCTGCTGTCCCTCCCCCCTTGCTGTCCCCCTCTGCGTCCCAGCACCACCTGCCCGTGCTGGCGGGCCGGGGACGGGGAGCTCAGGGCTGGGCCGCCGCGCCTCCCGCTTCCCCATTCCGTGCGCTCCAGGGGCGCACCGCCTCCCTAAGTCGCTGTCCTCTGAGCCACCTCACAGGTCCCCCTGGTCCCAGTGACTGGTCTGGGCTTCAGTCACCTGAGGCGGTAGCTGGGGCGCGATACTGGGGCCTGAGAAGGTGGTGAGGTAATCCAGGAGGCCCTTTCAGATGCCGATGGGGGATCTCGAGGAAGAAATACAAACTACTTTTATTTTCAGAAGGAAAAAGGAAGAAAATACTGAGACAACTTTCTGCAAAGCTTATTTGGAATAGTGCCAGCTTCGTGCCTCCATTGAGAAAGGGCCACCGGGCTCTCAGCCTTCCCTCCTGACCCTGCAGGCCCTGCCCTTGGAGCAAATCCCTCCAGAGCCCCTTAACTCTTAGGGGTGTGGCTGAGAGAGGGTCGGTGCTTGGAGGCGCGGCCAGAGGGTCAGGAGTCTTGGGGAATCCATGGGAATCTTTCCCCCTTCATGTGAGCTCCACGTGCAGCCCCGGCGCTGGGGTTCAGAACCCCTTTATCTAGAGCCACTTGCTCATCCCCGGACGGAGCCAGCCGGGCGCCTGCCCCTGAAGCCTTTTTAAGTCCCCTAAAAGCTCCTGGCGGCCCTCTGCTTGCACCTCCCCCACGGAGCGCACCTCCTCAGCTCTGTGCCCTCCTCAGCAGCGTCTCCGTGATGGTGTCTTGGCTTCATTCTCTGTCCTCCGCGTCTCTCATCTCCACATGACCAGATTGTAAGATGTTCAGCCGCTGCTTCATGGACAGGCCCCACAAGGCCGCCTAAAGCCCTCAGCGCTGCCCCCAGCCTCCAGGGAGCACCTCCCTCCCTTTCCAGGCCTGGAACGCTACCGGCCCACCTGCGCCCGCGAACCCGGGCTTGGCCTTCCCGAGGGCAGGGTCAGAGTGAGCGCGTGGAGACCTGAGTGCTCAGACGCGTCTGTGTTTGTCCCCCCAGGACGCCGCACGGGCTCCTCCCCATGCTGCCCCCAGACCCTGCCGACCCTGGCACCCCACCAGGAGCCACTCAGACAGGGCCTCCTCTCCGGGTTTGCCAAGTGGCTTCGGTCCTTCTCAGGCTGTTCTCTGGGGTGAAGACAGAATCTTTTTTTCCGGAAGACCGTAGCCAGCGGGCACCTCCCTCACCCCGGAGGCCTTCTGCTGTCCTGGAGCAGGACTGCGGCTTCCCACGGCAGCCACGCGGCCAGAGCCCGGTCCCCTCCGGCCCGCGGTCTCCTGCCTCGGCTCCTCCATCAGTGCCGTTCTCTGGAGCTTGGCTCTCCCTGTGCTTCCGGCGTCAGCAGGAGAGCGAGGAGAAGGAAAGGAAGGAAAGGAGCAGTGGGGCTGTTGTGCTTTCAAAGTCCAAAATGTTGCCTTAGACACGTGCTGGTCCACGACTGTTCTGAGTGGCCAGAGGCAGAGACCGCGGGGGCAGCTGTGCTGAGCCCCGGGCTCTGCAGGGTTATTCTCGGGGGCAGCCCTGGCGCCCTGTTGCCCCGTGTCACCACCGCCGCCCAGTTCTGTCCAGCGTTCGGCCGAGCTCGTGCCCTAACGCGCCGCTCGTCCTCCTCGGGCCGGGAGTCGTCAAGGACATTGGCTCGGCCCGTCCCTTGCTCGCCGCCCTTCACCCCGGGTGAGGCCGCCCTGGAGACGCGGGCACGGCTGCCGCGCGCCCGGCAGAGACTGAGGTGTGCGGCGGGTGGAGAGGCGTCTGCGGGGTGGTGGGATGTTGTCCACGAGAGGCCCACCGTGCAGCCCAGCCTCCGCCTCTGCCTAGTCCCCCACCTTCTTCCGACTCCCCTTGGGGCCAGGGCACCGCTTTCCCCTCGTGTGCCTCCCTGGGAGCAGGTGCTCTCCGTCCCCGCAGGACCCGAGGGAGGAGATGATGCGTTTCGAGGACAGAATGCAAACTCCAGCTGGAGGACAAATCTTTACCTCATACAACAGGGACTGCTTTAAGAGTTTTGGGCCAAAGACCCGGTTAATCCAGGCCCTGAATCCTGAGAGGAGTGAACGGAGGAGCCGGTAGAGGCAGTCATGATGCTACGAGTCCTCCTTTCCAGCAACCTCGGCCTTGCCCGTCTCCAGGCATTCTGGCTGTCGCTTTCCAGAAATGTCAGGGACTTTTCTGGTTTCTCTCTAAGTGTCATCTGAGTCCCCTAAATGTGTCCCGTGGTGACGTCATGGCTTTTTTTTCCTCTTTGGACTGTGCAGGTCTAAGGCGTGAAGAGCTGTGATTGGCTCTGCTCCCTTCTTCCGTCCTGCCTGGGGGCAACATGGCCATCGATGAGGCCTTACAGGAATTCCCCGGTGCCGGCTGGACTCTCCGGTGGGGTTTAGGCTCTGGGGAGGAAGCAGTCTGGGTGCTGGGGGCCTCCGGAGAGGCTGGTCCACCGAAACCTGTCCCGTTCTGAGAGGTGCCTGAGGAGGACCTGTCTTCTGTCAGGGGTCCCCTTCTATCTTGGAGTTGACGTGCCTCCATGACTAGGGGTGGTCTGGATGTCTTTGTGGGTTGTGCTGCTTTTTCTGTTGAGTCTCTGAAGTTGTTGGGGAGCTCAAGAAAGTGTTGGCCTCGGACTTCTGCCTTGCCTCCCCGTTTTCTCGGGTGGTGGCTAGGGAGAAAGGCTGTCTGCACAGGAATGCCTGCTGCCCCACTCACCTTCTACATGGCCTGGGGCAAATGAACATCTCTAAACTTCAGTTTTCTGGCCTGTAAAATGGGTGTGTCTGTACTCTTGCTTACCGGGTTGTGAGAGTTAAATTTGAGATTTCGTGTAAATCACAGCACAGTACCTGGCCCTTGGTTGGTGCTCCCTGATTATAGCTGCCGTCGGTATCGGTCCTGATGTCGGCCCGTTTTCTTCGGTAGAAGGGGAAATGCCCTCTCGCAGCACAGTGCACGGTGCATTGGCACAGAACTAGGCTTTGTTGCCTCTCTTGCATGGAAAAGGTTGCTTTGGCTTTGGAAACAAAGGCTCTTTCTCAAAGTTTCCAAAGAGAAATGAACACAAGTCTCTCCTAGACCTTCCTCCCCTGCCCCTCCCCATCCTCCATCTGGGCCTTTTCTTTCCCTTAGATTTTCTCTCTTCCCTGTTTTTCCTCTAAAAGGTCACTATTTCATAGATAAGCATCTTCTGTCTAGCTGACAACTCGCCTGGTCTTTACTGTTTTCTTGAGCACACCCAGTTACAAGGGCTGTAGAAACAGGGCCCACTTATTTCTCGAAATCTCTTAGGGTCTTAGTTTTGACTGGTTTTTCCTTCCATCCGTATCTTGAGTCATGTTTAAACAAACAAACCAACCATCTTAATGCCCAGTTAAACTACTAAAAAACCAAAAAACAAAAATTAAACCCTGTAATTCCCAGTCCATTGTTGCAACTCCTACATTTTTAATAAATGGGCAGATGCTAAGCGCTTCCTCACTCAGGGCTAGCGTCCGGCAAAACCGGACAATAGAGTATGCTTTGGCTGACGTCACAGTCCTAACAAGCATAAATATAGGTTTGAGGTTAACATTATTAACTCGGGTTTTTTCTAAGACTGCCCAAGGTCACTGCAGACTGTACTGTGACCTTGAAGTAAGTGGTGCTGCGGAGTAGAAACATGGGCTCGAAGCCTGGCACTGCCCACTGGTTCACCTTCATACGTGTCCCCTGGCAGCGGGGGAGCCCGTCCCCATCTGTCCGGGGAAGGGGGACAGGAACGCTGCGCTGAAAGTTGTTTGAAGACCTGGAGCGCCTACAAAAGTGCCTGCCGAAGAGTAAGTAGACACTCAGTGCTACCGACTGGCACCGCCCCCCAGGATGGGGGCTGGCCCTGGCATCGTCCTCGGTCTGGGGCTTGGAGCACTTGTGGCTCGCAGGTAAGACGCAGCCTTTAAATCCAGACGTCCAGCCATGACCTTGCTGTGGCATTTTTGTGCTTGCCTTGCCCCGTTTTGCGGACGGTACACAATTAAAACAATTGCCTGGAAGAGCCGCTGATCCATTCAGAAACGGCGAACAGCCGTGGTGGCTCCTTAGGGTTCTGTAAAACACAGCACCGTCTTTGGGGGACATTTTTCCCGCTGAGTGTTGGTTTTGACATGCGGCAGTTCTGGCGTGCAGCCTGCACGTGGCTGCTGGGAGGCACAGTTTTGCTAGCCCCGAGGTTAAGAGGGTGGGCTCTGGAGTGAGGGTCTGGGATCAGCACTCCGTTCCACCCCCAGCAAGGTCAGCCCTGGGCTGATCACTCGCCCTGCTGGCCGCGGTGTCCCCAGGTGCACAGCGAGGTTAAGTGAGAGTCCCGCCGCAGGCCGTCAGGTTGCCGCGGGAGGGAAATGAAACGGTAGAGAGCTTGGCCCGACCATGATGAGCGCGGGGTCCCGTGTGGACGCGACGAATCACTGTCCCTACACCCGAGACTAATACGACCCGGTACGTCCGCTCTACTGGGATTAAAAGAAGGAGAAGAAGAAAAGAAAAAGAAGAACTTGGCCTGGAAGTGGGCACAGAGGAGATGTGAGCTCGGGCGCTGCACCCCTTCCCCGAGCGCTTCCTTCTCTCCTTCCCTCTGCTGGGCTCAGCCTTTGGAGGCCGAGCCTCGAGCCTCGTCTCGCCAGCTCACTGTCAGAAAGCGCTGGTCTCGGGGTCAAGGCCTTCTGCTCGGAGTTCATTTCCTCCGGCCGTGGGATGGTGGCTCCAGCCGGGGGTTCGGCCGGCCTCCTCTCACGAGTGCCCCTCCTTCGTTCGTTATGGGCGCGAGGGGCCGTGCGGGAGGGCCTCACAGTTGCACAAGCAGTCGCCGATTCATCCATCCACGAATTCATTCATTTTTTCCAATCCAGCGATTGTTAACACCCGCTGCACATCAGAACCCTTGGGGATCCTTTACAGGTTTTGGAAGTGAGGCCCTCACCTAGGCCTGCCGCATCGCAGTCTCGGGGTAATGCTCTGGCTTCCTCTTGTTTCTTCTTTTGTCTGTTGTTTTGTTGGGTTTTTCTGTTTTTTACCATTCACATATTTCTGATGCACAACTGGGCTGAGAAGCATCATTTAATTCCCTTGTTCAGTAACATTAACCCCTCAGCCGCTCCCTGCCAGGCACCGATGCGGACCTGGACGTGGTGGCACTTGGCGGCCAGTCGGAGGGACAGACAGGCGCACCAGTGATGAGAGCGAGGCAGTCTTACTTCAGAGCCCCTGGTCTGGGGGACTTGAGGAGGAGGCCCGTGGCTGGCTGGCTGGCTGGCTGGCAGCCCTGGGGTTTGGAGGACATTGCCCTGCGGCCACAGGCGAGGGGGGGGGCAGTGCTGTGAGGAGAGGAGAGGCAGAGCAGGGTGGTTCGAGGACCTGATGGTCCAGCGAGGCTGGAGGGGTCAGGGGCCAGATCCAGGGCGAGGAGGATTGTTCCCGAGCCACAGGGCCAGGAGACGGGGCTTGCAGAAAGGCTGCGCTTCGGCCCCTGCCTGACTCTCTCCTTCTGCTCTCAGCCCGTCCCACACACCAACAATTCCTGCTCTGATGGAATGGTCTGGAGCAAAGTTCTTAGAGCAGACACTTGCGGTGGGACGAGTGAGCCAGAAGTTTTCCAGGAAAGATGCTGGGGGCACGCACCTGGCGTAGTGGCCAGCAGGAAGGGGCCTCTCCCTCGGGCCTTTGCCTGTTCTTGACTCTTCCTTATTTCTAAGCGTGTGAGGGTCTTGCCCTTGTTTCGCTTGCTCCCTCGAGCCTCAGTTACGCAGCCGGTTCCCCCAGCCCTCCCTGCGGGCACGGTGAGTCCTCTTTCCTGCGTCCTGGTTCCGTTTCTGCAGCTTCCAGGGACGGCTTAGCGGGCTCTGGGTCCCCGCAGGCTGGGGTCCGCGGACCCGCGGCGTCAGCGTCACCTGGGAGCTGGCTAGAAATAAAGAAGTTCAGACCCCGTCCTGGACCCGTCGCATCAGGACCTGCATTTTATTTATTTTTTTTTTTTAATTTTTTTTTAAAGATTTTATTTATTTATTTGACAGAGAGAAATTACAAGTACACTGAGAGGCAGGCAGAGAGGGAGAGAGAAGGAAGCAGGCTCCCTGCCGAGCAGAGAGCCCGATGCGGGACTCGATCCCAGGACCCTGAGATCATGACCCGAGCCGAAGGCAGCGGCTCAACCCACTGAGCCACCCAGGCGCCCCAGGACCTGCATTTTAATAAGGTCTGTGAGTGACGCACCTGCACGCTGCAGTTCCAGAAGCGCTCCGTTCAGAGAGGCGGCACAGTGGATTTTCAGTCCTTCCTTCTTTCTTTTATGGCTCCTCCCCCTTGCCTCCCCTCTGCCCCTTCTGCAGGTTATTTTAGAACATGTTGGGATCCTGCTTCTCTTGCCAACAAAAGGCTGTTGCTAAAATCTTTCCGCAGGCAGCAGCAATGTTTAATTCATGGGCTAGAAAATTTATTATATTTCATGAGTAGAGCTGGGGAAAACAACGGGAAGGCTCCGTGCACAGCCCTTGGGATTTAGATTGTCTGTTTAACAGGTGAACCGGTAGAGGTGAGGAGGCCTCAGGGGAGGGCTGTCTTCCACAAAGTTATGAAGTAAATTGTATCAGGTCACTTTTGGCCACAGATAGCACAATACTCCGCTTTAAGTGGCTTAAATGACAGGAGATTTTCTAATTTCAACCGATAACCAGTCCCGAGGTAGGGCGCCCCGTCCTCAGCAGGTTTTATTTCTGCCTTGGGGGCCCTGTCCAGTGTCGTTTTCCTCATGGTTACAGGGTGGCTGCCAGAGCGCCAGGCAGCACAGGGGAGTTACAGCCGTGTCCTGCAGAAGAAGGGAGAGCATGTCCCTTCCTGATGTCTCATCAGAGAGAAAATGTTTCCTGGGCCCCTCACAGCGTCTGTCTCCTCCGGTCTCACTTGCAGGGTTCCGTCCCAAGTGCCTTGTTAAGCCAGTCCTTGCCAAGGGATTGGTCAAGCTTGGCCACTCAGCCACACGTGGTGGGGTAGAAGGAGTGGGAGGTTAAGAGGCCGACAAAACCCAGGCTGTGCTCAAAGGAAGAAGACGGCCAGCACCTCTGCCCCAGGGGCTTCCTTCGCTCCCTGTCATGGCTCTCCCTTTCTGGTATCACCTCCGTTCCCTGAGAGGCTGCTGGTTTCATATCGTAGCGCACTCTCCCCCCACTACTTTCCATCAGGTTCCCTTTTCTCAAATCCTGCTGCCCTTAGAGCGAGTTGTAAGCACTTGCGTTTTCCCTGAGGCTCTGCGCTCGGCTGTGGCACTCCTGCCTCCCCCAGGACCCGGCGACAGCCCTGCCCAACACACCGGTGCTGCGGCAGTGGGCGAAGGAGTAAGTGAACGACTTAATCACTGTGCGGCCTTTCTTTCTAAGGGAAGGTAAATGTTATTCTTTTTTTTTTTAAGATTTTATTTATCTGTCAGAGAGAAGGAGAGAACACAGCAGGAGGAGCGGCAGAGGCAGAGGGGGAAGCAGGACCCACTGAGCAGGGACCCCCCCCCCCCCCAAGCAGGACTCTGTCCCGGCCCCCGGGATCATGACCCAAGCTGAAGTCAGACGCTTAGCCAACTGAGCCACCCAGGCGCCCCAGTGTTATTCTTGAGCTTAAAAAAGGTTTTCCCCTGTTAGAGAACTTCCCATGTGATTTGCGGGGAAGGACTGTGGAGCAAGAAGCTTTTCTCGGTCCCTAGAAATCTACGCACCCTCTGCACATACGTCCATCCAGGCGGTCACCCTGACCTCCCTGCGGAGCTTGCAGAACTCTGTGTCGCTCTCCGGGATTTTTACGGGCTGAGGTGGGGCAGGAGAGGTTTGCTAGATCCCCTTTGGAAGAACTGAATTAAAAACAATATGGAAAATGAATGACTTCAAATGTTTTTTAACCAAGGTTTTCCGCGGTGACACACCAGCCCAGACAGCTTTCTTTGTTGTTGGCCACCTTCTTGTCTTTCCGGTGACGGTGACGCAGAACCTCGGTGATGAAGTCATGTCCAGATTTCCATTCTCTTACTTTGAATTTTAAAATGTTAAAAGTCACTTACATTTGCATTTGCTCAAACAACCTAGAAAGAGCCCTCTGACCCTTGGGGGACATTGCTAACTAGGGGATCAAGGAGACAAAGCCATAGCTTTGGGCCAGAGATTTTGGAAAACCAGCTTTAAAGTGCTGCAGACTCAGAAGATGTCTGAAGCAGGGCTGTGGGGCGGCCCTTGTGGAAACCTTCCGGACCCGAGCCCTGCAGGCCTCAGTGCCTCCTCCCTGACGGTTGCTGGATGCCTCGAGGCTTGTCGTTCCTCTCCATCGGCATATCTGAGTCTGACGCTGACGGGGTAAGCGGGGTCCTGTGGAAGTTTCCTGAGATTACCCTTCAAAGTTGGGGGGGGGGGACTCCCAGTACCAATAGACTTGGAAACGAACTGAGGCAAGAAAAGAGTTTAGAACTAAGGCTCGAATTCCTTTTCTTCTATCTTCCTACACTCACATTTTCATTGTGTTGGTTTTCGCTTGTTGGTTGACGAGACAATGGCTTATCAATGCCGCGGGGGAGTGGCACAGACAGTACTAGTAGGGCAGTGACCCCTGGGGCGTGTAGGGAAGGGTGGGGGGGCCACTGAACACACTGCCCCAGGCACCTGTACAGGAGAAGTCCGTACAGACCAGACGAGGTCTGCTTCATGTTCACCTGCCCGGAAAAGACAGCTCTCTGACATTAAATGCAATAATTACTATAGCGTAAAACAAACAAACAAACAAACAAACCCAACTACCCTATGACCTAAATGGGCACAGTCATTTCCTTAGCATTCTCTAGCTCACCCATTTATCGAGCAAGCAGTTAATTACTTACGGTCTTGAACCAGGCACTTTGTAAAACAAAACAGAACAAGGCAAAACAAGAGGAAACAAAGACCAGGTCTTGACCCTCGTACCTTTGATAGCTCAGAGGAACAGCTGTCATTTCCCAGCACAGAAACCACAGTGTTCTCGCAGCGTGGGAACATGACGGAACAAACCCCTCACTTCTTTAAAAGTTCCGTGCGTGAGATCACAAATCAGTTTCTAAAATTTAACTGTTTCTTGGAGTAGTTTGTCACCCACTCCTCTAGTAAGTGCACTCGTGGGAAGCTTTTGCAGATGGTTACAATGCTGCTCACTTCTGTTCTCAGCCTCTGACTCATTGGAGTGTCCCCAAAAGCATTTGTTTTGCCCTGAAATCTCTATAAGCAAGAGGAGCTACTTATTAGCGAGTGTGAACAATGCCCACAGGATCTCCCGTCTCTGTCTCCCACTCCCAAATCTGTTGTGTTTGGCTCAGGAGCTCTTGAGAAGTGGGTGAGTCGTTGACTTCTTCGAGCTATTCTCAGATTACTCCAGGGTCTTGACTCCATCCGGATCTCTGGGGAGAGTGAAGTCACTTACCCTCTGAGTATAGACCGGCTATGCACCTCAAGTTGGCGTGGCTCCCATAAGGATGGGGACAGACCACTAGAGCCGATATTCCTTCACGCGCAGAGCTGGCATTCAGTAACCGCGTGCCAGGCTGAGTCGTGGCGCCTTCCCTGGAGCTCTGGGATTCCCAGTGGTCCAGGAACGTAAGGGCCAGTGTCGACAAGCTGCGGGGCTTACAGCTAAATCTGTTCGGGTTGGTTGGATTGGTTGGTGCCCTGGGCAAGGACTGCCTTTGCGTCGTCTTGTTGTATAGCGTATGAGCCGTGTGATCTCTGGGAGCTTTCTCACAATTCTATTCTAACCAAACGAGAACTTAAAAAAAAAAAAAAAAAAATCAGTCTGAGGGCACCTGGGTGGCTCAGCTGGTTAAGCATCTGCCTTCCTTTCGGGTCATGGTCCCGAGGTCCTGGGATTGAGCCCGTGTTGGGCTCCCAGCTCAGCGGGGAGCCTGCTGCTCCCTCTCCCCCTGCCCACCCCCTGGCTCGTTTTCTCTCTCTGTCTCCCTCAAATGAATAAATTAAATCTTTTAAAAAGTCAGTCTGTCATTCTCGCTTAATTTACATCCCCAAAACCACTTCAGGAAGGTGTTAGAGCCCAGTGTAAACTCTGGTGTTTGCAGTAACTCACCGGTCCCAGTAAAAGCTCTTCTCGTGCTGGGGCCACGTGTGTCGGAAAAGGGATTTTTATTTTCTGGTTTATAACTGCTTCTATGTAGGATTTTTCTCCTCCATTACTGATGAGAATTGTACCATCAGAAAAAAATAACATTGCATGAGTCAGATCGTACAGGCCTTTCGGTGTTGGGAGGATAAGGCGCACGGGGCGGCACCCCGAGTTCAGGCGGCGCTCCGGGCTCACTCCTCATTGGGCCTGAGGTTGTACGTGGTGCGAAGCTCCCGGCGTGCTCAGGGTCAGTGCCTCTCCAGCCACACTCCGGGCCGGGCGCAGGGAGCTTGTCTTCCAGGTAGAAACTTCCAGGTGCGGACGGAGCCCAGAGAACGGGGTCTGCGGTCCCTGACGCCCCGGTGGCCAGGCCGGGGGCTTGTGCCTGTGACTTTGTACGTCGATGGTGTCCTCTCCGACCTTGGAATCGCTCTAGGGAGAGTGTGGGGGCTCCGGGTCCTCTGCCGGACCCAACAACTCCATCTTGTCCCATTAGCTTCGTCCTGTCCCGCCTGTGTGTCCACACGCACGTGTTACTGTTTCTGAGCTGAGGATACTGTGAGACGTCGAGCCCTTTATCTCAGTACTTCGGCTCATATTTCCTAAGAATGAGAATATAGCCACAACCCAGTAACCAGGAGTTTAACCTTGGCATTTTCCCTCCACGGTGGGTAGACAGATGTCATTAGGTCTCCTAGGAATGTCTCTTAGAGCTTTTTTCCCTTTGGACTAGATTGAAGTGAACTTCGGACACTTGGATCTGTAAATATGCACGCACTGATATGGGGCCACTCTTCCCTGCCAACTGCCTTCAGCTCTTGGGGGGAAACAGCTTTGAGACATTGTTTTCTTTCTTTCCTTTTTAAGATTTTATGTATTTACTTGAGAGAGGAGAGAGCGCGCGAGCACAAGCAGGGGGAGGGGCAGAGGGAGACGCAGGCTTCCCGCTGAGCAGGGAGCCGAGGTGGTGCTTGATCCCGGGACCCTGAGATCATGACCGTGAGCCCAAGGCAGACGCTTAACGACTGAGCCACCCAGGCGCCCCAGGAGGCTATTTTCAAAAGCAGAAAGTGGTAGGAAGTGAGAAGAAGGCATGAGAAGGGGCCGGGGCGTCCTTCTCCGTGCGGTCGCTGACCCGCCTGCCAGTTGCCAGCCGAATGGGCAGATTTGGGGGCTTTGCCTAGACCTACAGAACCAAACGTCTGGGAGTGGGGCCCAGGGATCTGCATTTAACAGGCAGCACAGGGGGCTCTTAGGCCCCGTGGGCTGGAGGTGCGGTCCCAGGAGCGGGCGGCCTGAGTGACACTGTGCCCGCAGCAGTTCAGTGTGGCACCCTTGCCTCGACTTGTCCATGCGGCCCCTCTTGTGTCGCTTCCGATACCACCAGCCTGAGATGCCTCCGGTTGGTAAGAGGCACATTTCAGGAATGTGAAGCCCGCAGGTGCCTCCCCTCAGGAAGCCCCACGTTCCTTGAATGGCCTCCCGCACACAGCTCGCACGGGTCTGCCAGCGCGCCGGGGTGGGCTTTCTCTGCAGGGAGACGGTGCCCAGGAAGGATGGGGTGCGGGTCCGGAAGGCCTGGTCGGTGGGAGTGGGGACGGATGCTTGGATCCTGCATTAGGCACCTGAGGAAAAGGTATTTGGAAAAGGGAAATAAATAAATAAAACCCCTCCAGAGAAAGACTCCGTGAGCCGCACGCAGACCCTCCACCTGCCGGGGAGAGTGCCCCGAGCCTGCTTTGGTGGGCACCGGTGTAAGGTCAGTGACCCAGTGTCAGCGCCCCCCACCCCCTGCCCCATCTCCACCCCAGGGACCAGCTCGCCAGCACTCCCAGAACCGGCGAGCACACCGGGGCTGCTGTGACACCGGGTCTGGGTCTAGCCCAGCTGTTCACTCGCCGTCCAGAGGCCCCTGGAGCCCCACTCTAAGGCCCGTCTCCCTTCTGAGGGTCAGGGTTCGACCGTCTTCTCTCCTGAAGAGACACACTTCTCGGGTCCATCAGCTCTTGCTCCTCAGGATTGGAGACGGTGCGGCTGTCCAGGGAAAGACACATTTTAGGGGACATCCCGGACCCAGGCTCCTCCGCCCCCGAGATACAAGGCCCTTTGTAAACGGTTCTGACCCAACAACAGATGACAGGTGGGAAGCCCCCAGGCTCCAGATTTAAGAGCGTGCCTGACGGGGGCCGAGGGTTAATCCTAACCGGCCTCCTACAAGCGAGCCTGGGTGACATCGACCTGGGGGTCCCGCTGGGGCGGGGGAGGGGCAGCGCAGACAAGAGCCAGTGACCCCCTCACTGAGGACCACAGAGGACTGTAATCCACGCGGGCATTTCAGTCCCTCCTGTCGTGCGTCTTCCCCTTCCCCTCTCTCGGGAAGGAGACGCGCTTTCCAAATCCTTTTCTTCTTCTTCTTCGAGAGGGCGCTTCTCAGGCAGTTGCCGCGGCCCGTTCAGGTATCCGGGCTCAGGCAGCCTTCCGGGGGGGCCCCTGGGCTTCTCGCATTCGGTGATGTCGGTGCAGACAGCCAGGCCTGCTTCTAAAGATGGGGTCTTCACAGGGAAGAAATGCAAAACACTCAAAGCAAAGATCTCCTTGGCCCTGGGCCTAGACTGCGGCTGAGCTGTGGCGGCTGCTGCTGGGGGCAGAGGCCCCGGCTGGCTTCCCGGGCCTCCAGGGCTGTGGGGGCTGCTCCATTCGAGGGTTGGAGGGGAAATCTGGGAGTCAGATGAAATACATTGTAGTTAAGGGCCAATCTCCCAAGTCTCCCCGGCCAGGGCCATTCCCAGGGGCTATTAACTGGGTTTTGGAGAAACAGTATTTTGAAATGGCAAAGAGGTTCTCCAGGTGCCCTGGCAGGGGCGCCGAACGGGTGCGCCAGGTTCAGGAGCCTCGGGGGAGCACTTCGGGGACGCCCTTCTCTGCACCTGCTCGGAGGCAGGCGGGCTGAGACACGTAGCAGTCTGGGTAAGTCCCTCTTGCACGCCGGTGGGGACGCGCGCTCCGCGGGCCTGGTGCCCAGGGTACACACAGGAGCAGGTGGTCATTCCTGCCCACGAGATGCCGGCCCTCTCGAGAGGGAGGCAGACCAGGACCATTAGAATTCCGAGGGCTGAGTGCCAGGACAGACCGGGCCTGGGGTCAGGGGGTGCCGGAGCTCCTGCAGTCCCACCACAGTGACCCCAGGGGGGACTCACAGGGGTCTGGTCTTAGCTGCCGTTCTGAGGAACAGCATAACATTTTGAAAGTGAAATTATTTCACAACTAATTTTTTTTAAAGATTTTATTAATGTACTTGAGAGACAGCACAGAGGGAGAGGAAGAAGCAGGCACTCACCTCTCCTAGCAGAGAGCCTGATGTGGGGTTCGATCCCAGGGCCCTGGGGCCATGACCTGAGCTGATGCTCAACCCACGGAGCCACCCAGGTGCCCCGTTATTTCACAACTAATTTAGGGGGAAAAGCTGACCTAATGAATTCATTTGTTGGCAAAATCTGACCTATTTAGTCTGAATATTCATACTCCTATTCCTGTTTGATGACAGAACCTTTACATGTCCCTTTTCTACAACCTGAAAGATCTGGGTTTTGAAGCCCATCAGACCCTCAGGTTTTGGTGAGACCGTGGACATGGCCTCATGTCATCTATTCTTTGTATTTGAGGACACAGTGGGGAGGACTCGTCTGCCCAAGATTGCAGCTCAGGGCGGTCGGGGCCTTGTAGGGAGGTCGTTACGGCACTGGGCCTGCTGGCACCCCCGGGGGACATCACCCCGAGAGGCAGTGAATTCCTACAGCGCGGAGATTCGAGCACCAGACGTGGGCACAGCTCTGGAGGGGGCGTGGGTTGGGACAGCCCCACCCACGGGGCACCCCTGGTGGCGGAGATCTGTCCTCTGGGTGATGGGGTGGGTCTCTCCCCTCAGCCTGGGCTCAGCCACCCCTGCTCTGTGGTACTCAGGCGCCGTAGAACGCGGCGTGCCGCCTCCAGGGAGGCTGTAGCCTGTCGAAAGCCGCCCCCTGGGCATTTCTTGTTGCTCCTTTCCCCAATTCTTCTCTCATCTTAGTCCCATCACTGGCTTCTGGTCTGTGACCCCTAAGGTCTCTTAGACCGGTGGGAGAGATACATGGGTACTTATAAATGCTTCTGGAGTTTTGTGGGTCAGAACCAAGGTCTGCCTAATGTGCAGGCAGGAAGGAGGTAGCCAGCGGTGAGGAGTGAGTTGGAAGAACTCGGGCCTCAAGGGGCCCGATTGCCTTCCTCAGCTGTCCTAGCAGTTGGGTTCTGGATGGGGCTGGATGCGTCAGGGGCCTCGGGCCTCAAATAGACTTTGTGCACGATCGTCTCTTTCTTCCATTGGGTTCCCAGAGGGGTCTGTGACTTTAAAAAGGGTAAGTGCTTCTGGTCTAGATGAGTCACAGGAAACATGCCAGCGTTTCCTAAAAGGGTAAACAATAAATGAGTATTTATAGATCGTCATCCATTATCCCCTGGTGTGTCTATAGTCAATATAATCACTTCCGTGCCTTTTAAATATGAGTGTTCCCAGTAATTTTACTAGTGCGTCAGATAAAAATGATCGTAAGACCTTGGGAGAGGAAAGGGGTGTCAAGTGGCGGTGTCAGCTCTGATGGGGAGGGGGAGGGCGTTGTCTTGGGGAGGAGGGGTCATTGGCTAATTGCATGGATTTGGGGCTTCTGTGTATTTTGGTTCGCTTTGGTTTCAGACGCTTGCTGGGAAAGTGTCCCTCCCGGTGGCTGTGGAGTCATGCCTGTGTGACGCACTGAGTCTGGGGTGGGGAAGCTACCGAGGTGACCGGAAGCAGGACGGCTGTGACTGCAGGGCTCTGTGCAAAATGAAAGTACGAGGGCCCAGGCCAACACTCTAAGAACTTTAAGATGGTGACGGCCAAGTGTTTAATCCCACATGGGACAGGTCAAGCATGAGGCCTCGCATCCTTGCCCTGGTCATGCCTCTTTCCAGAAATCACGGAGCCTGTGGATGTCCTTGGTGCTCTCTGGTGTCACGAACGGAATTGAGGCCTGTTTGTCAGGGAGCTGCCGGGCCCGTGGCCTGAGGACTGAGGACTCACTTTCCTACTACAGAATTTATCTTGATTGCCCTGGATAGTCAATGCTTTTGAAAGGTACCTTCTTCCATTTGGGGGAGAAGGCGTGTTTCAGGAGCAGGATGGGCGGGCGGGCTGGGGAGGAGAACCTGGAGCTCTCTCAGCCCTGCCCTGCCTGGCTGTGGGACCGGCGGCTTGGGTTCTCTGCATCTCCGTGCCGCATCTGCAGGTGGCGGTCCCTTCCTGACTCCCGAGTGCCCCGGGGAGGCTCATCAGTCCGGGCACTCCGAGGGGGGTTCCAGGACCGTGCCTGGAACGTGGGAGTGGGAAGGAGGACCCTCAGACCTCTGCTCATCCATTAGTTCTGGCCAGAACTCACGGTCAGGAAACCCACGGGAGAGCTGGGGCCCCGCTGCTGAGGACCAGCCCAGTTCAGTAGGGCCGAGTGGATGTTCCTGGCCCTGCTCTCCTCGGTGGGCCTCAGTACCCACATGCCCACGCCTACTCCTGTGGACGTGCTTTTCTGCTGTAGGACCGGAGGGCTCCTGGGCTGGACACCTGCGCCTCCACAGCCCCAGCCTGCCCAGAACCCTTTCCTGCCGGGCAGCTCCCAGCCCCGGGGGACACAGGGTGTGGACAGGGAGAGAAGCCCTGTGGGCAGAAAAACAGATGACTGTGGTCCGGTGAATGGGGGGGATGCCGCCCGCTCACCCCAGACAGTGCTTGCCACCCCTTTCCCAGCACTCGGTTCACCGGCGGGGCAGGCAGAGTCAGACGCGGTAGCTCTGTCTCAACCCTTCTGCCCGCCCTGCCTGGCCGAGCCTGAGGTGCTCACCGGCAGGCCAGGGGCAGGCTGTGGGAGGGAAGGCGGGGGCCAAGGGCCCAGACTCTTTGGCTAGAGAACTTGGGATGTGCCAGGGGCAGTACTGAGTGCTGCAGAGAGCTGGCCGGTGGAGAGCCCGGGCGGCCGGGCTGAGCCGGGGGTAGACAGGACGCGGGGTTCACGACACCCCCCGCCGCTTCTAAAGCTGTGCTTATGGTCGAATGGCAAATTCTTCTCTTCTCAGACCTGATGTCCTCACTTTTAGTTGGGGTCCTGGGAGGACAGGGGGCAAGGGGGCAGGAGAGGAGAGGAGCCGAGTTAGACGACGGGGTCTCGGTAACCGGTTCCTCAGGCAAAACATTTCTGTGCTCTGCGGGGAGAGGCGCAGGGTGGGGGCAGTGCCGGAGCACACGCTCCTCCTTTCCAAAGAATTTTATTGTCCATCTCCTAAATTAAGTAATCCTTGTTCATTCTAGACAGCCTAGAAACGACAAGCATGCGAAAGAAAAAAAAATCGGCCGTATCTCCCCAGTTTAGAGCTGCCTGCTGTGCACATCTGGACTGTAACCTTCCAGACTTTTTCCTCAATGCAGAACTGTAGTCTCAAGCTCTCCAGTCACACCGTAATCCTGTTTGTTACCAGCTTCTTTCCCTGTGGACACGTCGTAGACCTACTTCCTGTCCTTAGATGTGATCACGGTGTTTTAGTGCTTTACGGTGTTCCGACGTTGGGACGTACCTGTTGTCGGAAATTCAGGTGATTCTCATCAGCAACTCCATGTACGTCCCCCGTTGTTGCCTCAGAATAAGATTCTACATGGATTTTGATCAGATCCATTTCTCTGTGCATTTTTAAGGTTGTAGACCAGTGGTTCTCAGTCAGGGTGGCCCTCCTCACGGGGCGGGAAGGAGGCTTTAGCCACGTCTAGAGACATTGTTGGATGTCACGGCCGGAGGGGAGGCTGCCGCGAGCATCCGGTAGGTGGAAAGGGTCGGTACTACAGTCACAGAACAGCCCCCCACAACAGAATTGTCCCGTCCAGAATGTTCCTTAGCCCCCAGGTTGAGACACTCTGCTTCAGACACACTGATATTTTCCCCCAGCTTTACTGAGAGAGAATCGATACATAACGTTCTATAAGTTCGCGGTATACAAAGCGTTGATCTGATACAGCTTCACATTGCGGGACCGTGACCACCGTTGCCTCAGCGAACGCTCCCGTCCCGTTACCGAGCTGCCGTTCCTTTGTGGTGAGAGCACCGGGGGCGCGCCCAGCAACTTTCAAGTATATCGATACAGAACTATTGACTATAATCGCAATATTAGATCCCCAGAACTGACTAATGTTATAACTCAAAGTCTGTGGCCTCCGACCAGGATCTCCCCATGTCCCCCGGCCCCAGCCCCTGGAACTGCCTCTTTACCGTCTGTTTTCCTGAGCACTGTAGCATCATGACCTCGAAGTCCACCCAAGTTGCCTCAAACCACAGGATTTTCTTCTTTATCATGCCAGAGTAACCGTCCGTCGCACACAGAGATACTTTTATTCTTGGGACTGTCATGGTGCTGGAGCATCTAAGTCTCAGAGGAAAATGAAGTCTAGATACTCGGGTTCATTGGTTCATTGGCGCTCTGCCAAAGCCCACCCCGTCGCCTCCTGTCTTTCCCTTGGAGAAGAATGTGAGTGCTCAAGCTGTTTGGAGTAGGGAGGCGACTCATGGGAGCAGCCCCGGGGAGCCTGTCCTTTTACCCAGGAGAGAGAGAAGGGCAAGACGCCCTGGACGGAGGTGTAAGGGGGCGGGGGGGGGATGGGGACGGGGTGGTCCTGGGCTGGACGATGCAATCCTTGTTGCGATGGAAAGAGGCTTGTATGCAGCTCTTTAGGGACCTGAAGGCTCATTCCGGGCACTAAGGACCCAGGCAGGGAGAACACATGCCTTCGCGGAGTTCAGAGTGAAGGAGCAGCTCAGAAAGCCTCTGTTGCCTCCCATGAAGCCGGCATCCAGAGTGTGAAGTCCTGCGTCCGGGGGGTGCTAGGCAGGGCCCACCCCATCAGAAACAGAAAACGTCCATGCTCCCCGCACCAAGACTTACAGTGCTGTGAGAGCCAGTCTGTCTCAGGTGAGTCTAGGACACTTGGTGAAACCGGCTGCTTCATTGCTTCGTCCTCGGAGCTTGTACCGGCGCTGCCCAGCGCTTACAAGAGGCAGGTGCCGCGCAAGGCAGGGAGGAAGAGACAGGGCCCCTGCCCTCCTGGAGCCCGGAACCTCCAGCAGCTTGTGCCAAGCAGTATAAATGCTATGAAGAGGGACCTACAGGGCTCTGTGGACCACAGAATGGGAGCACCCATCCCCTTCCCCCACCAGGTGGAGGGGCTGAGGTCGGGGAAGCTTTCGCAGTCAAGAACGGAAGGACCAAGGCAGAGCGGTACAGACTTGTATCTGGAAACCTTTGAAAATGCAAAATGCCCCTCCCTCCCCAGGGCCGTTACACCGTGGTCCTCCATGAAGGAATGCAGTTGGGCTAAAGATGCCTTCAAAGGTCAAGGCCCTTCCCGTGCATCTTTTTTATCATTGCGAACATCTCCGCATACAGAAAAGAGAGTAGAATAGAGCAGCTAGCACCTTTCCTGCCACTGCCCTGGGTCCAAGACACCCTGGGTGTTTCCCCCGCAAGATCTCTCCGCCGTGGCCTTTGCCCCTTTCCGTCTGTTCTTGACATCCAGAGCGGGGCTGTGACCGTGTCGCTCCAGTCCTGTCTCTCTTACGCTCGAGACGCTCAGTCCCTGTGCAGGTCCTACCCGATGCCCCTCCCTGCCTGTGCCTCCCGGGGCTCCGCTCTGCCCCATCCCTCCGCCGAGCTGCTGTCTCACAGGTACTGGGTGCAGCCCCTGGGCTTCCGGCCCCTCTGCCTGCGACACTCCTCCTCCAGGTAGCACAAGGCCTACTCCTTTCCCACTTGGAAGTTTTGACTCAGCTGTCACCCTCTCAGGTCCTTCTGGAAGACCGTGGAGGTAGGCAGAAAACGCCCCTCCCTTCCCCCACCATGTCCACGTCCTAATCCCTGGGGCCGGTGAATCTGTTCTCTTATGGAGCCTACGGCACTTAGCAGGTGTGGTCGAGTTGAAGGTCTTGAGGTGAAGAGGCTGTCCGGGATTGCGCGGTCACGCAGGTCCTTAAAGTGAAAGAGAGACAGGAGAGTCAGAGACAGAGAGGTTCGATGTGAGAAGGGCTCACCCTGCTGGTGCTGGCTTTTAAGATGGACCAAGGACTGTGGGCCACCTCTAGAAGCTGGAAGAGGCAAGGGAATGATTCTCCCCTGGAGCCGCCGGGAGGGACG